>NC_091483.1:35528174-35851058 GCF_947461875.1 Haliaeetus albicilla | reverse complement strand
GGGTCAGTTGCTAGGGTCCTGCTCTTCTGTGTTTTCTTTACCAGATGGAATTGAAAGTAGAGAAAAATCAAATGCCGCAGAAACATACAGTGGCTGAAGGTCTACAATACATGTGTGTGAACGGGAAGCCATACTCCAGAATTCCAGCAATGTGTGCTTGCTCTGTGCTTTAGTTTGTTTGTGCTACACATTTGACAGTACGTACAGTCTGTTTCCCAACTGTGTGCTTGTCTGTTCTACTGGGGAGGAGACAGCCTGTGAAAACTCAGGGGAAAACCTAGACATCGGTAAGAAGTTCAAAGGTAGATGGGGTACCTGACATTTTGCAGTTTCTTTTTGAGACCAAGTATGCTGACAGGTGAGAAGACTTTTTTTAGACCAAAATATCTCTGTATCTTAAGCTCCCTGTCATTGCTGCTGTTTTAAAAAGGGGTGTAAAAGAAGTTGAATTCTCCATTCAGTTCAGTCTTTGCTTTTCTTGGCCCTGGAACTAGGAGGTCAGGAAAGGAAGTTGCATTCTCTTCAGGCTGTAGTGTTAAGGAGATGGTCAATGCTGTGCTTTATTTAATATCTACAGGAGCTAAAAGGCACTGTGTCCATTTTTTGATATGTAATTACACTTGCTTATGTCACTTCCTGGTTCCAAACTTAAATCTGCCCTTTCCCACTCTGTCATCATCCAATTGTTAATGGCAGCCTGGTTCTGCCTCTCGATGGCACTTATACATTCTTGTTGGTGTTCCAGGTTCATAAATATCTTGAGGACATACATCGCTTTATATTATTCAAATAATTTTTGTCAAGGTTTTAAGTTTTTCCTCTTATTGCAGCTTAGATCTAATCAATGTAGTTCCTGTGTTCAAGCTCTATAATTTACTATTACAGTGGTGTCTGGAAACAGAAATGTTTATCAGAAAGTATGTGAATTTAATTTGCATTAACTGTTAGAGAAGCTTTTATAATAAGTAGCTTTTTAGTTTAGGGAAAGAAATAATTTTTATCTTTAGAGTCTTAGACTGACAAATTAACTTTACTTCCCCTCATTATGTACGCACGTGGTACTTTGCAAAAGTTTTGTTAATTCCTTCAACGGAATTTGTTGTCTCTGAATCTGCAAAAGAAAGGAATGGGGTGTGATGATTTAGGCCTGGCATTGTTATCAAACAGAGGAATGCTATTCTTCTGTGTCTTTAAAGTAAACTAAGTTAGTTAAGTATCTTTTGGTCAGCATGTTTTAAATTCAGGCTGTATTTAATGAACACGTTTAATCTTCTGGATCTTTTCCTGAAGAACGCATGCTTGTTAATGTTATGTACATTGCATTTGAAATAAAAGTAACATAAAGACCTTATCTGCAGAGCTGCTTCAGCCTTCTCTTATGTGGACTGTGTGTATCAGGTAATTCTTGAAAGAGATGATGAGGATTATGTGTAATCGCTCTTGAAAATGCTCTTCCATGACAGAAAGTATTGTGATGTAGTGAATTTGTGGAAACTGATGGATGGTTCTGTACTGAAATGCTCCATGTATTCACAGGATAGACAAAATCTGTTTACTGGGATCACTTCTACGGACTTTAAGATAGTCTCTTGAGACAGCAAAGGCTACAAAGACTTCAAATATTTGTCTGATGAAGACCTAGAACCATGTAAGCATAGAAGTTAACTTATTGTTAACAAGCTGCTTGGTCTTGCTTTGTGATGGTACGGCCACTGGTTATTGCACAAGCTGTTCTGGCTTAGATCAAAGGTCAGCTTAGCCCAGTATCCCGTGCCTTTCTGTGGTCACCAGCAGATGTTTGTGAAAGACTGTAGGCAGCACTACATGCTTATAAGTCCCTGTCGCAGAACACCCTTCTGGTAGCTATCAGTGTGTGCTCTAGGGCTGTGTCATTTCTCTGTGTTTGGCAACCCTTGGTGGCTTCCTCTTGGGTGAATGCGTTTGGTGGCTTCGAAGGAAGAGTGGGCAATTCACTGCTTAGTGACTTGTTTTGAATGTATTGAGTTGTCAGCTGTGTTTAATACCTTCTAATTTCTGTGTGAGGAGTGAGGAAGACTACTGTCCACTTCTCACCTGTCACAGTTTCATGTTCAATAGGAAATGAAACATGGTTCTCCAGCTTTCACTTGATATAGATTATGGGTGAAATAATAAAGTAATCATTTTTTTAGCTCCATTCTCTGATCAGCTGGAATCCGTAAATAAACATCACGGCTTGATTAGGTGCTTACTTTAATATTTAAGTATGCATTTGCTTTTCTCGTTTGAGAACTTTGCATATGCAAGACTTTTTTGGCTGTAATGAATGCGAGAGGCATTGCAGCTCGCTTATGAAGGAACATTTCTTGGGCAAGGGGAGGGAATGCAAACAAGTATTGTGTTGCGATGCTGTGAATCCTGCCTATTGCTTTCCACCAATAGTTCTGATCAGCCTTTCCAGTGTTCATCCGCTATCAATGCATACATTGCAGTTGAGTGTTTTCTAATAGATCCTTGCCCTTTTTTTGTCAGTAATGTGGATATGATTTATGTCTGTAAGCATTTCCACTTGCAGCCCATATTCCTGAAGTTTATGCTTAAAAAAGCCTAATAACTGTGTGTGTAGCTTTTGTTTTGTTTTTTCTCTATATTTACTTTGAAATAGCAGATTTCTTTTCAAAGCTTGATCAAAATAATTTACATTTGGAAACATAATGCATGTATATTATATTATAATTTAGTTTGTAAGGTCAAGTACTTCAAAAGTAAGGAATGTCAGAATAAAAAGGAATTACTGCATTCAATCTTGTTCGTGCTCACAGTGACAAAAACTATGTTGTCATCTTTTCAAGACTGCTCACCTTTGCAAAATAGACAGGTCTTTATTATTCAGTAGCTCTTCAATATTTTGTTTTCTCAGTATTCTCTGAAACAACTGCAGTTATTCTTACAAGGGCAAAACAATGTATTTTTTCCATAATTTCTTGTGGATATACCAGCAGACATCTTTTCCCATTTGCCGGGGCAACTGAAGATGTTACCATTGGCTAGTGAATACAGAACCCACAGCTTGGCTGGAAGGAGGAAGTGTGTGAAATAGTCCTTATTGTCCAAAACTAGCTTGCTTAGCTCAGATAAGCTTTGCCTGCATCTTGAGCCAAGACGGTTGGCTTTGCGCTGGAGGATGAGGAGTGTTGGTGTGTGCTGTTTTGTTGGTACAATTCTGATGTGATGGTTTCAGCAGGTGCATGCTCACAAGTAGCTACAAGAGCAAGATTTGCTCTCAAACAGCTCTTTTTTTCCCCGCTCCTAAATCCTTCCAACTTGATCCAGTGGTGGCTGTTGCACTACGAACTAGTAAAATTTGTCTAGTTTTTTGACCAACCACAAATAGGGCCCTAAAGTGGAGAAGCATGTTTTAATTGTATGTGCTGTTTTCGGTTTTGGCTGTAATTTAGAGGTGTACCAGTACAATACGCTTTGCAATGCTATTCACCTCAGATTCTATTTAAAAAAAGAAAAGCAATTTCCCTTTAATAGTCTCACAAAAGGTTGAGAGTGCTGTTTGGATTTTGTAACCCAAATACATTCTTATGATACCGATTAACATTTCGATGTGCCCTAGATGTCACGTGGGCATGTGGTCATTGGGATGTTGCAGGGGGAAGGTAATGTGTTTCTTGAAATTGCTTGGTCTGTGTTTCTGACTGGTCACACAAGACTGCTTTCTAGCAGCTACAGTATCAGGGAAGCCTGTAGTAGGTAGTGGATGGCTAAGCTGGTCCAGGTGCATTTAGTTTGTCTTCTGACCTGAAATTGGACGGCTGCTTACAGTAGAGGGATAGCTTTGAGGGAGTTAAGTAATGCTTCCTGTTTAAAGACTGTCTACTATAAGTTGTCCAAAATGTGAATGTTTTGAAGTGCTTGCTTTCTTGAAAACCTTTCAGTAATATGAATGGCTTGAGCTGCCTGTTGCTTCTCTGTGGAGAAGCAGCACTGAGAAGTCTAGGAGCTCTTCAGTGCAGGCAGGCTGAGGTGAGGTGTACTCAGAGGGCAGGGCGTACTGCTGAAGCAACACTTTCTAAGCACAAGATTTGCCTCTACCAAGGCAGGAGAGCTGCCCACAGGTGGAGCTGAGAGGTGTGCGTGTGCTGTGGTGAGACCTGGCCTTGTGGAGCTGGAGCTGTGGAGAAGGGGACACTGAGGGAGGAGGAGTTGCAATAGTTTCCCCTAAAGTCTTCATACACCTCGATCGATGAGTCTTGCCACTGTAGTATCCTGGGTCATAATCATGGATTCATTCTTTTCCCTTCCCTGGTCTCCCTCTTTACACATGGGTCTCTATTTGAAAATTAGAAACCTGAACTGATTCTGGGATAATAGTTATGCTTGTTCCTATGCTCCCTTCTCCAGTTCTCAGCCTTTTGGTCTGATGTCAAAGCTTTTCATTCTCCCTTTTCAGCACTTTTTCCTTTAGAAATGTTGCTCTGGGTGGATAGGAACGTGGGAGGAGACCTTGACATGATACAGGTTACCAGAGACTTTCCGTGTGTGTTCCCTTGCTGGGATTATCAAACAGCTTAAGCGTGGTGGTGGAGAACTGACTGCACATGGAGTGTTGGGGGCTCTTTTTGATGGATTGAAGTACTCCCAAACCTGGTCACGCAGACTCAGGGTTACTTAGCTGTGGCTTTGTTTTTTGTAGGTTGTAGCAATTGTTTTGAATTTCTGAAGGGCAAGAACTGCAAACCCAGGGTGTGTGCTGTTGACAGTATCTGCTTGACTCTGCCCTCTTTGACAGCATAATGTCCTTGGTGCACGCAGTGGCTCTGTGTTCTTGCAGGTGCTGGTGAATACTTCTGGAGCACAAGTTTTTCAGGATAAGGTCTATCATGTTTTCTTTAAGGTGAAACTTTATGTTTAGATCTGCTGTAGCGTGCAGGATCTGCCTACGCTTGCAGGGAGTTTGCTGTATTACAAACTGCATGTGAAAGGATATTGTTCTCTTTATGTAAAATATGTGATATGCTTTATAGGATAGAACCTGTGTCCTTATATATCTGCAGGAAAGAAAACAGTTGCAATGTTTTCAGAAGTGAACAGGCTACTGCAGGACAAGCTACTTGTCTTACTACATGACTGAGAAGCCCAAAACACCATAAGCCAAAGCCAATGGGGAAGAAAAGGTTTCAAGCTTTTTCCCAACTTCCCTTTTTAGGAGGGTAAACTGCTCAGTACGTTCCCTGGCGAGTGCAATCCTTTCAGCATTGTAGCATAGTTCATGCTTGCAAAGGTGCTCACTAGCTATTGCAGTAGCTGCAAAATCTAGCATTTCTTTGCTAGACCTGACAGTAGTGGGTACATGCTTTTGTTGACTTCTCCATTGCCTAATAAGGCTAGTTTTTAAAAGAGTATTTTCTTTAGTGTTCAAGGCCATAACCACTTAGTAATGATAACCAAAACTACAACTGTGGACTCAGGCCTCTGAAGAAATGTTACTCATCTTTTGTGGCAAGTGTGGTCCCACGTAGCTTAGCATGGTTTTGAATCTCTGTTGATGACAGGATGTCTACACCTTTGCTTTACCAAATGCTGTGTCTTTACTAAGCAGTCTTACTTGTGGCCCTGAGCTTGGGTCAGGTGGTCAGTAAACCTGCAGTTTGCCAGGAGTGCCTACGTCTCTTGCTGTTTATATCTTGTCATTTTGTTTTAATTCATGCAATGATGCTCAAAGCAAGAGCTCATCTAGTGCAATAGAAAAGGGCCCTGAAACTGCGATCCTGGAGATACCCTCGTCTAACTTATTTGTAACGTCTGTTTCTGAGTTCTGCTGTGGTGGTTTCATATGTTGTTGCCAGAGCTGATGAATATGTCTTCAGATTCTGTGGCATTTCTGTGAGTGGGTGGATCCCTGCAATGTCAGGTAACTTTTTTTCTTTACTGCAGAGTACAATAGTGACAGTTTTTATGGATTTTGAGGGCATCTTCAGCATCCTTTAAATCATTCTAAGGCAAAGTTGCTGTGTATTTTTCTTTGCCGGGAAACTTTTGACGCTGTTTCTTTCTCTGCATACCTAGATAGCAGGCCCTATTGCATATTCCAGTAAGATGGATTTTGAAATAATAAGTTTGTTTGGGGCACCATGTTTGGGAATTGCTTTTCTCCTAATTTACTATTTGTTGCAAGAGTCCTGGGGGAGGGAGAAAATGATTCAACCTGTGATACATCACCCCACCCCTGACTGCCCACGTGGTGCACATTTAAACTCTGTGTAGCCGAGGGGGAGGCAGATGCACACCCTTGTGACAAGCCTTTGGTAGAAGGGGGCAGTTGTACCCCTCCGCTTTCATGGTGTGTTAGTTGCGTTATTGGTGGTGGCAGGTGGATTCTGACTGTGTTGTCTCCGGTCTAGTTAAGAGCTAGGCTTAGTCACTGCTTGACTTCCAGCTGGCTGGACTTTGTCTTGCCCTGGACTTGCTCTGCACTACCAGCTGTGCGGCATGTGGTCCTGAACGGCTGCTTCGTGTTCGTGAAACAAGGCAAGAGTAGCATGCAGGCTTTGGTAACCCCTTAGTAACACAGTAGTAATTCTAACTATGTTTTGACATTATATGTCTTCAGGGAAGATAAAGTGTGTGAAATAGGTTCTACTAAGAATATCTTACGTGGGCTCTAATAGACAGGTGTCTGAACTTTCCATTTTTCAACCCTGTAATACAGAAGTGTGTTTGTGTTAATGACCCTGATTATCTCCATAATGGCAGTTTCTTAGCTTGTCTAGATGTTTAAATTAATTTTGAAAATTTTACATACCTGAGAGTGCACTAAAACTAGGGTGGTTCTTAGACACGGCTTGCTGTAGCAAAACAACTTTGACATTCACGGTTATATTTGATTTGTTTCCAGGACATACTGTTTCTTCATTTCAGGTTGTGTGTTGAATTCCCAGCTTTATAGCTTATTGCCATGGTAAATCTTGCAGATTTTTTTGTTCTTATTTGTCCTTTGAATACTGTTATGCTTGACTATATTGAAATCAAGTAATTCCTGATATGCAACAGAAAAGAAGTGAGCTGATGCTGAAATAACCAAGGGTCAAACTTCAGCTCAGCCATTACTGATGTTTGGCTGTGCGTGGCGGGAGCACTAGATAATACTTCATATGAGTCAGGAGCACAGGCAGGATTTTTTTGTTTGAAGGGTAGAGGTGGGTGGTGTCCCATGTCATGGGGTGGATGTGTGGCTGTCTAGTTAGGGGAGCTACGTGCTGTGGTTCCTGGCTGCCTATGTAGGAGGTACGTACAGTCATCCCGCTCAGCTTGTGTGTTGTTTACATGGGCTGTGGGAACCTTTCGAAGGGGTGCTGGGAATGACTGGAAAAACAAAAGCTTGTTTGGTGGCACGAAATGTTAACGTTTTGGTCCTTCTCATTCCTATTGTTTGTTTACACTGCAGTGTGGTGGGAACAAAATTGATTGCGTAGGTTAGGCATGACTTAGCAAAGATTAAAAACGAGAAAGTTAAAATTGAAACAATTTACCCTTCCTTCACAAAATCTTTTAGAACTTTGCAAAGATTGAGGGTTCCTGAGATGTTATATTCATGTGGTTGTCATTTCATATTGCATTTGACCTGCTTAGTTGCTGCTGAAAGGAATGGTTCCAAACAGCTTCTCCCACCTGCAGCTTCTCCCTGTGCTAGCTATTGGTTTAATCTGACTTTTTGGTAATTAATTTTGTGCTGCGGGTTTTCTACCTTTTTAGTTCCCTATGTTTAAGTGAGAAGGGAACGAAAAATCAAATTGAGTTGGCTCAGGGTGACATGGGATGTGCTTTAGAGCTGGTACAGGGGATGCACAGCTGGTGGTGAACCCTTTGGGCACTGGCTGGCCATTAGAGCAGCTTAAGTGCCCTGAAACCTCACGGTTGAGGTTTGATGATCTGCTGAAGCCAGTGTGGAGTATGTGCTGCAACCAAAAGGGCTGATCTTGCTCCCCCCACCCATCCCTTTTTGGCTTTTGTGGTTGTGCTGTCTGTCCACTTCTCAGATCCAGCTGGTTGTGAAGCAACGTGAGTGCTGGTGCTGCCTGACTTCTTAGGCTTTTGGGTAAGGGGAGAGTGGGATTACGCCTTTCAACAGCAAGACAAATTTAAGTAATCTAAAAATGCTTATAATCTGTATACTAAAGTGCAGAATTATTGTTGTATGTGTCATACTGTAAACTATATGCATGACAAAAAACACCTTCAGCTACTACTGCCAATTCAGCCTACAAAACTGAGCACGCACTTGATCTTCAAAGGTTTTTCCCTAGTTCTCTTCATATCAGAGTCATAGCTGTGCCAATCTGGACAAACTAATCCTTTTATGCAGTAGAGCTACATTTAACACAGTGATCAAAGCTACAGTGTGCAGAAATATTAGTATTCAAATCTTTAAAACACAAGGGAAACAAATTGTTCTGTGAGCAGCAGAGCTAAAAAAAAAGTAGTTTCCTGTGGATTTGTATCCTCTGTCTGCTGCTGTATCTCACCACTGCAGTAAGAGAGTCCCTGTTACTGTCCTGTTATCTTCTGTGACTTCCCTTATCACAATGTATTTGGCTCCTGCAGCCTGACTACTATGCTACTCCCCATATAACCTACCAAGCCTTTTTTAGTTTGCTAGCTGGCCTAAAGGCAGAGCTGTGTGTATGCTTGCTGGCTGCTGCCAAAGAGGGAAAAAAAAAATCATATTCAAGTATTCTGATTGTAGAGCTGGGAGTTCGACTCTTGTGCTATTCTCTCTGCCTGTTAGTTGCCATCTCTAGAAAAGAATTAGGATTTCGTTATAGGACACATGTATCTCTTTTTGTCTTTCTTTTCATAATCACTTTCTGGAAAGTTGTCCAGTGCCAGTGGAAAGTTTCATGTATAAAACTTCTAGTAGTTCACTGTTCTTCAAGATCAGTCTTAATTGTTGTTACAGCTTACTATGCTGTTTAATAAAACATATAATCCTTTTAAATAATATGTTAGGTTGTAGTTTAAGTGATTTTTTTTCTTTTTTTAAACCAATTTTGGGGATCTGAGCAATTGTATGGAAATGTATTGTCTTGTATTAATCATGAATTTTGTAGTAGTGTCTTATGTTATTTGTGATGTTTTATTCCAGTAGTTTAGCTGAATGTATTCTTGTTGTTATAAAACTCCAGTTGAACTCCCAAGTTATTAGGTTTTTCACCTATACCTTTTCCTGTGTTTATTCTGCATATCTCAGTTACAGTTAACATACCTGATCTTTCTGATGCTTTTTGGCATCCCTTTTAAGATGACTCTCGTCAACTTTCACCTTTTTTGAAACTGTTTTAGTTTAATTAGCATTTCAAACCATGTTTTTACATTGTGTGCCTAGTTGGAGTGCTGTATATTTACAAAGTGCCTACTTGGAATGCTGTATTCAGTTTGTAATGTACCAATTGTAATATTCTCCAAAACATTTTATATACATCACAACTTTTTTTTTACTGAATACCATTTGTCAGTGGTCTATCCGGAGTGAATGTGTGTGTCTCTGAATTCGTTGTTAAAATCCATAAAGTTACTCACCTTGACATGCAATAACTTGTCGATTATTCTCTTTGTCTGTCATGCATTTCCCTTTTTATCTAGCTTGGTTAGACTATCTGAAATTCTTACAGTTCCTTCTCTTGTCTTAACCTTAATAATTTTCATGTGAGTGAGTTTTGCCACTTTCTGCTTTCTGGACCATTAGGGAATATGTGAAGTAGTTCTAGTACAGAACCCTGGCCTTCTGCTGTTAACCCTTTTCTGCAACTTAACAGACCACTTGCTGCTTTTTCTTTTGATGCTTTGTTGCTGGCATCTAAACGCGCATAATGTTTTCCCCGAATACCAAGATTTATTTTACTTAATAGCCTCTTGAGACTTTGGGGGAGGCTTTTTGCAAGTCAGTTTTTCAGCAGTTTCTCCTTAGTTAACTGTTGTTATAAAAGTCT
The DNA here is from genome assembly GCF_947461875.1 of Haliaeetus albicilla. Classification (NCBI taxonomy): domain Eukaryota; kingdom Metazoa; phylum Chordata; class Aves; order Accipitriformes; family Accipitridae; genus Haliaeetus; species Haliaeetus albicilla. The sequence continues at coordinate 35,841,081 of NC_091483.1, read as the reverse complement.
ACTAGCTTAAAAAAACATAGTTTCCTTTCCAGAAACCATGCTGTGTATATTCTCTGATATCAACCTGCATACGTTTTACAGTAGTATTCTCTAAACAACTGTTTCAGCTAGCTTGCTGATGCATGAAAGCCTTGTTTGTTTGTAACACGCTAAATCATATTTACAGGCTCTTTTAAATGTAGGTAAGTACTGTGTTTTCTCACATTCTAGTATTAGATATTTTTAGTAGGAGGTTAATGTAGTTTTTTAATATTTACAAATTATTTTTTTTCTCTCTCTCCTCTGACATAACCCAGTTCTGCTTTCTGCAAATAAAATGAGAAAATGCAAAAGTACCAGATTTTCTCCAAATGAGGTGTTAATGGTTTAGGTTTTTTAGCTCTGTACCTCTCCCCAAATTGTGTAGTGGAGCACCGGCAGCTGAGAAACATGTGTGCTTAGGTAGTCTTTCTTAGACTTTGAATTTAGGATCTAGGAGGTCTTGAATTCAGAGGACAGAAACAGATCATATGTGAGATGTGCAGTGGAGAGGGAACAAACAGGAGTATAGAGGTCTCCCTAATTAGTGAACAGGCTGACGCCTGTGACTTGTTCTTCCATCTCTTTTATGTATCCCTTTTTAGGAAGAAAAAAACCCTACAAACCCAACCCAGAGTGAGTCATTTAGCTTTTCTGAGGAGAAAAATGGCAGCCAGGACTGTTTGGTTGTAGACCATTCTGCTGCCCACTAAGAGTTTGCACAGACACAGGGTATAGGAGGTAAAAGCTATGAAACTCCTGTAGATGTTTTGGTGGAGAATAATCAGTAATGTTATTGCAGTAGAGGTGTATTAACTTTTTAACTAATATTTTGAATGAAAGGTCAAGCTCATTAAAACATTTGGATTTAATGTATTTTATCAAGCTGGCAGTTTTGGGAGGGGGAGCCAAACATTAAAGTACTACTATATTTTAATTGGAATGTTCTGTTTTAAAATGTTTTTATTAACGAATTTTAAAACAGGAGGATTGCCACACTGGATCACACTGACGTTCTTTCTAGCCTACTATCCTGTGTCTGATAGCAGGCACAAAAGAAAAAATCATGTACAGGAACCCAGAAGTTCCCTAATTCGTCACGAGTCATCTCAAAAACATTTGTAAGTGGATGGATGCATGGGGAACATTGATAACAAGATAAGTGTTAGATACTTGTCTTTCCATGCTTGCTCTCCAGCTACTTTCAGCTCACGGAATCTCTGAGCTAGAGATTGTTTCTGTTTATTCAGAAACTCGTGAATGATTTATCTTCGTGAACTTGTCCAGTTTCTTCTTGAACCCATGTAAATTTTTCATCTCCGTTGCATCCTTTTGCAACAAATTCAACAGATCTACTAGCTATTGCCTGAAGAGTCACTCATGTTTTGAAGGTGGCTCCTACTAGCTTCATTAGCTGCTGTCTAGTGTTTGTGTTGGAAGGGGCAATGAACAGTCAATCAGTCAGTTACTATCCTTTGCTTTTCCTGTCACTTGCCTCTGGCATAGTCCCTTGAAATTGGGCTCTTTGGTCCGAAAGACACCATTTTTCAGGTGCCAGTTCTTCTATACTTAAGCAATTTTTGCTGAAACAGTGCACATCTGTAAGAAGACAGATATTTCTTCATTAACTGCTTGATTTTTTTTTTTGTTGTTGTTTTGAAAAGGAGAGGTGCTGTTTGGGTACCAGCGCTTATTAGTGCTTCAGGATTGAAGTCAACCCTAGGAATAGCAACTGAAGTTTAGGCTATAGGGGGGGATGTTTACTGAAGAATTGCTTGATCCTGTGGAAGTGATGGGTACTAAAGGGTGTCTCATCTGTGTCTCCAGGAAATGGCAATTCCTGTATAGCTGTTCCTGTGGCCATCTTTTAACATCGTTAAAACATCAGCTGAGCAACTGTTAAGTTTCAGTGTCATGATGATATGGATCATAAAAAAATAATAATAAAGAAACACTATGATCTTTCTGAAATGATAAATAGCAAGTTTCCTATGTTAATACAACTGTTGCAACCAGGCAAAGCAAACAAAAATTCAGCTCTTGTAATTGAAGTTGTCTTTTCATCTGCTATGTTGATAGTGCATTGTCAACTTCCATTTTTTAATTATCATCATATATATGAGTACTTTTGTGAAGAAAAGTAAATTTAGTGCTTATTGGTTTTCTGTAAACCTCTAAAGCCTTTAACTGGGTGATTTGTAGAAGATAAATGTGGAAGAAATAGATTCTGCAAGCTACATCTTGAGGTCTTATTAAGGTGTTAATGGCTTGTAACTTAAAGTGTTTCTTTAAAAGCTGATTTTAAATAATAATAGATTTTTTTTTTTTTTTGTCAGACTGATTGCTATCACAAAGACAATTCTGAATATGCTATTTGTGATGCATTTTAACTCAGTGCTTAATTTTCTGTTGCCAGTAGTATGATAGGCTATCGTATCAGTTCTTGTAGAGTACAGGTGAAGATAGGTAAATGTAATCCAGGTCTGGTCCTGCAGTCACTGGAGTATACACTTAAAGCTGGTCATAAGAATACCTGTAGAAAGCTAAGGATCTACGTAAATGTTTGCTGCATCAGTAGCTACAAATGTAAATTTGTTAGACTTCTTAGTGATATACTTTTGTTGCCTCAGAACAAAACTGATTGTCAGTTTTTCATTGATAACACGATCTAAAAAGTACCAGGAACTTTTTAGTAGTCCAAGCTTGTATTTACTTATTTGGAAGAGCAAGAAGTTAATCTCTGTAGAGCAGGATTTTTCAAGCACGCTTAAGTCATTTAGGAACATAAATTCCATTGACTTTGTACTGTGAAAGGAGTAGAATTGAACTGAAACAGAGGATTAATTTTGCAAGTTAAGCAAACTGAAAAGAGCACTTGATCACAACTGTCAGGCAGCATATTGTGTAATGGAGGTTGCATTCTTGTATGAATCTTCTTAAGCCTAAATGAACATTTGACTGTAAAATTGTTGAAAGATTTGGTCAGGTATGGGCAGAGAGAATTAGCAAAATGTGAATTCAGAACTTAATTAGGAAAGCATTATGTTTAAATTTATTTTTAATCGCTGTTTAGAAGTCATGTTTATTCGCTCTCAAGGAGGATATAGGGAAAGTGTTGTGTAACTCTCTCTTAAGAATCAGTGTCTTTGCAATGGTTATTGTACTGCTGTTTTCTTTGCTAGCACACTTCAGTGGTGCAATAGTAGGCAAAAAAACCTCCAAAGTCCAAGAAAAGCTTTAAGTGAAAACCTTAGAAGATGGTTGAAACTTTACAATTAACTAAAATTACCTGTCTGTTTTTGCTATGAAATGTGATGGTAGTTGACTACTCATTGACTAACTATTTTGTTTGGCAGTAGGTAGGAAGACTGCAAAACTTATTGTATGACCCTTGTTTCAGCTATCAGTTGTCAAGCAGCCTGATAAGGCACTGAAAGACAACTGTTTAATTGAAAAGTTTCACATGCTATTGAAGTGTTATTGTTAGAATAAGCACTTAATTCCAGAAGGAGGATATAATCTCATGGCTTGATAGTGAGAGTGACAGTGTAGGGGGAGGAATGCTATCACTGTCCTAGATAGCAGACTTGTTTATTTTATAAATACAGATTATTTTTTCTGAATAGCAAAGGACGGAACCCTGGCTAATTGTAAATATCTCTTGAGTGGGGACATATATTTTATTGTCCTTCTGTTACAATAACTTTTGCTGAGAATTCAAATGCTACACCCAGTGTAACAAATAGGAATCTTGTCCCTGGGAAATTGCAGTAATAAATATGAAACTTACTTATTTTTGCTGGGGTAGTTCTGTATATAAAAAAACCCCAGTAATTAGTACTATGCTTAACAAAAAGAAGCAGATGAGAAATGGTAGCAGAAGAATGATTTCAGACTGCTTCTACAGTGGCTTGCCACTAGGACAAGGGGTATTGCACTGTTAAATATGAGTAATAGAGTGCATAGATATGCTTTTTTCTCCTCAGATCTTGTTTTGCTTTGTCTCTGTTAAGTGTTATGCAGCTACAATACTTGTATGTTACTGCTGGTAAAAATGTCTTTCACAGTTTCTAAATATAGTGGTAAGAGGAACTATATCTGCCTGGCTTTTTTGCCTAGCTGATGGTGACTGGATGGAAAGATGCCTTCCCCTCCCAGTTTCTAATCGCAGAACAATGGAGCTGACTTGTTAACGAAGCAAGTTTAGAAATTGTGAATAAGGGAGGAGACTTCATTTTAATTTTTTCAAGGATTGCTGATACTGTACAGCTAAAGTTCTTAGGGCAAAAACACTGATCGTTCTTGGAGGAAGTTTGTGGCCATAGTCATGTTAAAGCTGGTTATCAAGAATAATTACAAAAAACCACATACAACAACACTGAGCACAGGGGAATTAAGTTCAAACTTTGTCTGCTTCAGTTTAATTGAAAGCAATGGACATGAGTACTTAACAGCATTTTTGATCTTTGCTCACTACAGCTCTTCTCATTTCTTTTGTTTGTCAAGTCCAAACGAATCTTTGGGTCCAAACTGACTGCATCCATTGAGTGACTTTGTTGTTGTTGTACAGAATTATGGTGCTGTCTTTATTATAGGTTGTCAGTGTTGCACAGGAAGTTTCGCATAAGTCATTAATATGATAAATTTGAGCTTTTGGAAGGGGGATACCTTCACCAAGAACCCCAAACTTTTCTGTTGATGAATAGGCATGAAAGTTTGCATTTCACTTACTGTCTTTTAAAAAGTCAATGCTAAGGTTTTTTTATTATCAGTTTAAGGAAGTGGAGAAGTTAACAGATTTTTAGAACTTTTGAGTTGGTGATTTTAAGAAAGCATAGTTAAATGCATTCTATGAGGTTTCTGATGTTTCATAGACTAACAAAAGGTTGCTTTATTAGTAGCTTTAATGAACAAATCGCTTTATTGGCTTAGACATACTGGTTGCTTTGTCGGTCCAAACAGCTATGAGTTCTTGTTTCAATTCACCATTGTGCTAGAGTAGAGAAGTGATAGCCATTGACCTTCTGTTAAAGCACAATAAAAAGTTTTTTGTGGAGAAGGAAAGTGTGCGGGGAAAAGAGCAATGCAGTTCTCTGCCTTGAGTTCAGCAACTTAAAAATCAAGAGACTGTGTACCTCTCCTGTTGCTTTTCTTGCTAGGTGGCTCAGTATAGTGAACCACCTGAAACAAGAAAAGGCGAGACTGACTTTCTGAAGGCTGTTTTTTGTGGAACCTGTGTGTAAAGATGGTATTTGTATTGTAGCTGCAAGGAAGCATATCAAGTAGGTACTCAGTTAGTTCTGAATGGAAAGTGTGTTAGTCTTCAAAAAAATTCTTTTCTATTATTGATGGTCTGGTTTGTTTTATTAAGTGATTAACACACATGACAATCATAGCCTTTGATTGAATTAAGTGACCATATTTTATTTCTTGAATTACTTCCTAAGAATTTGTTTAAATGAGCAAATAGTATTTTTTTTCTGGGTGTATGGTTAAGACAAAGAGGGAGTTTGTTAGATGCTTTAGACTTTTGTTAATAATAATAATTCTCAAAGTTGATGTCTTATAATGAAAGGATGCTAAATCAGGTGGGATGACATTGCAGTCCCCCAGCTCATTCTTGGAGTTACCAGATTGCTTTAAAAAGTTGTCATTTTACTCATAAAAGATGAGCATCTTCCTGTAACTAGAATAATCATGTTGCAATCGAAGCTGGGGATTCAGATAGATTTGCCAAATGTATTTACATTACATAACAGGTGAAGTTATAATCATGATTAACAGGATTAGGAACTTTCTTTTTAACAAAAGCACTGTACAAGAACAATTTACTGTTCTCTGCAAATGCCTTTTTTACCTCTTTTTTTTTTAGGGTGGGGGAGTACAGTGCAGCTCAGATGTTCTGTAGTTTGCTGGTTTCTGGTTTGCAGATTTGCACTGGAGCACTTGTCATTTGGTGGGAGCAGCTGCTGAAATATATTTTACACTTTAGTTATACTTTCAGTTTTGTTGTAGGGATTGTATACTTGGTGGTTATGATGTCTTGGGCGTAGTTCATAGTGGTGTCTCTATTTGTATTGCAATAACGTGTTGGAACTACTGTTTTTCTCACGGAGCAGTTTCATGCCCTGTGTGTTCCTAATTCCTCTGGAAAGCAAGTTTTCCTTGAGACAATTTCAGGGGGAAAGCTATAACAAGCAGTCAAGCTGTCCTTGCATAAATTTACCTAGATTTCATTTTTGAGACACTTGTTCCCTATAAACTTGTTTTTGCAGTCAGGAATGAGATGGGGTGAGCTTGTGTATGAATACATTGAGGAGAAGCAGTGCACTGAGAATTTGTTCAGACTGTGCATTGCTGATCCTGTTCAGAGAGGAGCTGACTTGCCATCATGCTCTGGTTAGCAGCTATAGCTTAGCAGTGCTATTTAGAGGAAGTACCTTTTGACTTTTTAGTTTTCTTCTGAATCATAGCATAAAAAATGTCATTAATGTAAAATTTGCATGGCTTTGCATGGAGGAAACTTAGAGCAGCAAAGCACATTTTTTTCATTTCCCCTTCCCATGAGGAGATGGGTTGGAGTTCTTCAGTGCCCTCTTTCCTACCTCTTCTGGTTACTGCCTTCCCTGTTTTTCATCTTTCTCTCTGTGAGCTTTCAGCATGTGCTAGGAGGTTTGTTTTGCTCTCTAGTGTGTTCTTTCCTTGGTGCTAGCTCCCTATCTCCTTCTGGCTGCAGTTTTTTTCCTGTCCCCCCCCTTGCTTGTCCAGTTCTGCCTTCCCACCTTTGCTTTGCATTTTAATGCTGTTTCACTAGTTTTATATGTCTCCAAAATACTTGGTTTTCCTTTGTGAGCCTAAAAAATTACTTGAGTCAGCCCTGATTTTTGAAGGAGCCACCTCTTTCAGAGGTTGTGTTAGCACTTGCTTCTGCCAGATATTCACAAATGTTCCTCAGCAACTCTGTGCTTGTCGCTGAGTCTGTACCTCAGCTCCCCAATGTACAAAATTAAAAGGTAACTTATGCCCTCAGAATTGCTTAGAATCAGTTAAAGTATCTGAGACATTTTTGACATTGTAATGGTTACTATAAAAATACTGTAAAAGTAGTCAACATGGAAATTTAGTTCAGAGGCAACAGTTGGCTAAACATGATTCATGTTTGTAAATTCTCAATGTCCAAAGTATCATTATGAGTAATGGAACGGAAGAGATTGTGTAGCTTTGAATAATACTTTTTAACCCTTCATCCTACTATATGGAAATTTGTGTTTTAACAGCCTGCTGTTGGGGAACTGTTTTTGAGGTTGTGTTGATATAACGACTGTGCACCAACGGTAACTTGAGTATGTGATGGCAACTGATGCCAGCTGTACATGTCAAAGAAAACTGGTAATTCTGGTGCAGTTTTCATTGGAAAGACAGTTTAAGTAAAGCTAAAGAAATAAAGCAAATTGCAGAATTCCAGCTGTCCAGAGCTCTGCTGCAGTTAGCTTTTTCATTATACATTTCTTCATCAGTAAAAAATTCCTAAACATCCATCTCAATAACAAATGGCAGTGCACAAACTGCATGTATTGAAGAAGGCAGAACTAGTATCTGTTTTAAAACCAGTGACCACCTGCAATATACAATAAAACGTGTACTGTTTATCCTTTAGATATCACTGCATCTGCAAGAAGAGTGCATTTGATACTAATCTTTCAAAATAGATACCTCAGAACACTATTCCTCTAGAGAAATGGTAAAATCTTTGAGTATCATGCAAGAACTTGCTGCAGTACATGAAGAAAAGTCCCTGTAGTGGTGTAGCATTGTGCCTTGCAATCTATACAGAAAACGGTTAAACGTTACCAGCTATAGTGGAAAATGTATGTGGAAGAAATTTCTCTCTGACCTTCTTCCCTAGCTATCTAATAATCCCCTACCATCAAGTTCATGATCAGAGCCAAAGTTTTCGTAGGTGAATTTGCATCAAATAAGTACCAGACTCTGCAGAGCAAGAAATGCAAAGCTTGCCAATGAATCTTCACCATCCTATGGTAAATATTTGCTCTCCTCCCCACTAAAATAAACAAAATCTGTGGGTCTTACATATTCACACACCAGAATGTAGTGTGCTCAATACGGTTCACCAAATGTTCTTATTGGAGTAAAGGGAGGGAAAGCAAACAACTGCTAAGCACCCAAATGAACTCACATCTACAAATGAGAAAAGACCTAACCGATCTATTCTTTTAGGCAAACAAGGTATCAAGAGAAACTGATTAGTTGGAGTTTTAACCAAGGTGGGCCTAAAGGAACCTTCAGAAGACAAATCTGGGTCTATAAGTATGGGATTATGCAGCCTATCATGGCCTCAAAAGAGGAGTTCTGTGGAATGGCATAAACTTTCCCACTCCTTTGAATCTTTGGTATGTCACAGGTAAATAGTAATTGTCTGTTTTGCCCTCCTTGAATGACAAAGGCATTTTAACTTTTCCCATCTTCCTTGAAAAAATCTTTCTCTGTTCCACAGGTTTTCAGCTACCTCATATTAATTAACATAGCCCAGATGAAATCAGAGCTCATACTCTCAACTTGAAGTTGTTCTGAAGGTCGTTCTCTGTCTCTTTGAAATCTGGACGTCTTCTGTACCTGGTCTCTTCAGCTACATCAGTTTGACTAATAGAAGAGAACTTTTGCTTTATAGTATCAGTGCTTCTAACACTGTTCTCCAGACCAAAATTGTTGTCTTAGAAAACTCAATTTCACTTGATTTGGGCATAATGTTAACCTGGACTTACAACGTTCCATTTCTCAGCTTAGAGTCTAGTTCTGCCTTGAGTAAGACTCTGGCTCATTTGGTTTCCATAGAGCTTCTGTCTTTATTACTGCCTTGCTAATTGGAAGTTATTTTTAACTTGAGTAGCTGCCTTTTTCATCAGTCTTTTGGGCATGGAGATGTAGACAGAGCAGTGGCATGACAGTTGGAAGAACTGGGGTTTATATCCCTAGCTTCTGCCACTGACTTTCTCTGAGATTCTCTGATTTAAGAGCACAATATTCCTTTTTGTGCCTTGTCCCCTATAAAATGACAGTACTTAGACACATCTGTAAAATGTTCAAAGATCTTTGGGTAAATGGTATTCTGAGTATTTGTATTTGTTTCAGGGTATCACAGTCTGTGATGGTAGTATAATAATAAAGTTTTCTTTGTGGAAAAGAAGCAGCACCAGTAGTTCACCATTCTGCATTCAAATGGCAGTCTGTAATTTCTGTAATATTCTTAAGGTAATGTGGTCTTTAACATGTGTATAACTATTCATTGTTTAATAGGAGCAGTGACTTAAAATGAGTTGCTATTAGTTTTATTGGACGTGAGATGTTTTAATGAAAACAGAAGTTTATATTAATTACTTCAGTGTTTGTGTAACTGTTTTAGCAGGTGCTAAATTTCTGTCCTGTTGGTATTGTTCAAAACACATTTAATGAAACATAAATATTGTTTTCCTGTAATGCACGCAATATCCAAGACAGGCCCACGAACTCCAAATGATAAGTTGCTGTGCTTAATGGTCCACATCTTATGTTTTTTTCACTCTCATGGAAACAGCTTACTGCTATAGTTGCTGCATTAATCCATAATCCAATAAAGGGGATTTATTTGAGGGGTTGAATGCGGAGAGAAGAAAAAGAATGTGTCTATAGTGCACTGTGGATAATAGTTATGCTAAAAATAAGATAGAGCTCTTGAATGGCTCTGTGTTTGCCTTTCTCGATGTGTGAGGCACACACACTAAAGTTTCACAGTAAAATTTTAAGGTGCGACTATATCCTTTTTCCTACTCCTCAAGGAAAAAGACCACACCAACAAACCAAACAATCAACTCCCCAGGCCCAAGTTGTTCTTCCTGTTATTTCAGCTGTCACAAATGCAGGGATAACTGGGCCACTACTTAAATCCATACAATTGGTCTGCATCAGTTGTTATATGACATTAAATGAATGCTGACCCTCCAGCTTTGGTAAGAACTATGTCAGTTCAGTGTACAGCTCCACTGTGGTATATACCTAGCACACCTCTAGTAGCAAATAAGCACAAATATATGACCTCAAGATTATTCTGAAATTAAACTTTGTATAGGTATGTCTCATGTTGAAGCTCCCATGTGACTTACGTGTAGTAAAACACTTGAATTAAAGCCGTTCCTGATTGCAAAGAATGCATATGAATGGCTTGTACCTGTAGCTCAAGGAGGGCTGGCAGATTCTGCATGTGAATTTTTAAAACTTTAAAGACAAAATTGAAAGAAGGAATGCATCAATATGTATTGACACTGATGAGTATTTACTGCAAGTTCAGTGACAGTTTGGTTCCTCCAAGGGTAGGCTGACAGGCGTTGCTACAAGTTTTCATGCTGATACCTTATTGCTAGAATTGCACACTTTTTTTCTTTGCCCTCAAAGGAAGCAAAGACCTTGATTTATCTTTCTTTGAGTTTGGTGTTTCATAGAAACCGAATGCAGGATCTTCAAAAAACATTAGTTGTTTTTACTAGAGTTTGAAAGGTGCAGTTATGTGACGTGATCTCTGGAAAGTGAGCTCTGTGGAGTTTTTGACTTTAAATGTCAGGTACAATAATTGTCATTCCTTTCCCCCTCTCCTGATGTGAAGGCGTTGCCTATAATTTTTAATGCAGTTTGCAAAGAATTCTGAAGAAACTTTATCAAAATGCTCAGACTTCTGAGAAAAGATGTTAGTACTTACCGTTCTTCTTTTGAATATGGGTTGACTTCTAAGATCTGTTAAATGCCCTATATGGATCGTGTAAATCACTGTCTGTAAGATAGACTGTTCAAACTTTATTTGAAAATGTTGCTCATTTCCCATGTCTGAAATGAATTTCACAAAATGTCCAAGAAGACATGCTGGTTTTTAATGCTTGAAAATTTCTCATGCTAGAATTGTCATTTAATGAACTAGTGCTTCACTCTAATTTCCAGTGTACAGTTTAGATATGAATAATGGTACTGCACTCTTAGGAGTAGATACAAAAGCCAAGAAATCATTTGGTGCTCACATACACACCTTTCATCCTGTGAGTCAAATTAATTGGAAAGAATTTTTGAACAGGATTAAGTGAAGACATATGAATTATAGGCCTAAATTTTGGTTTTTGGCACCTACCATTATGTGACACAATCAAAGCCTTGAGCTGTCTACAAAATGCTCGAGCCTGTGGGCTGCAAAGAGAAGCCTGCGGGCTGCAAAGAGAAGCCTGCAGACATCACCAGAGTGTAATCCACAAAGCATTGCCTGCCTGGGACTGGAAACAGCACAGGCAAAAACTGCTGTGAGTGTCCAGGAGATCTTGAAGCAAGGTGAGGAGAGGCAAAAAATGGCTCTAGCAAGCTTGTCTCAGTTTGAGTCCATCTTCTAGGTAGTAGTGAAGGACAGAGGGATGTTGTAGCTAGCAGGCAGATCTGGTGTTCTGGCCTGCAGCTCTTCATTCCTCTCTCAGCTGGCAGTGGACTAGTTGCTTCTAAAAATAGTATGTTACAGATGCTCCTGTTACCATTGCACGAAGGAATGGGATCCTTCTGCTTTGTGTGGGTAGAATTACAGTACCTGAACACAAGCAGAAGCAGAGCTTCAGGAACCCACGTCTTGGTGGACATTGGTGTCTGGAGCACCTGGATCTGCTCCTGGTGCCTGTCAGCTGGCTTATATATTGTTTATTCTAAGTATAGGTTTTGCAGGTCTTTGAATACTGTCATGCTAATTTAACATGCTAATTTAAATAGCAGCCAGCAGGAGGGTTTAGCATGCAGTATGCCATTAGAAAGGATTGACTTTTTTCCTTTGTTTCGATTTTGGGAATTTGGATAAAGGACACCCAGATTTTTGGAAGGAAATACTCCTCAGATTAGATTAAAGTAGAATTCTTTTGCCAGACGGTTGTCTTTTTTTAACAAAATTGGTCAATTTAAAGTCAGTTTCATTTTTACTCTTACCTTTTTGTGCTTTGCTATTGAACTGGTGGTTACTGGGAGAGAGTACTGTGTCCCATTTAAGTTTTAATTCTTTTCTGTTTGTTCATTCTGAGTGCTGCTATTTTATAAAGTTGGACAGAATGTTTTGTTAGCAAACAAATGGGAAGTATAAAGCAAACAGCCCTTCCTTCTCTAGTAAGTGCTTCCATTATTCTTTCTTATTAGTTAGATAGAATTTTATGTCATGGGCCAAACTTGAGTTGATAGCCAACCTGGAAATGATAATAATGTCTCAGTTGTGGGAAATGGATAAGGTTACTGATAAACTTCTTATTTTGAAAGGTGCCTGATATCTTCTGGAGAGTCTTTTGTCTTCTCTTAGTTTAGACTTGCTGGCTTTGCTAACTCTTACAGTAATAGTTTCTCTCTCTTTTTTTTTTTTTGTGAGATTGGAATTTAGTATTATACTGATAATATGATACCTCAAACTATTGGAAATTGTTGGCATGGATTATAAAAAAATGAGTTTTATCCAGTTAAAATAAGAAGCTACATATAATGAATGCAGTATTTATTTTCCTGTTTAAATATTAATATCATAAAAATATTTTGGCCACAGAACTGAAAGATCTTGCAGGGTAATTTAACAATTCTGCATATGAATCTGGATGCAGACACAGATTTAGCTGTTCTATGAACATCTCAATTTACTAGAGTATTGCACAAAAAGCTGGGTGGCTGTATGCACCATGTTACTGAGAACCTGAGACATGTTCTCCTCAAGAGTAGTTTCAAAGTTGTCCCAAGAATTGTCTGCCCATCCAGTACCCTGTGGTAATTCACTCTTAAAATAACAAAGGCCTGGATCAGTGGAGCTTACACGTGTGAGAAATCATATATATTATAGGTATATATATAGATGAATTGACCAACTGCTTCAAAGGGGTCTATTGGGTTCTGGGCATACAGTAGAATGACAGGTATGGTGCTGTAGACCATAGTACTTGCTCTATTTGTGTCTCTCACAATTAGCTACACATCCATATTACCATAGAAAAATGTTATATGCCTTTGGCACAGACCCTTATCCAAGACCATGCTGGGGAATTTCTTGATGTTTATCCACTTCAGTGATGTTCTGCTTGCTAGAAAGCAAAATTTATTCTGTCTGCTGGTACAAGGTAAGTAAACAGTATTGCTAGTTTTCCATACCTGGTGCTAAAATTAGATTGACTGTTCAAAGAATTTGAAAGACCCCAGGGACTGTAAGAGTTGCTTTGACACACCATTCTTTAATCTTATGCAAACTAAACCAGACAGGAAATAAAATTGCAAACCCTTCTTAATATCAGAGACTGATTGCTAGGCTCTTCAGCTGTTTCAGTAGAAAACTTGGCATGCTATCTCTTTTGACACTGCAGATTCCCATTACTGTAAATTTAGCTGCCTTTCCACAGGTATCTACATATATGTTGCTCTGTGAGGTTTTTTCCTTTGTAAATCATGGTGCAAAAATAGGTATGGAGAGTACTGCCTTAGAACACTAACAGAATAAGCTTCTCTAACTTTACATACCTAATTTAATGGCATGCAAGCCATTAAAAGACTGGTGTACATGGTCAGTAATAAGTTTTTGCCTATGCAGTAGTTTTTCTTTAGTCTGAGAGGAGATAATGTTACATTACCTTCATTACCCCTACCAGAAGAGGTGAAGTCTCAGTCTCTGAAAGTGTCATTGAAAAAATGCCTTGCCATTTCTGTTTAATCTCTCTTCCAATTGCAAAACAGAATTGTTGTGCGAGTAGCTAGATTCTCTGGGTTGGAAATGTTTGAGGTTATCGTGGATTACTCATGGGAACTTTTGCATCCTGAAAAATTGGTTATTCCAATGCTTATAAAAAATGGAAAGAAAAATAAAAATCCTCTACAGCCAGGGCATCATTGGTGGTAGTTTCAGACAGATGCTAGGAGAATAAGCCTTGATGGGACCAAAAGATCAATGTTAAATGCTCTGTTAATGGCCTATTAATGTTTTGTATGTCTTAGTCTTCGTGTGAGGTTGTGTACAATTGCTTCTTCCTTTTCCCTCAGTTAACTGATAAAAAGCAGGGACCTCAGGGAGGCTCTTGAGACTTTCTTATAGAAAACTGAGAACATACATGGATTAATATGTAGGCTGTTTTGTTGCTTAATGTTTCCACCAAAGTCGTCCTAATCACATCAATATCTGTAAGCACACACTGGCATTCATACATCTGTTAAATCATCTCCATCTTTCACACAGGACAAGCTCAATGAAATGCCTTACCTCTTTATCACCTCTTTATGATTGTCTGTTTGGACAGTTGGTGATCAAAATGCACAAATAACTCTTAATCTTTCTCAGTGACCGTAGCTTAAATTTCGGCACCTTTGTAAACTTGAAATTATTCTCCCTGTAGCTTTGTCTGTATGCTATGGCACGCGTTTGTTTTCTTCATGTTACTGCTAAATTGCTGAAATAATTTCCTCCTTATCCAGCAGTTACAGACTTTTGTTCAGTTCTGTTCAGTAGAACTAGACCTATGTAACTGTAAAGAATAAGTTTAGATTACATTGAAAATGCCCTTTAAGTTTTGATGTGAAGGTTTTAAGGCTGCACAGATATAACTGAGAACCTAAATGGGATTTAGAATTTCTACTGCTGTATATGAAATCAGAAAAGATAATCTCGACATTCCCATTCTGTTCTCTGTTACCAGCTCTGATAATTAGCATCCACTTTGATCCAAAATTTGTCAGCCCACAGGAGTTATTCACCAGTCTCATTTCCTCCTTCAAAATAAAAAGGAAGAGGCAACACTAAAAACTCAAAGATTTAGCTCTGAATCTCCAGATTCAGATGATCCAGAATCTCCTAGGTCATCTTAACAGACAACCTGAAACAGTTCGTTCTCTTCCTGTTATCTTGGATGTGTAACTGTACTGTTGAGAAAATAATTTTAGCATAACATTAAGATTTTGGAGTGTGGGGGTCAGAAGATCTCAAAAGTATGCAACTGAGATGTTACACCCATGGCAATGTTGAGACAAGGGGAGTCAACGTCAGTGACTTATCGGCATGTCAGTGTGATAAGGATACTGTTTTTGTTTTGTCACCAGAGTGTTGCACTGAAAAATGCATGTGTTTGACAAAGCTCTTAGCAAGACTTTTAGCTTCTTTAACTCCTGATATCAAATTTTGCAATAAAAAAACCCCTGCCTATGGTTGCAAGTTATTGTTGTTCTATTTAGAGTTAAGTACTGTGCTGTGTTTGTATGATGTGATCTTTCTGAAGCAGCATCAACTGTAATGTTAGTAATGGAGGAGTACACTAGAGGGGCTCCACTTCATCTATGTTCTAGTTTATCATCCATCTATTTTAAAGTTTTGCAGTAGTTACCTGTAGTATCTATTGCTTTTGGATATGGATAGTAAAGCACACTTTAGATATTGTGTAATGATGTTCTCCAGTCCCTTCCTTGTTCTATCGTATGCCTGTAGTGAACTAAGTCAGTAAGAAGCAATGTACTGAGCTTATGAAGAAAAAAAAAAAAGCTTTATCTTTTGTAGATATTTAGGAAACCTATGTTTTGAAGGTGTTCACTCTGATTTTACCTCTTCAGCTTTGAATACCAGTATTGATGTTTACAATGAATTGTGATTATTTAAATTAGATCTTTGAAATACAGCAAAAATGATTTTATTTACTGTTTCTGGAAGTCGTCATGGCTTTGAACTCTGAAGCGTTTCCTCCTTTATCTCCACTAGAGAGCACTGCCAGCTGCACTGCTAAGGCCTCTCATGGATTTACCAAAATGTTGATTGTTTTGTGACAGTCGGTCCTGTGTAAAATGTTATTAGATATTGTATTGACCTCCTGTTATCTTGTCACATGTGGTCATGAAGAGAAAATAGGGCCAAAAGGGACTGGGGAGATCATTGAGACCCTTCTTCCTCAAGACAAAAATCTATTGTATCTAGACCAGTGTCTGTCAGGAATGTTTTGATCTCTTTTTTGGAGTCTTCTGTGAAGGAAAGTCCATTATTTTCCCTAGCCAGTTTCTTCTGCCACTTTGTGATCTATAGACTTACTCTACGGCTTTGCCCCCTTCTTCTCAGTGTCACCTTTCCTGCAGCTCAGTTCCATTTTTTTCCCCCTCTATATTTGCTGTAGATAGGATAAACAGTTTTTAGTTTCTTTCCTCCATACACACATGCTTTTTGCTTTTAAAGAGTGCTGTTTTCCTATCCTCACTCATGTCATCCAAGCCAGAGGTTAACAAATCCATGTGGTGCTGTAGCATCGTCAGCAGTGATGGGTGCGGGCGTCCAGCAGCGAGACAGCTTCATCTAAAATCATTAAAATCTAAAATCACTTTCTGGCTCTGCTGGGCCATATAATGCTCTGAGGGGGCTTGTGTGTCAGCTGTGGTGCATTGCCAGTGCTCAGAAGTTCATGCTTTATAACTTGCGTCTTGCCAAGGAGGGACTGTGCGACCACGAGAGAGCTGTGCGTGTCTAAGGCCTGGCCATATCAATGCTGTAGGGCTTGGGAGTGCTCCTGCGCTGGAGGCTGAGGGGGTGGCAGCCACAGAGGGAAGGGTGGCCGTGGCCTGGGGGTGCCCCGTGGAAGGAGCCACACTGAACCTCGAGGCTTCTGCTGTGCTGTGCTAGGCTCAGCAGCAAAAAAAGGTGGAGAAGCACTGCTTCAAACTGAACAACTCTGGTTTCTTCAGCCTTTTGTTGTAAGCTGCCATTCCAGGCTTTCAGTCATTGTTGTTTCCCGTTGGTAGATAGCATGGTGAAGACTGAAGTGTTTCTTTTGTCTGATTTGTGAAGTTGTGATCAAAGGAATAAACATCGATAGGAGGGGATTTTTTTAATTTCTTTTTTTATTTGCAGTACTTCGTCTTTTGTTGAAAGTGGCATTATGGAGAAACTGTTTGGTTTATCACACTTGTGGATTCAGGGAAGCTAGTACCTTTTTTGTACTTGGGTTACTCCTTTCTCTGTGCTTGCTTCAGACAGTATAGCTTCAGACAAAACTTTGGACTGACCTAGGGGAGAACACAACTGATGTCCAAAAGTCTGACTTCTGTTTTACAAAATGTAGAATTAGTTCTCCGTGCTTGTTCAGTCACAGTTCTGTGTGCTGAAGCAGGCAGCTTCTGTCTGGGTGGCAGAACCTGGTGTGTGGGAATGGTAGTAACTCGTCAGGTTTGCAGTCTCCAGAGTGAAGGGCGAGGATTTAAAATCGAGTGTGACTGCAGCTCCTCCCAGTGGCAGGTCTTCCTCTGCTTCTCTTTGCTGGCACGGCAATGCCAGACCAAGTGGTATTCTGAGAAACACCACCCCGCTGCGTTTTTACAGAGGTGGGAAGGGGTAATTTTATGCCTGACTGGTAGGATCAGTAATAAGGAACTGACTGTGTACCTGTAGCAGCCCACTGGACAGAAAGACTGCCAGAAACATAGCTGTGCTTCCTCATTCAACGTCACTTCACGTTGTCTCAATACAGGTTTGAAAAACTGTGTGTCGCCACAAAGAAGGAAACGGTTGCTGTTGTTTTGCACATGCCATCACCCTGATTCTTCCTGCAGAAAATCTGTGAGATTCGTATTCTATCCACATAGTTAAACCTCTCATCCCAGCTCTCATCATCTGGCATCATGATTGCTGCGGCATCTTTATCAGGCCTTTACAAATGCAGTCTTGCTCTTGCTGTATCAACTCAGACTATTGCTGCATGCTGAATTTTATTCTTGTACAACAAGCCATTTCAAAAGTGTTTGGGCAATGCTTCCAGGAGGCAGTGGAGGAGATACCATGACCATTGGGTACTTTTGAAATCTTTTCTGTGCTGCTGTTTGTGCATATATAAAGCCTCTGTGTGTATGTGTATTTACACACACGCACACACAATGTGAATATATTACACTTCATATTGTTAAAAATTGCATGGGATTTTTGAAAATCATTTACTCATTAGACTTTCTCTTGCATTTCTAATTGCACGGGCGGTTACATTTATTGAATTCCTTTTCAGTTCTGCTTACAGTATTCCCTTTTTCTTACATCCTTAATTGGTAAGCATCTATACACATCGACATACTCGGACTGTAAAGTGCAAACCCTCCACCGTGTCCTTGGAGGTTTTCAAGACCTGACTGGACAAAACCCTGAGCAACTTGGTCTGAATTCAGTATTGAACCATCATTTGAATAGAAGGTTGGATTGGAGACCTCCTGAGATGCCTTAAGTCTAAACTAGTCTGATATTTTTTCTTTTTGTGGGCAGAATGAAAATCTGGCTCTATAGTCAGTAGTAGGGGCCAAAGTTTCAGTGCTGGAGGACTAATCCAATAGATAGTCAAAGGTTCAGCTTCTAATGACTCCTATCAGTGTACTGGAGCGCCAAATAAATATATCAGAAATGCCCTGCATTTTCTTCTCTCTTTGCTTTGGGTGGAGTGCTAGGATGTGCTTCAGTGCATGTGCACAGCTGCAGGAGAAGCCTCCTGGGTCTGAGTATGTACCTACTCCATACTCTGGAGGATGTAAAACTTTGAAGTGGCTTGAGCATTGTTACTGATGGGTGCTTCACACCTTGATAACCTCTGTTCTTACCTGTTAGATCGCACTGGCCTCATCTCTGTATGGTTGCCTGCCTTCACCTCCATTACATCAAACAAATACTGTTTATACCTTTCTTTTTTTTAAAAGAACTTTTATGCCTTCTCCCTATTTTGGTAGTCAGCTGTAAATCATTAAAATACTGAAACCAGTACAGTTCATTTGATAAGAGATTAAAAAGGTCTATCGGTCTTCTGTTGTAAAAGCAAGTGATGACTTTTTTTAATAAGAAATTTGAGAATGGAATTTTTGTTAATTAGATGTTCTTGACTGTTGACATTTAAAAAAAAAAGTCTCAATTTTTACTATAGGGAGATGGAACAGAAGAACACTGGGGAGACATAGTAGACTATCTAAAAGAAAAAAATTTTAAAAGGGTTTCTACAACCCTTTCCTGAATTTTTACAGGCAAAAATCAAACATCAGTCTGTATACTGGTGTATGTGTTAATGTATTGTTTTACAATGTGGTACAGTTGACCTCTCCCCCCACCTCTGCTCCTCCTTTTCAGTTTCATGGAGTCACAAGGCAATTTAGATTAGGAGGGGCTTTGGAGGTCATCTATTTCAGACCCCCACTCAAAGCAGGACCAGCTTAGATGAAGTTGCTCAAGGTTGCTATTCAGGATAAGTTTTTAATATCTCCAAGGACAGATATTCCACAGCTTCTCCAGACAGCCTGCTTCAATATTTAACTGCCTGTGATGTAAAACTTTTTCAGAAGAAATAGTTGGCATTTCTGTTGTTGCAGCTTGTGTCGGTAGCCTTTGTCCCATGCATGACTACGTGCCTCCAAGAAGACTCTGCCAGAGAGACTCTCTGCAGGATAGGTTGTCAGTTATGCAGAGTTAAAGTCTCTTTGTTACTTTTCTGTGACAGTAAAAGGCCCGTAACATATGAAATTACCTGAAAATATTTCTAGGCTATTCCTTTTAAGACATGAAAATGAATACATTGGACCTCCTGTAGCTAGCATATAAATTTGAGCACTGGTACAGTATAAGCTGCTTTGTCTGGTATGAATTACTATAGGAAGATGTTTGTCTTCACAGGAGTTGTAGCTTTCAAAGGTAAACTTATTTGGGATTTTTGATATATGGAGACAAGTTTGTCTTCAGTAAAGCTAAGGGTAGGGTAAAATTATGGTGAAATATTCTTTGTTCATTGTTCTGTCTGCTGTTAAAACTAGTCTTTCATAATTTTAGGATCTATGCAGGATTCTTACTTGGTCTGTGCTACCTAATACAAAGCAAGCTGAACTCTAAAACTTTTGAATTTTAGTCCCACAGGAGATCTAAGTTGTGGAAGGGAGCACAGACACCTCACATCCTTTCCTTCAACTGCCAGCCAGCAGTTACTAGACTTGCAAAAACTCTTAGCTGCCTTCCTGGAAGACAGCTGAATCATTAGTCTTTGGTAGTTAATGAATGAGCTTTTTAAAGGGAGCTGCTCTTGGTGGGTTTGGCCAAGGGTCACACTCACTTTAGGAATACTGTCCCCTTCTTGCAGCCTCTGTGCTTTCATCTGTCCATCAAGTCTGATCCTTGTTTGGACCTTTTGTGTGCTTGTGTTATTTGGTATGTGAATTGTGTGCATTGTAAACTTTGTTAGCAAAAATACTTTGCAGTAAAATGAAGGTAACTTAAAATAATGCACTAATTATTTCCAAAAGATATTTCATAAAAATCAGTTTTTCATGATTTGACATGTTTAATTAAAAGGTGCAAAGGTGAAGTTGCCCAGTAAGTTGCCAGTTGTCTCTGGTTTAACTTGAAAAGTAGCTTTCTTTTAAGAATTTAACACACATGTACACCCTCCACCCCGCTGCCCAAGTATTCTTAGTGGAAAAAGTAGTAATGTTTTTTTTTGAAATGGGATCTGCTGGGACAGTCATTCAAAAAAGAATACTTTTTTGTTGATTATTACTTTAAGGAGTTGTAGTAACTCTTGATTAATCAGTGTTGTTGGTGGTTTTTGGGTGGTTTTTTTTTACCCCTCTTTGGAACTCCGTTTTAAAAATCTTTTTATCTTTTTGTGTAATGTTTCCTATTGCTCAAATCTGGAGCTAGATGCATTTAGAATAATTAAATGAAACTGTACTTCCACTAGACAATTATCCACAGAAAGATCTTGGGTGTTTTCTAGCAAATTAATTGGATACCAATTGCAAATTGAATTTAGAATTCTGTTCCTTAACTTAACACTTCAAACAACACAAATGAGTAACTTCATGTAGTTTTTTCCTTTTTTTTTTTCTTTGGGATACCACTACATTTCCAGGGCGGCTTTTCGTGCATATTACTCCACTTTGTTCCAGAACTGAACATCATGCAAAAGAACAAACGTGTTCTTTTTGTAAGAGAACATTGCAGCTAGTGATTTAATATGATAGCCAGCCCTTCATTCTTTAATATCTGAAAAGAGAGTGCTGCTGTTTGTCGTCTTTTCCTTGAATGGCCTTTAGGAGGATGACTTGCCTCCAGTGAGATAAAGCTGAAGAGCAGCCATGATTGCCCTGAGACAAAACAACCTAGCTGTCTTGACGGTGGCCGCTGCCATCTGCTTGCAGGGATGGCAAAAGGACACCTTTTGTAGGATGGTTCATGGATTAAGCTCATCCTGAGACTGCCTGCTGGGGTGGTCTTAATTGAGACAGCTAATGATATTACAGAACATCTCTGCGTTGTGGACTGAACTGCTTATGAAGCAGTTTCTCAATTGCCGCAATTTACAGTCAGGCATTTTTAAGGTAAACAAGCACCAATTTAGTTTAGGTGAGAAAGCCAGTTTATAATTCAGCTTCAGTTGCACAAAATATACAAATATTTACTAACATACTTGCAGTTGTCTCTTTAACTGAAGTTTTGAAGTATATGCTGATTTGCCAGCTGTTGGAGGATGATGAAGTATTTAGCTGAATATAAACTTTAGTAGAAAATTATTCTTTTGGGAAAAATTTAAGGGAAATGCTTCCTTAAATTTGGGTGAACTTTTAAACTTGTATGAAATGCTAGTATAAAACTGAAATCTTGCAATTGAAAACTGTGAGAGGGAGGGTTTGAAATAGAGTTATGGGCATTGTTCATACCTAGAGGTGATTATACAATGTTTTCTGCTCCTCAGTGACACAATGTTTTGGCTAATGGGTTCAATATGTGACTGATTGACATGTTCCATGAAGACTTATTTACATTGCATACATTGCATTAAAATACTGAGAAGAAAAACTAGTGGATAGGAACAGAAACTACTTGCAGAAAGCTAAGAAAATGATTTTGATATCCTAAAGATGACATAAACTGAAGTTCTTTAGGGATACTTTATCTGACATGCTCCAACGATACTGCTACTTAGCTAGGGGGACTAATATTCAAAGGCTGTTCTGAGATGAGTATGTAACATAGCTGGATGTATCTGCTCTGAAAGGTCCACATTGCATTCGGGAGTGGCAAACTGTATGGTAGCTCTGAAGAGCATTGTGATAAAAGCCAGGCTGACCATTGTAAGCGGGAATACTCAAAGTCAGGTTGTTAAGAGTCTGGGAACTGGACTGCAGTGAACCAGGGCCATGGATGCAGGCGACATATCCAGGTGTTAGAATACAATACTGGGAGGGACAGTGGCACACCTTCATGGGAAAGGTGATTGACTGAGTAAATATAACCTAGAATTGCAAATGAATATTACATGTGTGTTTCAATAAAGTCATTCCTAGCTGGTGAAGTCTAGAAGTATAATGTTTATGTAACACTGAAACACTGAAGATACATCAATTAAAAAGCTCCCAGATACATCAATTTAAAAGCTCCAAGAAACAATGTGGGAGAACTCTTCCTTGTGTCTTGTTGACTTAAATCTTAGTCACTGAGAAATTCAATATTTGTGCTCAGATTGTATATGTTTTCTTTTATGCCAGTTTGAAAGCTTAGTGCCTAAGAGTTTTAGAATTACTTAAATTTTTTGTGTTGTGGAATGTGTGAGATGCAGGATATACTAGGCATCCTGAGAAGTGGATACAGCAAATCATAATGGCATTGCAGCTGTGATGGGGTAGAAGAATGAGAGTAAGACCAGGCTTGTGCAGTGAGGGGCAAGAGAGGGAAGAAGGGTTGGATGCCTTGTTATACCAGCTAACGAAAAGGGAGGGGGTGGAATTTTCTAGGGTATGAATTCTTAGGTGTAAATGGCAAATGATAAATTAGTTATACTGATTAATTAACTAAAGCATTTGATTTAATTGAAGTTGATTTAGTTATGTTACAGCAGACAAAAAAAAGCACGAGCAAACTGAGACTTCACCTTGACTGTGTCCTCAAGCACTCTATTTACAGTGCTACAATAAATGAAATAAAGTGAGGTTTATATTTGAACAATGGCTACACAAAATGAACAACAATACTCTTTTTATGTTCTAAAAGGTCTTGGTGTCATTGTTTCCCTCTCTCCCACTCCCAACTAAATCAAAGAGGAAAAATACCGACCCCCAAACAATGAAAAATAAAACAAACAACAAAACCCAGCTGGTCTAACAAGATCCTGTGCTATTCTGTAGGTTTTACATTCTTCAATATGACCCTTAGGAAACTGAGCTGGGAATGGGTTGCTTGGGATGCATCGTACTAAGTATATCACATTCACCCATGTGTTGCTTGTCAGATGTTATAAAAATACCATTAGGTGAAAAATCTTTAAGAAAAACGTTGTGTTGCAGGTAAACACCTTAGAATTACGTTGGTAAAAGCTTCACTTGTACTATAGTTAGTAAATTATGATAATAGTAATGTAATATTAATAGTATAGTTTTCAGTCTTCAGTGTTTTTATTAATGGTGCCTGTAGATGTCCTGTTAATTAGCTCAGATATGATTGTCAAGGTTTTGCTGAGCATGTTAACTTTTCTGTATGTTGTAGGTCAAGGAAAATGTTTTTCTGAAGTCTGTTCAAACCTGGGTCTGAAGTCTGGAGCAAAGAATGTCATGATCTTAACAGGAATGATAAACTGCTTGTTCTTTAGGGTCTCAGTTGTTCAGGTATCTCTTGCTAGTTTTTCTGCTCATCAACCTAGAATGTGAAGTGCTTGTCATTTAGGATTCTTGTATATACTTGTACACTAATCAGTTCATCTTGGTGTTGCTTTAGGGAGAAAGTACTTCCTGAAGTTTGAAAAACATTAAATCCTATGTATTCTAAAGATGGTTTGTAGATTGGATATTCTGGGACCAAAGATGTTCAGAACTGTGGAGAAATTGAATATTTTCTCCTAATTATTAAAAAAAACTGCTAAAAGGCATGTAATCAGATGTGAATTTTGCAAGATCCTTGTATACATGTTTCTGCTTCCAGTTACTAATTTTAACTTATTAAACCTTACATGACTTTGTATAGCTTGCTTCATCTGCACTAGCTGCTTACTGCTAAGTGGTTGCAGAGAGATGTGTGTATGTAAAACTTAGCTCCCAGTATGTGCACAGGTGACCTCACTGTGACCTCCCTACTTAATTGGTCTTTCACATCTTGATATTAATTAAAGCATGTTAACACCCAAGAAAATAATGAGCCTTAAAACACAAGAACTAGTCATCATTTAGAAGTAAAATCTTGTTGTGGTAATACATAATGAAAGTTTGTTTAGCATGTTACATTGATGGCTAATTATCCTGTATAGCTAGGGTGCTAGTTCTGAGTCAGTTCTTCTCTTCTTCCCCTGTAATGCTGTGGGTCCACTTGCTGCTCAAATGCAATGGCAACCATGGACGATTAAAGGGCTGGAGTGCTTTGAGCAGCACATTAGAGCGCATCCAGCTTGAGCTCCCTCTGAGCAGGGTTCAGAACATTTATTGCTGTGACTCTGCTCTCAGTTTTGAGCGCTTCTTTCTCTCTGGCAAGCTGGCACCATCATGTCAAAACCCTTAACGTTTATTTCTTCTATACTTTGGTTACAGGAAAAGGAAAGAAAACTACTTATTTCTCCTGTTAGCTGTTTTTTCTTCATGTCTTCAAGAAGAATTGTATCCCTCCTTTTCTATCTCTTCATTACTAATATAGTAAGTAAATAACTTAGTCTTTAACTTCTTTACCTTACCGGAGTGCCCTAAGCATAGTAAGCATTAGTCCTGTTTTATAGACAAGGAAATGAGGAACAGAGCAACAAACGATTTCATCAGTATGTCGTACAACATCCATGGATTTGGTTGTGCTTGAGTTCCTGTGTTAAACCTGCTGGCTCAACCAGCAATATCCCCAGCCTCCCCTGGCCCCCTTTGTCACTCCTGTTCTCTTCTACCCTCCACCTCACTGTCCACCTCTTTATTATGTTGATGAAGTCATGTGTAGCATAGCACAGTGATCTAGATTGGGTATCTTATAAAGTGTGGCCTTCTTTTTTTCCTGGGTTATTTTTCATCCAAATCAATTTTCCTATTCTTCCCTGTCCAACTAAATGAACAATTACACCTCTGTATTTCCCTCCGTATGGGAGGGAGAGGGGTTTGAAACGAGAGATCAAATGCTGTGTAACCTGGCATAAGCAACGTTGTTGCTAAGATCAAAACGAGTGTTAGGCTATAGTTTTTTAGTACTTTAAAGTAGGCAGTGCTACCGAAACAAATTCTTCTGATCAGCTTCTGACTCTTGACTTCTAGAAGTTTTGGAGCATTTGTGCAGTGAACTAGATTTCGGAACTATGGCAGGTTAAAACTAATTATCTAGAGAACATCCAAAATATCTGTGCAGTCTGCACAGATTCTTGTGCCAACACAAGGCCGGGGATGACAAGGGGATGGAAACATCTGAGAGGGGAATGAAGTACGTTTTTGAAGCTAGTGTAGGTGGTTCTGCTGCCAGTGCTCATCAAACTGCAGCAGCCTCAGGTGAGCTTCCCTGTGGTGAGCATTGACACTGGGTTACTCTAGCTCAGCAAAATTCAAGATGTGACTGTAGCGGGAGTTAATACGCCTGTGCTAGTGTGTTTTTAGCTAGTGTCTTTTATGATGGAGAGTGCTTCAGTTTTGCATTCTGGCATACACTTAAAGCTTGTACTGAAGCATCTGTACTGCTATTGTTACTGGTGTTGTCTAGGTTAAGCTAACACATGATAATACATCAATTTTTCTGTGTAGAAAGTAGATGGTATGGCATAAAAAGGTAAGGAGAAGCTAATAGTCTTTTTGTTTTCTGTCCTGTAGATAAATTGATAAATACAAATATATTTTATAGTTTAGAAAAGATTTAACTATTTCTTCAGTTCTTTTTATATCAGTCTCTGATTTTTGAATGGATGAAAGTACTATAAGATGTGTTAAGAAATGCAGTATACAGCAATCATAAATATGGAGTGTCCTTATAGGTTGTTCCTTACTACTCAACCCAGTTCAAGAACTGACATACTACATATTTTTGTGGAAAAATTTTGCACTGCATCTATATGTATGTGGATTTTTTTGCCACCTCCTTTTTGTTGGGAGGAGGTTGATGAAAGAATGTAACTTCTGTTTACCTTGAGTTAGGTTGGCCTTAGTGGTTTTATCTGTTTTACTTTTAGAGTTGAAGTTCACTTAGTCTTTGTTAAGGAAATGTGAAGTATTCTCTAGAAAGTACAGTTTGAAAAACGCTCACTTTCTCTGATAGCTTTGGATTACCTTTACTTTTTTTTAGCTGGAGGACACAGTTTCCCTTCTAGGATTACCAGATTGATGATCTCATATGAAAAAAAGTGAACAGGCAAGGTGCTTTTTTCATCCTGTTACATCAACATCTGTTAATATTTTCTGCTGTTCAATGTAGCCAGCTTCTCTGATTATGAAGCCCCAGATTTTCACCAGAAAGTTAACAAGGGCAGATGACATAATTGTATGTTGTGATGAACTTGTATCTAAATTAAAAATAGACTCACTCATACAGGTTATATTAACTGTAGCCATGGGTGAGGCTGTGCAGAAAGATCTGGACCGTGACTTCCAAAGGGGTAATGAGAATGCATTTGGCAGTGAATAAGGACTTCAGACAGAGTATTGCAGAAGGTAATATTTATAGTAAATTTTTTGCCTTACTGTAAGCCTGTAGGTCGAGGGTGAGGCTTGAGTAGAGAAATGGGGCAAAAAATGTCTGTTACTTGATAATGGTTATATTAATGTTGTAAGCTTTTATTTGAAGTAGCCAGTCATCTTTGAGTTTTCTACATCTTAAATGTAATAAAGGCCAATCCACTTGTTTCCTGCACAGTCTGAAGAGCACAGAGGGTTAGAATAGCTTCATTGTTGTGATGGTTCTTGATTTAACATGAAATATAGTGGGATCATTGATCTTTATAAGGCTGTTGTCTTTCTCTCTTGAACTTTGAAATTAGCTTGTAAGGTTTCTTATTTGAAATATTCCTATTGGTTAACCAGAAAGTGAAGGTCTGCTTTCCTCTGTACTCAGACGTGGATAAATCACATATTTGGTTTGGTGTGTTATTTTTTGTTTTGACATTTTCAAAAAATACTGCTGAAAAACTGAATTTCATAAAGCTGATTTCTATCTGCAGCTTTATTAAGACCTAGATTATGGATGAGAGTAAGTTACATTTTTAAAAGAATTTAGTAATTCTGAATATTGCTTGAAATTACAGTGAACAAAAAGAATTACGGGTCTTGCTTTATGGTGTGATCTGACATGGGGACATGATAATTTCTGTATCTAAGGGTTGGCTGTTTTGTCAGAGAGCTTTTCTCCTGTTTTGCCAGTTCTTGCCAAAAATGCACCTTGCTGGATGATGTGGTACTTCTTCCAGTAGCAGGGAAGGGAGTGTGGTCTCTCATTCCATGTCACTTGGCAGCACCCACCTGTGACTAGACACTGGAGTCAGTCTGCCCATATACAGCAGGCCTGACACTTTCTGCAAGCATCAGGCTTTCATGACACATAAATGTAAGATTATGTCCCTGTTACTTCTCATCCCTCCACCTTTGCCCCAGGGAGACAAGGGGACCAGGGGTCAGATGCAAAGTCTGGGTTAAGTTACTTGTGGCAATCCTGCATAAAGGGGTTGAAAACCACTATTTAAGACTCGTGTTTCAGCCTTGCCAGGTCAGCAGCATTCTGTTCCAAGGGTGTAGCAGGAATTGCCTGGTTATTATCCTGCGCTTCTTGTGGAAAAATTACCATCCTGTCAGTGTGACAGTGTGGCTGTTCTGAGAAGTCGGTTGTCCTCATCTTCATCTCCATCAGTAGTAATGGGAATGGGTGGCTCTGAAATTTGCAGTCAACCACTTGCTTCCTCTGTGATATTTATTACAGGCTAGTGTGTTAGAACAGCATGCCTCCTTCCATAAGATGTCAGTTTTCTTCTACACTCATTTGGGATTTTTTTTCCATTGCCCCTGTTTGAAAAGGGGTAGCACTCATAATTAAGTCACCTTTAAAAAGAAGTACCAAGCATAAATTGATAGTGTTTTCTTCCTAAATCAGCAGATGCCTGAAACAAGAGCTCTGAAAGAGAGAAACATTCAATGCTTGCACTGAGAGTTACCTCTGAGGAAAATATTAACTATTTCAATACTGGGTTGTAACTTGACAGTCAGCCAAGTGCTTATCCCAAACTGCTTCCCAGAGCTCTAAAGGAGGAAAATTACCAGCTGTTAAAAACAGGCATGTGTGGATATCTTTAACAACTTTTAATACTTATGAGGTAATATTTTAGCATACTGAAAATCAGTAGGTAATATAGGTAGTGTGAATTTATTCTTTACTTGAAGGATTACTGACTACTTGTATTCGATTGGTTTATAATCTCCACTTGTTTTCCTGTGCTGTGTAGAAAACTGTCTTGTACAGATGGTTTTTAGGGAAGAGGCGAGAAGAGAAGGGGAAGTAGAGACTACTCAGTAAAGCTGTAAGTGCATTTGGGCAGACTAGAGGAGAGGAATAACTCCTGTGCAGATGTCCGCATATTTAGCTGTAATAGCTCTGTACCTAATTTGGTGCGAGTGATTGCTGCTGCCTGTGTTCATGACTCAAATGTAGGCTTTCTATCCAATGCCAGGAACCACATGTCTATTAACAGTGCTACTTAAGCTAAGTGATTTTAGCTCCCAAGCCAAATTATGAAATCTGTTGTCCTTAAGCCCACTAGAAAAGGCATCCAGAAATCTGCCACTGGATCATCTGCTCTCTCAGGAGACATCCTCACAAGCGCCACACTGATTACCCTCATTAGACTATACTCACTGTGTGGACTAAACCTTTTTTCCTCTCATACAGCTGAAGATGGTAGAAAGGACTTTCTTCTGTTTTAGCAGGTGCTGGGAATTGTTCAAGGTGTATGATTTTTACTTAGGTAGTCAGTCCAGTTGAAGAGGTAAATATGACTCCTCTGGGGAGTGAAGTATAGGGAAGTTAGCTAGGGAGGCAAGACCTGTGGGTGGAGAACTCACTCATCAAAGAAATGCTAGTGATTTCTCCTTTTTTACTCCCCCCCCCCCCGCTTGTTTCCTTGCTTGCCTGCAATAAAGGCAACTGAACACATAGAGTGAGAAAGACTGTGGGGATTTTGCATGGCCAGGAGAGTAGGGAGACTAACCTACATATGGTCCTTAAGTAAGAGTAGATACAGGAGATTTTCAAAAGTTTTACTACAGTTTTCTGTAGTATGCAACGCTTGTGGATTGGAGCGATTAAATTTTAGAGTGCAAAATACCTTGACTCTAAAAGATATGTTAACTCCCCCCCCCCCGCTTTTAACTTTGTTTTTTAGGCTCTGCATGAGCATGTTGGAATAAATGTTGAGAACACTTTAATCATATACAGGAAGAACTTTTTCTTCCTTGCTGCATCAACTTGCAATAAATATCAAATGATGTTTCAGCTGGGAGGAGTACTGTAGCAAAGTTGGGACAAAGAAATGCAGTTGGTATGTGGGTGTCTCTTGGGTATAATGAATAAACGCATCTCAAGTCTGGTAAGTGATAGAGTGGTTCTTACAAAATTATAGAGAACGAGTTGGTATCCTGTCACCTTTTTTTTTCTCTCCAGCAGAGAGTCCATGTAGATGGACAGCATGCAAGATGAATACTGAAAATATGTACACAGTATGGAGTTAATGAGAAGGCGGTGTACATGTAGTTTTAGGCAAAGGGAGCCTGTAATTTGGATAGCTAATGATGATCATGTATCTGTACTGAGATGTTTGTCAGTTCAGTTAGTTGGATAAGTCACTGCATTTCCTGGAGTGAATGGTGTTAAGAAATTAGAATGGCAGCGGTGTGGACTCTTACCTCAAAGCAGATGAGTGAAACACAAGTCCCAAACCTCCTAGCATCACAGGGCTTTCATGCTCTTGGAAGCCAGGGTTCAGGTCACGTGCCTGTGATGCACAGGGGAAAGATGGCAAGTCTACTGATGTCCAGAAGAGTTAAAGAAAACACCTCCTGGTAATGCAAACGCTAGAACGGTGTTTTTCTTTTTATGTCTATGGGTAAAGCTGGGAAGAGTACCACCATTTGGGTTTTGGAGAGTGGTGCTGTTTGTATGTTTTGTTTTTCAAATTAGAAAACTTGTCATCAACAAAGAGGGTCAGGTATGAGATGGGGGTCTTAGGAGGTGCAGCCAGTGTTTGTCCTGCATAAGCTTGTACAAATTGCACAATTATGAAACAAAGAGTTGTCTCCCACTTCTTCAACCACCCACCCACCCCCCTTTTTTTTTTTTTTTTTATTCCTCCTGTGTGAGAGGGGAAATAATGAGCCTGAGCTTGATTACCCATTCAACTCTCCCTACCCCAAACAGAAGGAAGGGACCTTGAGAAAAGCTGATGAAGCTGAAACCCACCACTTCTGTTGCCTTGTGTCTTGGGTAAAACTGGACATTCCTTCTTATATCCATCCTGTAACTGCCTTTTTTTTTTTTTTTTAATTTTAAATCTTTCTGTTTTGTTTTATTATCTTGGACATGAGAATGCACATCCAAAGACCATTTTCACATCTTTAAGTTGGAATCTTGAGAGTGCAGCAGATGATGTAATTTTTAAAGCAGTTTGCTGCTTCTCCCAATGGAGGGGGTTTTAAAGTTTTTATTACCAGTAGCAAACCTTCAATTAGAAGCTATCTTTTATCTATTTACCTATTGTACTGGTATATGAAAGAACTCTTAGTCTTTTATATGTACCAATAAAGCAGCTTTTTGGATTATGAAGAAATACATAGCTTAGGTGCAGTTCATGGCACTACAAGTTCTTTTATTATTTTAACGAGATTTATAGAATTTCTTTCAGATTGATATCATCTTCATTTGAAAAATAATTTAAAAAAGCCTACATTCTTACTTTGTACCAATTTTTGCCTTGCATGAATAAGCGTATATTCTGACTGTATTAAAAGTTAGGTATGTATTGAAAACAGCTTTTTTTTTCTTTTTTTTTCTAAGCAACGATTTGAGTATTACCTTTGAGAAGATCAATTCATGTGCGAGCAAGTATACCAACCAGCCCTTTTCTTGACCAGCTGTTGAAAAGTATAATGTATGTGCTTGCTCTGCATGTTGGATTTCTTTTCTGAGGCAGTGGAACTGGCTGCAGACAGAGCAGGGTAGCTGACCAGACCATGTGGAAAGCCCTGGGGATCTCTGGTGTTTCTGACTATCTTTCAGAGAGTTGCCTTGAAACATGTTCATTTGTTGTGGAAAGTATCTTCTGTCCTTCTAAACCCTTTAGAGTTGTAGATTCTCTTGCATTCTCTTGCTCTTTCTAAATATGTAACAAATAAACCTGTTGGCTTTTTTCAGTTTGAGCATTTTACTGTATATCAGGCATGTTGTATGTTTAGATCTTAGCAATATGTTTAGACACTTAAACCTTACAATGAATTCTATATAGTATAGTGGTTTTGCTACTACACGCGATTAGCAATAGTGTATTACTAATCATATGCTACACCAATTTCGCAAGAATCTCTTTTTGTAGGAAGGCTTTCCCCCAGTTCAAAGTTGTATTTATTTGATTATTTGTTCAGTAACTGTTTCATAATTTATATATTGTTTCTATATGTATATCCTTGTGAACAATTAAGTGAAGTATATATTCTGTACATATTTGTACATTTTTTTCTAATTGGTACTTACACTTTTCATAGTCTACAGTCTTTTCCACTCTCTGTGTCCAAGTGATGTTTCATCCAGGCTCTTTAACTAAGTGTGTCTGGCTGTTTGCCCATTGAGATTTTGCATACAGGAGAGCATGGCCTTAGCTTAGCATGAAATCATCTCTCCTTTGCCTTTTTTTTTAAAAATAGAAACGGTCTGTGGCTTGTAATGAAAAATATTGCAAGAAACCTTTGTTAGTATGATAAATGTTTCTTTAAAACCATAAACAATCCTGCTGTGTTTTTAAGTTTGAACTTGACTAAGTTTGTGGAAGTCATGAGAGCTAATATAATGATAAAAATAGGTGGTATTCTCAAAGGTAACCACAGTTCTGAGGATGTTGTCTTCATGACTCTGTCCTGTCAATGACTATTATGAAGGAGAACATTATGCATTTAATACTTTAGTTAGAAACAGGGAAGTAACAAAAAAGATTCATAGCAAGCTCTTTTAATTTCAGGTGAAACATACTACAGGGAGTAAAGATGCATTGAAAGTTTTGCTGATAAGACACTAGAAAAGTAGAAGAAACAAAATATAGTGGTAACGCCAATGTAAAATTTAAGCAAGTCTGTCTTCATGTTTTAAATGACGCTATATGATGCTCTGGGTGGGGTGAAAAAAAAGTTTGTTCATTTTTATCAACTATGTCACTGAGTGGGACTTCAATTCTGCTGTCCATAGATAGGCAAAAAAAATAAAATCCTGCAGCGATATTACTTTGACATTCTTAAAAATATTAATTTATGTTTTAGATACTTATCCTGTGAAACTGGTTGTCAGTCACTGACATGCTATATCTGCATGCACCCTGGGATCAATAGTACATTAAGGAAACTGACATGAGGAGGGGAAAAAAATCATAAATAATGAATAGCAGACTTCACTGCTGATGCTTCATTTCTACCAAGAATAATACAAATTCTAGTGAAGTACCCTTGTACTTCCTAACCCTGTTAGACTCAAAATCATTATCCCAAATATTAATGCTTTCCTTTATTCTGTTTCTTGTTAAGAAATATATCTGTGCAATCCTTAACTATGTGCTGCCAAAGGAAAAAGCTAGTGTTTCTATTCATCAGAAATACAGGTACAGTAAGAATATTTATCTTAGAACTGATCTGCAGTCTACTGAGAGACCAGGATTTGAAGTAGGGGGATGTGGGCGTTGCTTTTAACAACATTTTCTTAGCTTGTAAACAATAGATGCTTGTGAAAAGAGATTTTTGTGGTATGCAGGACATGTGAAATGTTGAGCATTAGAGCATGATCCTTGCACTTTAAATCTGTGTATTAATTTTTTTCATTAGCTCTCTCTGCTTCCACATCCTGCACATTGCTGGCAAGCATGTATCAGCAATAAGACTTTCTTCACTAATGTGTCTGACATATCTCTGAAATGTGGCTGGTCAGATCTATAGCTGCTTTTTTTGGAAGTTGGTTCCTTTCAAGCCATTTAAGTAATTTCACCTGATATTACTTTAAATTTTCTATATAATGTGCTCTTTCGATGAATAGCCGTGTGGAATCAGCACAGGAAGAGCAAAGTCCTTGGCAATACCAGCTCAATTGCATCTGCAGATGAGGATTTAAAATTCTATGCAGCAGACAGTACCTCCAGCAGGCGAGTAAAAGGTTACCGCATTATTTTGCTTGTTTGCATCTGTAGTCTTTCTCTACCGCAGATTTTTTTTTAATTGTTCAATTTGTTATGCATGCTTCTATATAGATACTACTGGAAATTGATTTAATAGAAACATGAACATCAAAAGGGCAGAGCAAGGTGAAGGGAGAGGCTCAGTTCAGCTTTAAACTAGGGAAAGGGAGGGGGAAAGAGAGTAAAAGGGAGGGGTGAGAGAGCAGGAGAGAAATTAAGCTTTCAATGCAGTGTGAAAATGAGAAGTTTTTTTGTGACTATATTAATTTCAGTTGCTTTCACATCACTTGCATTTTTCTTAACCTTTTGCTAAAGAGGATGCTATGGAACAAGCACTGATAGCTCTATAAATGTAAGTGACAATTATTTCAAGTCAGATTATCCCATAATCGGGTTAAGCAGTTGTGTTAATGTGAGACCTTCTACTTTCAGAAACAGTATTGCATACCAGCTTAAACCAATTAAAATGAGCTTTTTACAATATTACTTGCATTTTTTTCAATGAAGAGAAAAAAGAAATCTATATTTATTGCATATAGTATCTCTTGCAAATGAGAGAACATTTCCAGCAGTAAGTTACTTGTGTGTGTTAAATTAGAGAGGTATTCAATACTGTATTTTGAGCAGTGTACTTCTTTTTAAAGGTTAGAAGACCTGTTTATGTCTGACTGCTCATTTGAATGTTTTGCCTTTTTTGTTTTTCTAAGAGCAAAGGGCTCCTCAAAGACTTTAATAAAGCTGCTTATACGATCTACCTCTAACTTGCTTTGAGAGTTGGTTGTGGTACCTTTGGACATTCTACTATAAATTCTCTCATGCTTGCTTCTTCCCAGGTTTAAATTTCTGTTGGCTTTTCCTGGTGTTTTTCTCACATAGGTTTGTAGCAGCCATTCTTATTTCAGGATTTGCTAGACCTGGGTAGCATTTTTCTCATGCATTCTGACTTTTTAAGAAGACTTTTTGCTGGTTGGTTTTTGTTTGGTTTTTTTGTTTGTTTGTGGTTTTTTTTTTTTCCTCCCAGATGCTGCAAGTAGTCTCGGAATGTAGCAGTCAGACAGGTCTCCTGTGTAATTGGAAGGTCCCTTTCAAGCAGAGGCATTACAAAAGGTTGGCAGCTCCGAACGTCTGCAATAACCTGCTCTGTGCTGTGGCCGTGTGGTGCGGAGGCCCTTGTCGGCGTGGAGGATGCTGTGGGCAAGGATGCTGTGGGCGAGTGCGTGGGGCTACGCGGGGTGGGGCTTTCAGCTGTTGGCTGCTGGCGTAGCCTCCTCTGTCTGGGGCCCAGGCTGGATAGGCTGCGCTGCTGGGGAGGGTAAAACAGACTTGAAGTGACAAGAGCCACAGAAGGAATAGTCAGCAAGCAGTTTGGAGAGATTGCCATCCCGGAATTTACTCCTCTGTTAGGCAGTCCATCTTTTCAAAGCAGCTTACTTTGCAAAGAGGGATAGAGGGAAAAATGTGTATGTTTTTTTAAGCATGAGGTATTACTTGCTGATGAGACTGGCTGATATTTTTTTGAGAAACACTTTTTTTCCCCCCCTTTCTGCTTAGCAGTCTTAATTTCAGCCAGGGAGCTGCAGAATGAGGCAGCTGGCCAATTTTGAGTGTTTATGGGACAGTACTGGTCCTAATTTCTTTACGAATAAACTCATCTGATGAGCAAGTCAATGTGTGGCTGTGGCTGCAGCATTATTTCTTCTTTAATGAAGAGGCTGGGCTGTTCGACCTGCTGCTCCAATCTTCTATCTTGCAGTCATACATCAGAGCAGTTGCAGAGACTATCCATTGAATGTCTCAATCAGCCGAAGAAGGTAACTATATTTTAAATTTTAACTTTACCATTAAAAGGATGCTGTATAATTTGGACTTAAATGATAAAAAGACAAATTTCAGATGTTCTTAGCAGCTTTCTTGACCTTGCAGTAGCTATCCAATATCATTTTGCCATTATCAGGTTGTGTAGCAATAGAAATGTGCTGCAGTAATTGATTTTGTAATAGGATCAGGTGATTTACTGGCTGCACTGACAACCACTTGCTTGCTTGTTCTGAAACGTGGAGCGCTCTAATGGATGTTTTGATTGCAGCCTCGAGTTGCTCTGAAACTGCTAGATGGTCAAAGACGTAACATCTCATTTTTCAGAAAAAAAACTTCTCTATTCTCCAATAACTTTGTAAATTCATTGAATTTTTTAAATACTTACTCTTCAGATTCCAGATTATTTGTAAAAGCCTTTGTGTGTAGAATTGGAAATTGTCTTGATCAACTTTATGCGTGTCAATTTATCCCCTTTCCTCACGGCCACTTAAAACCCATTAACGCATGTGCTTCATACATTTCCTGAGAATTTGGTCCATGCTAAATGTAGTCCGTCTGTGCCTAGGGAGAGTATACAACAATTCTTTGTGAATTGCTATTAAACGTTGTATTTTTCTGTTAATATATTATGCTTTGGAAGCAGAAATCTGGCTCTAATTAGAAAACAAACTGAACCATTCCATATCAGAATATGGATTTTACTGTAGAAAAAGTCATTAGGAGCTGTGATCCAGTGAATGAAATTGGGGAGCTTAATTGGGTCTACCTTTTGGACCAAGCTGTCTTAGGCAGATAAAATTGAAACGTGTTGTTTAACTCTTAGAGCTTTTAAGATAGGTAGTGAACCATTCATCTCCAAGTTAATTGGAGAGTAGTATGAGCACAGAGTATGTTACAGTGGTTATTTATAGTTTATACCTAATTGTTTTCACTTTCAAAGAAGTCTTAGTTTTTATCCATTATTGTGCAAGAATAAACATGCCCTTTTGAGTGCTTGTTCACTGTTATGTGCCTTATCATGTAAGAATGAAAACTTAAAAACAAAAAACCCCATTGTGTTATTAAAAATGGCTTTTAATTGTTGTTGTGTCTATTTTGGAGTGAAAACTGATGGGGAAAAAATTGGATCGGGAAGTAGAAGAGTCTCACATGGACCTCGAAGTAAGAAACAATCAAAAGATAACTTCAGTATGCTGAAGTTTAGAGGGTGACACTTACTTTGTCCAGAGGACAACAGTATGCTGTGTAAAATAGGCAATTAAATAACTAATAGCTAAGATCAAATATGTAACAGTTTCTCAGGTGGTCATATATTCAGTGATTTAAGTGGTCTGAAGTAAATCAAGGTGGCTGGATTTGAATTTGTTGATCCTAATAATGATTAAACCAAACTAAAAAGTTAAGACCTTTCAGCCAGTTCTCACTTGATAAGCAGAGCCAGAGCAAGAAACATTTGATTTAAACCAATACATTTTAATTTTGTTTTCCAGTTATGCTTCAGAGAAGGTAACTAAAAGAAAATTGATTCTCACTCATGTAACTTGTTACACCTTTTCCCTTATGAGGAGAATATACTATTTCCACATTTGTTCATGTAGTGTCTTGCTTGACATTCAGATTCTTTTCAGCTGTTTGGTTTGGGTTTGTTGGGGTTTTATTGTTTTAATTTTTTTAAATTTTTTTTTAATTGTGAAATGAGCATGAGTCCCTTTGCGGAAATAGATTTCTATCTCTCTGACTTATACATGTGAAAAGAAACCCAAATTCCCATTTCTCCAGCATACAATATGTTTTTTCAGTCTGAAAGAACTGGTCATTGTGTTGGAGTAGCAGAATGAGCCCAAGTGTGTTTTTTGATTCTGAAGAGGAGTAGTGTTCAAAGGTGGTGATGGTGTAGGGGGTAGCACTTCACTGAGCTCGGGTTGCAGGATTTACTTAGTGATTACAGAGTTAGCGATTGGACTTTAAAAAAGGTGCGTGGGGAGGCAACAATCTGGTAGTGTTTCAACTATTTACATTGCCTTAGCAGGCAATAGGAAATGCAACTATTAGCTTAAGAGAGAGAACAATTAAAAATCACTTCCATTTAAAGGAGTTAACTTGATGAGAAAAATAAGGTTAAATAGTTTGGGTTTACTTTGTTTTTATTTTTACACATCTTTCTCAAGGTTAGTTTATGCTACATGGGAATTTTGCCACCATAATGTATATTATGAAAGTATTTGCAAGAAGGTTGATGTGATCTGCTGTATTTTGTGATTCTAGACACAATGATAAAGAGCTAATGAATTTGTTCTGAAGTTCAAGAGGAAAGTCTTTGTAAATCACTGAGGAAAATAGTTGGAAAGAATTGCATTTTTCAGAGAAAATGGAAAATAGGCTCTTTTTGTAAAATAGTAGTGTTTTGTGTGCAAAACTGCACTGCAAAGCATACAACTCTGTGAAAGTGTAGCTAGGGCAGGGAAGAGAAAAAGGCCTTTCTGT
Organism: Haliaeetus albicilla; assembly: GCF_947461875.1. Taxonomy (NCBI): domain Eukaryota; kingdom Metazoa; phylum Chordata; class Aves; order Accipitriformes; family Accipitridae; genus Haliaeetus; species Haliaeetus albicilla. The sequence continues at coordinate 35,803,366 of NC_091483.1, read as the reverse complement.
TGAGAGCGATATGTTACTGAAATGCTAGTAATATACTGATAATAAGTGCTGCGGGAGTACTGTTGCACTAACAGAGCAGAAGGAGGAGTGGAACTAATTGAATAGTAGTACTGGAATCATTGAAATTGGATTTAGCAGTCTGAAAGTTCAGCTGGAAACTCGTCAAAGTGCCTCCAGTGCGTGTTGGTGACCCTTGGGTAACGTGGTCGAAGGTGCTCCGTGGCCAGCTGCTGTGCCCCCGGCATCAGCTCCCAACTCCTGCCCCACGGTCACATCCAGGACAGATGGGGCAGCAAGTCCCTATGTACAGTGTGTTACTTTAGGTCCTGGCACCTCAGTGGTGCTCTAATTAACAAAAGCCAGCACTTCGCCAGGTTTAAAACAAAGAGTTTCCATCTTACTGTTCAGCCAGAAGATATTTGTGGTGGTAGCTGCTACAATAGCTTTGAAAAGGACTTGTTTTCTAAAGAAACTGTCATGAGAATGAAACTTTTAAGTGTGTGAAACATTAGGCTAAACATTATAGTAAAAACCTTTATTAACAAAGAAACAAGACAAAAGATAATAATCTTGTAAACTGGTTTTCTCACTCTCCCTGACCTTCCAGATTAGTTGAGGGCTTCTATACCTGGTTACTTAATGAGGAATTGACCAGATTGATTAATAGCTTCCTGCCTCTTGCTGGTGATTTCAGTAGGAACAAATACTAGTTCACTGGCGATTGCAGACCATTTTAGTGCCTCATCTAAACCTAACTTAAATAAAGTCCAGAATAAAATAATGTGATTATGAAAAGGGATGCATGGCATATCTTGCACCTCAAAATTTGTCAGATGTGGTCATTTTATAAGAACGTAGATGACTGTATTCTTATATGTTTAGCCCTCATCTCAAACTGGAAAGGTACCAGGAGTGGAGAAGAAGAAATATTTAAAAAAAAAAAAAAAAAAAGTCCTGCATGAAATTGGGGGGAAGACTTGAGGAAGCTAAAGATGGGATACTAAGGGGAGAAGCAGTAAGTTACTAGGAACTAGAAGCAGGCACGGATTTTATCGGAGGGTGGAAAACCTTGCTGTAAGCCACTGTTCTTATTATCTGTGTATGTATGAATCTTGCACAGTTGCTGAATCACAGTTTTGTTTTTGCTTTTGCAGGTAACACGCAGTGTGTGTATATTTATATACACACACAAGAATTATAGTTGGCATTTGAGTTTTCCTATTTACTTTCTGTTGCCTTCCAAATTTGTGTCATTAGAAACTTATCATGGGATCTGCATGTCAGGCTTCGTTCTCTCAGAAATAAAATTTGTGATCATAATTCTGCATTTTAGATAGCAGTCCTAATGTATCTAAAAGGAACCTTGTAACTCCCACGTGGCTAAATTTACCTCTGCTAAGAATAATGTTTTAAAAAAAAGAAAAAAAAAAATCAAAGTCTTCTTTTGGTAGAATGAAGAAAAAATTTAAATCCAAATATATCCAATAAAAAAAAGCACAATTATGCCTTTTTAGGTCAAGACCTTTAGTAAATTTAAGATTAATTTTTCCAGTAAATGGATTTTCATGTTTAAATGTTATGTCATACAGGTACTGAAGTCTAAAAGTTCCGTACTTCTGTTTCCTGTGGAGATACCTACTTCCTGTATTTTGCATATGGCACAACAAGACCAAGCAGCAGGTCATGTAACAATGGCACGAAGTATTTCAGCTGAGTGAGCAGATATGTATTTTCTGGAACTTCTTCAGTTGTGCCATCTTACATCCACTTTCTGGGTTAAGAGGTTAGCGTAATTATAAGAGAAGACTTTGCTGAATTCTAAAGTATGGTGGCCTATGATTTTTATGAATGAATGTTGAATTATGGGGTGGTTCTTTGTTTTAAACTGGTCCTTCTCAGCATAGTTGGCTGTTCTGTCTGCCAGCGGCTTAACTGTGAAAGAGTCTTGCAGACTTATGGGGGAGAGACTGGAGGAGCGTGATGTTATGCTTTCAGAGAAGATGCCGTACTATAATCAGAAGGGTGGAGAGGGTAAAATGGACTCTGAATACCCCAAGGAATAACTTTAAATAGCAACAAACCTTTTCTTCTTAGTAGTTGAGAGTCAGAGAACCTTCCTTGGTGGTGTTTGAATGAGGAGATGGTGGGGAGGGTGCAGAACCGAGAGGGAGGAAGCCTTCCGTGTATGGGAGGCAACAGACTATGCCAAGCAACTGAGCTGGGGGAGAAAGGACAAATAGATTTTTAAGGTCAGAGGAACCATTGTGACTATCTAGTCAGACCATCTGCATAGCACAGCACAGGATTGCACCCATGCTGTAACCCTGAGTTTGAGGTTCAACTGTAACAGTATTCAGAGCTAAATTGTACCACTTGTTCTCTTGTTGCAGACTGTTCCGTACCACAAAACCCTAATCCAGCATTCGTTATATTGTCATCTATTAACTCTTTAAAGATTCCTTTCTATGTTAGTATTTTGATTTTCCTTGGTCTTTGTCAAGCTAAAGTGGTTTTTCTCTTTTACTTTTTTTGAAACAGTAGCACATAATTTCTTTCCTGCTGTTGGCAGAACAGAAAGAATGATGACAACCCAGTAAACAGTAACATTTTGTGGTAAGACGCTAGTACCGCCATCAGTATCGTCATTATCAGAAGAGGAGGAATGTAAGAGATAGCAAAACCATTGCAATGTTCTCTTGCTCAAAGCTGAATTTAGAGGAAAAAAAAAAAAAAAAGAGATCAGTTTCAGGAATAAGTGAGATTTCCCCAAAGTCCTAATTCAGATGGTTTACCAGAATGGTAGAGTTTTTCTTCATCCCAGCAGGCTGACATCACAAGTCTTGATTTGAGTACAATCACTGTCTTACAAATGGACAAGTACTACAACACAGACAATTTTGTTAATAGTATTAAAGACTATGAGATCCTGGGGTTCAAATTAAATATTGTCGATTTTAATCAAACCAACTTGTCATATACAATCTTAATAACTCTACTCCCCAATTCTCCCCCCCCAAAAAAGGTTGCTTTTTATTCATTAAAATACACAAGACAGCAATGAGCCATGGAGAGTGAAATGTCATCACAGCAATAGAGATCTTCAGATTCTTCAGCAGTAATATCACCAGAGCAAAAATGAACACATGTGCTTGGCTTGGCTGGTTTAAAACGCCCTCCAAGAAACTTATTACCTACTGGTAGCTTAATATTCCTGCTGCTCCTGTGAATGAATTTTCTTTTTGCTAAGTACCAGACTTTCCTCTTTGGGACTTTGTGCTATGACTTAGAGCTTGTTGACTTTCAGCCGTAGTAGATGGTATTCAGGGACACATCAAGAAGATGTAGTATGAACCATTCTGGTCATTCTTGCAACACTCTTAGTTGCTTAAAAGTATCTTACATCCTTATAAGCTGAACGCTAGCTATACTCTGCTCACTCTTTTGGTAAAGTGATTGCAAAGACTTTTTTTCTTGTACATTTTTTTTAAAGCTGCTGTTCTGAAGCTTTCAAACAATCATTTCCCCAGCACTGTGTTTATTTCAGTTTCAGTAGCGTTTTATCTGCCGCCTTAACTATCTTTGCAGTTATACTGTAGTGCAAGAAAAATAGAGAAACAAACATCCCTCATATTAGTATGTTATGTTTTGTGGATAATATTAGAATCGGACTGTAAATTTAACAACTTATTCTCCATGGACTTAAAAAGATATATATTTTTTTATTAATACATAAAATTTTTCTTAATTCCATAAGAAGCCTCTTTTTTCCTGTATCCACCCTATTGAGATGACACTAATGATATTGTATTGATCCACTAAAAAGGTTTGCAGTGAAGCTTTTTACCTGATGTAGGCTGTCTTTTTAATTATAGCTATGCTACTATGTTGTGCAGAACTCTGTAGTTAGGGTTGTGTCAGCACTTACATTTTAGATCCCTCATTTTTATCAACTTAATACCAACAATAAAAAAATGCTTTAAGGTAAATCATAGCAAGATCTTAGCCTTCAGGGTGAGTCAGTAAGAGTTCACTGTATTAAAAACTATTCAGATGAATCTGAGTTAATGAAAGGTTATAACCTTCTCTTTAACACAAACACTCTTTATGTGTCCTTGCAACTACTGGTTTAAAATTTTTTTTTTTAAGGCTTTTTTCTTACTTGAGGTACTGTCATTCAGCATCTAAAAGGCAGCAGAATTCATTGCTCCATTTCTCTGGGTGTCTCTAAGGGATCTACAGTAGCTCCTGAACCTGCCTGCCTCTGTCTTGGTGTCATGTCCCCCCCCCCACCCTAGCCGTTTCCTTTCCCTTCTCCCAGACCTGTACTTACTCTGAGGAGGGGACCTAATGAGAATGAAGGATGACTGTCTCAGTTGTGTTGTGTTTGCTGTATGTATACTTATCAAATGCTTAATCCCAAATAAGTAATGCATGTAGAGGGGTATTTTCTCCTTATTTTAGAAACATAAAGCTACCACTGTAAAAGAATGTTTCTAATATTGCAGACTGAGGCTGTTGGAAATGGCTGTGCATTAGATATCTATGCTGGCTCATGATCCAGAGTACAGAGCTATTCCCTAATGATGGGAGCCTAAATGAACAGGACTACTTTTTTCCAGAATGATGTTAGTGATAGTGCCTACCCGTTGCATGAAAGGGTAATGGCTAGAGCACTCAAGTCTGGGTTCAGTTTCTTCCTCATCCTGCAAGGGTGTAAATGCACATCCCTCCCTTTTCTGGAAGAGAGCTGAGAAATTGTTTGGGTGGGGGCATCTTGAAGCTCTGTTGTGGTGTCTCAGCCACTGTGTGATCAAGAATGAGGGGGAAAGAAAGCAAGAAGGGATATGATTTTGCAGACTTAGTATACTTTGCCCTTAGTTTGGGGAAGAGATGCTGGAGTACTAGAATCTGCTCCTTGCGTTATTTCCAGGTCTCCCTCAAAAATTCGTCAACTATACAGAAAGCGCAGGACTAAAATACAGCTTTCCCTGCTAGCTTATATCCTAACGACTGGTTAGAGTCCTTGTCCCTTCTGTTATTCTGTGCTGTCTTGTTAGAATGCTGTACTGAAGAGAAAGAGATGCTGTTTTAAATCTCCCTCATCAAATTTTGCTCTGGTAATGCACATGTGTGTGTTTCTTCATTTCTCATCTAACTGAGCATGACATACAGACTTTATGATCTTTTGACTTTGTTTGTTTTTGCTTTAGGGCTGGGTGTTAGCCTGGTCATTGGACCCTCCTGGTATGGGAAAATGCTAGAGGAAAAAGAAACATAATAAGCATAGGCAACTAGTGATGGGTGCAATAAGTAAAAAGAAGAGGGAAGAGGTGTAGTGCTCAAAAAATTGAATTTGAAGAGTCAGAGTTGTAGTGTAGCTGTGCTTTGAACTCTGACATTGCTATAGATAAAAGTCGGGATTTCACAGGAACTTTATAGCTCAGTTAAGTTCAGCGTAGCTGACCTTGCTGATCTCTGTGCAGGCCTGTTGGCAGAAGGGAGACAAAATCACTTTCACTTTGTTTGTTGCTAAGATAAAGCAGTTAACCATGAAATGTACATACATACCATAGCATTGAGCAACCTAGAAAATATGTGTAATAAAATATATCCTGGACACTTCCACTGAATAATGAGGGTGAAAAAATACCTCACTAAATACACTTTGTTTGCATTCTGTGGGCATGTTGATAGCCCCTGAGGGCAAAAATTGATATGTGAGACTGTTGTAATGCATGTACAGGAAGAAGTTGGACCGACAAGGCAATGATGTTCTTGACGTTTTATTTACCTTTCACTTTTTCAAAGCCCTTTTGCAGGGAAGTATATGTAATAAACTTCACTTTATAAATGGGGAAATAGACTCTGAAAGTGAGGAGGCTGAAGGTCCCTCTTTAGGCCCCTGGCAAATCTGAGCATGGAAACCAAGTCTCCTCAGACTGTATTCAGCTGTTTTCCTGCTAGATCACATTTTCTCCACATAGTATTTTCTTTGTGGGAAAAGCGCAAAGAAAAGTTAAGTATCAAGTGACTGAAAGGTGGCAAAACATTTGTATGGGTATTCCAAGTACCTTAAAAAAGTGATTCCCACTTCATATAGCTGGAGAAATAAGGCACAAGGAAGATAGTGACTCACCTAAATTCTCACATCTGAAGTTGGGATAAAAATCAGATCTGATTCCTATCTTTTTAATGCATTTTAACGAAAAGAGGTCTTTGTAGCCTCTCCTTTACAGAAGGATGGACCTTATTGCTTCGGTTTCTTTTGTGCTACTTCTTCACAAGTATGTGTAGTGTCTTTGCCAACCGTTGGGGACTGTGTGCCAACTAATGCAGCTGTCACTTGATTCCCCCCGCCCCCCAAGATTTTTGGCTCCATCTGCTTGCCTGGTCGTTTCCATTGTTTGCTTTCCACTTCCCACTATGCTGCCTCCCAGATGCACAGTTGTCAGTAATAGTCAGTTTGTACCTTGCCCCCGCACCCCCAGGGTCTCCAAAGGATGCACATTACACCTTTCCTTTCTCCAAACACCTATACCCATACTTGCAATTCAGGATGGAGGATAGAAGAGGCTTCCTGAACTTATCATAACTTAATGTATACCAAAGTGTTTTCCATCTGCTTTCCACCCACAGCTATTTCTCACAATATCTGGAGTGACAACAAAATATTTTTCTTGAGCAGGTTTTGGTTAGGTGACATAAATTGAGGAAGAAAGGAAACGGCTAGACAGCATGGACTGAGGGATAGTATAGGAGCTGGGAAAGCAGTTCTGCAATTTATTTCTCTTAAAACTATAACAACCTCTAATTTTCAGTGGTAATTTACTGATGAGAGATTGGTCACTAATTCTTTTTTCTACTTAGAAAGATACCTTGTGTAACACGAGCAATTCAAGGTCTTCAGATGTGGAAATCATGTTGCTAAGTCAGTGCAGAGCATTAGAATTAGTGTGGTGTGCCAGCTGAATTTGAAACAAAACATGAATTGGCAAGCTAGTTAATCTAATGCAAGTGAGTAATGTGGAGAGATTCTACGTGCTCCTTATGCGCGTTTGAGGTTCAATTTTATTTATTTATTTGTTTATTTTAAATATCTGTATGTCTCTCTAGATCTACTTCTCGTTGACTTGGTGTCAATTTTTGATTTGGAGCTCAATAAAGCAGCAACAACTGGCAGTTACAAACTGATTAAGTTTTGCAAGTATTGTTGGTCTAAACTGTCCTCTTGTTCCATTTTTGTAACCAAGATTTTTTTTTTTTAGTCTGGCTTATGGGTACGTATACATTAGTAGCTTCTCCTTTAAAAATTTCCTATGATCAGATGGGAGCACTGATGCCTATATGTAGGTTAATTTTCACGTACTTTGTGTATCTTGCTTATCATTTTGCACACCTGGCACTTTTTCCTTCAGAAGAATGAGTAGTTAGCATGTTTTTGCTGTACTTTGTAGAGCTTCTAAACCCACAGAATTCTTGGGGGAAGAAATAATACTGCACATAAGGATAATTGTCATTCCAAAGAGACAAAAAAAATGCCATTTCCCAGTTTGATACTAGAAATGTGGAGTAATCTTTCCCAGACTGAGAAGTTCCTGGCAATTTGGTGACCCCAGCTTCCATTGTGGACAAACTTACAGAAGAGGCATCTTTCTTTATGAAGAACATAATGGATTTTTATGTTTCAGTCTCAAATTGAAGACTTCTTCAAACCTGTTTTATACAACATATAACATTAATCCTTTTGCTATTCTATAATGTTTGTTGTTTACATGAAAATATTTTATTTTTTTTCCCAGTAGTACTCCACTTTCAAGTTCCTTGTGGACTTTTATTTTTGTAGATAAAGTAAAATAGCAGCCTTCTATCTGTGGAAAAAGGTAGGCAAAGAAGCATAGCGATTTTTGTTGGAAGCTACGTTTAATGGTTCTGAGCTGTTAATGTTGACTCAGTGGCCGGAAAAGGTAGCAAAAATGACTTGGGTTTTAGAATGTTTCGGATCCTTTATGATCCCACAGCATCTAAAAAAATCCCCAAACAAAACAGTGCCCCCACTACCACCAAACAAAAACCAGCCATGAACCCTGTTCTGTGAGAACAAAGGTACAAAATGTGTATTGATACATTAGAGACATTAGCTCATTTTATGTCAGTGTCTATGCTTTCTTCAAACACACCAAGCCAAATCTTGTACCTTAGTTGTTGCATCACATCTGAGTAAAGGGAGGAGATGGCATGTTAAGAGTAAGAGGAATCTATAGCATAGAGCAGGCATTCTTTTCCGTTACAGAGAGGCGAGTGCTTTTATGCAAAGGCCCTGGTCAGCCAATACACAGCAGGGTAGTCTGGCATTTTCTAACAGCTATTATTTATCCTCGGCTTTGTTATGGGTGGCTAAGTTTCATCCCTTCTTCAACAGAGAATAATCTGGTATTTTTTTCAGACTCTACAAATACAGGGAAAATTAAACCTGAAAGGGGACTGTAAAACAGGTAAAGAGTACAGGTAAGGGAGAGCAGAACTTCTGGAAAGAGTTTAATCAGGACGTTTTCAGGGATTTTGTCTACTTTTAAGTCAGTGTAAACTTTGTTATGTAGATCCAGCCAAATTCAGGATAAAACATATTGAAATTCTCACAACAAAGTCTTAAATACCAAGCACTTCAGCTGTCATTTGATGTACTGAATGTGCCAGTAGCAGCAAGTGGGCACAGGATTTGATTTCTCTACAAGAGAGTAGATGAGGCTGTCTCACTCTGTTAGCGCACAGAGTGGCTGTTTGTGGAATAGTGGGCTGCAGAAGTGCTAAAAGCTAGTGGCATCAGATTCTTGTAACGTATGGAACAGACTCTTAATGTTATCTCTTGTCTGCTGATGTAAGAAGCACACTTAAAATTTCCTATGTGTGCTAGATCTCCACATATTGAAAGAAGTGGATGCTATTCCAATGTGTGTAGTTGATCTTTGACTTTCAGAATTAAAATTCTAAGTGTAGGAACTATAGAAAATAATGCGTACAGTAAGTACCCGCTTGTGGGAATAGCTGAGAAATAAAAAGGTGATGGCAGTTCATTGCGTGTCTTAACTGTTACCAGTTTATTCTAGCCATTGCATCTGAAAAAGTTTTGTATTAGCATGTGCAGCTTTACAGATGTTTGTGACTGGTTGCATGAGCAGGAAAATGTAGATAGTTGAATAACTCAATCTTGTGCCATCACTTGCAGAGTGATGGCTATGGTAAATGTCCTGATGACATATATTATATAAGGTATAATTAGGTGACAGATGGTGTCAAACTTCACTTGCAATTGTAGTTGGCATAGTTTTTTGAGGAGGGAACAGTAAGGGCACACTGGTATTTTTGCACTTTATTTAGCCACTCCTATTCACAAATAACAGATTTTGTCCATTTACTCATGCTGTTTGGATGCAATTACACTTTTGGTTTTAAAAAGCAAGTTCTCAGATGGCTAGTTAAGATATCCTTGATGCTGAGGAGGGCAGGTACTACTGCTATATAAATTTAGGCTTCTTTTTTAATGTGTAAGTGTAGAGTCGTTATTGTATCTTGACAGGCCATCTATCACAATAGCAGGATTGATAGTCCTAGAACCACGAGTCCACTATTTTCCACAGTAAAACTTACTACAACTGTAAATATAGGCAAGTACTGCTAATACATGAAGACTTTTGTCTTCTCTTTAGTTGGTTTATATTAATGATTGTGCTGATGGCTGGCAAACAGCTTCTGGTATGAGGCAAAAATCTATCACAAACAGAACATTTAACTTCATGCAAGGATTGTAGTACAGTCTTTGCATTTTCTTGGGTAGAATTAAAAAAGAATTCAAAGAATTCAAAAGAATACCAAAATTCAAAAATTATTTTGGTATTTCATGTTTTTTAATTCTATAAAATTGATTGCTGTCCCAAGGTCTAATTTTTGTCTCTACTAGTCACAGTGAGAGGACCTGTTGTTTGTAATCTTCCAGCCTTGAATTTGTTTTTGCTCATTGGATCCTGTTGTAGATCTGTCATACCAGCTCTAAATAACTTGGCTCTTGCTAGGAGTCCCATGCAAAGGTGAATAGACTTTTGCCACTTTCACACCATGTGAAACTTGGGTTGTGCTTTAGCAGTCTTTACATTTCAGGATCATACACAGATTTACACAAGCATATGTTGGGTATGTCAAATAAAAGTAGTTCAGAGAGATGAAGACTGAAAATACTTGCTTCTAAACACTGCAGCTACTTTAGACATTAATTAGTCTAGTCGGTGAACTTCACTGGCTGACTGGTTTAACATCTTAATTGTTAGTTTCCATTATGAAAGTCTTGTCCCAACAGTATCAATAATATGCTGCAAAGACAGTGCTGCTTGGACTCCTTTAATCTCCATTGTTACAGAAGCTTTAAATATTATTAAATTAAGGAATTGAGTTCTTGGCCTTTATGACAGTGTTCCTCTTCTGGGTGCACAAAGCCAATTTATCTTGAAGCATAAAATAAACAATCAAGTACTAATGTTATGAAGTGTCCATTTCTGCTCGTTTCAGCTGTTACTAAATATAAAAATTGATATGCTGGAACACTTACTCCTGAGTCGTCGTCTTTTTCCAAGTCCTGCATAATACAGTAGATCAATAATGTACTTTGTTGGCTACAGGCACTGAACAGATCTGATTCTGTTTACATCTAGTAATGAATTATCTGTAATTCGTCTGAGACCTTATATTGCATAATTTATTCTACTCTTCACATTTTTTATTTTTTTTCCCTTGCTATCCCCTTATGCTTACTTCACTTCTAATTTTATGCTGCCATATCTACCTGGAATATTATCAGCTGTGGCACGCAGCTTCAAACTTCACCTTCCAATTTCTTTTCACAACATAAGTTTTTCTGTGATGTCATCAAGTCCCACTTTCCTGTGTTACTACTTCTAATTTCCTTAAACAGTAGCGGAGGAACTTACAAGCAGCTTATCTATACCATTGCAAGCAACTAATTGTATATCTTGATTTTATGTATTCCTTTTCTTCTTGGTCTGAGATTTGTGAATTCTGTTGAGCAAATACTGTCCTTCATACATTATAAATTATGGACTGTGCTGTACAAGAGCTACTTGGCTCATTCTCTCTGGAAAGGTATGTGTGTATTGACAGTGGGAGATCCTGGTTAGTATTTGTCAAACCTGTACTTGGAGAAAGGATTTGTCCTGTGAAGGGCAAATGAAAGCACCTGCATTTGGATTTCATGTTTACGTACTGGGTATGAAGCTTACTGGTAATGAATTTGGAGGTCATACATGCATATTAAGAAGCAAGCTCTATGGTTGTTCTACTCCTGCAGATCCTAAGGACTTGAATAGACTTTTCAGAAATGCACTGAGCCTGCGGAGCAGTACTGAGCATTTCAGCCATGGGGTGTCGTATAGTGGAAATGGTAAAGGTAATAGGTGGACAAACGGGAATAGATGCATTTCCTAGAGTAGGGTATGTTAACACTTGGAAAGATATGTCAGTCTTTCTTCCCCTGCAGATTTTGTTTCGAAAGATAGGGCAGAGCTTTTACAGGCCATTTTGTTACCATATTTCACTACCCCTACTGTCTTTCATTACTACTGAAGCATACAGTCACTAAGTATGTGGTCATTACATAAGCAAATAAATGACTGCTCAAAACCAACTGCAGATACTTTTCAGAATAAACAAAGAATCTTCTCTTCAGATATTTTGGGCTGCTCATTTCATCTTGTAAACTTACAGTAACAAGTCCTTTATAAAATACGAATGAATATGTGATCTACAAGTGTTGATTTTTGAGGGTTTTGTATTAATGGCTGACTGATTCCAGATCACTTTTGAAATAGTGTATGGCACTGCTGCTACCAGAACAGAAGAGATTCTGTTGATGCAGATTGACCTGTGTTTTGTTTTACTCTACTTTATTACAACATCTGTGGATATCAAGTGTCTGTAGCTGTTTCTATGTTCAGTTATCTTTCCCATTGACGCTTATTGATTAGGATTTGATAAGAGGAGCATGTGCTCCTGAACAATGGTACTGTATTTCGTAGCTAGAAATTCCTAATTCTTCAATCATGTTAAATTTATGGGGGAGGAAGTCCTTGATGATGTTCAGTTCCTTGAGGGATGTTCTAAGTACAAAAGCATCTGCCTCTCCCATCCAGTTGTTCACTGGGATGGTTCAGCACAATCTTTTTAATCATAGAATCATTTAGGTTGGAGAAGACCTTTAAGATCGAGTCTAACCATCAACCATGCCCACTAAACCATGTCCTGAAGTGCCTTGTCTACGTGCTTTTTGAATATCTCCAGGGATGGTGACTCAACCACTTCCCTGGGCAGCCTGTTCCAATGCCTGACAACCCTTTCAGTAAAGAAATTTTTCCTAATATCCAATCTGAACCTCCCCTGGTGCAACTTGAGGCCATTTCTTCTCGTCCTATCACCAGCCACCTGACAGAAGAGACCAGTACCCACCTCACTACAACTTCCTTTCAGGTAGCTGTAGAGAGCGATAAGGTCTCCCCTCAGCCTCCTTTTCTCCAGGCTAAACAGCCCCAGTTCCCTCAGCCGCTCCTCATCAGACTTGTGCTCCAGGCCCCTCACCAACTTGGTTGCCCTTCTCTGGACACACTCCAGCCCCTCAATATCTTTCCTGTAGTGAGGGGCCCAAACCTGAACACAGTATTCGAGGTGCAGCCTCACCAGTGCCCAGTACAGGGGAAAAATCACCTCCCTGCTCCTGCTGGCCATGCTATTTCTGATACAGGCCAGGATGCCATTGGCCTTCTTGGCCACCTGGACACACTGCCGGCTCATATTCAGCCGGCCGTCGACCAGCACCCCCAGGTCCTTTTCCTCTGGGCAGCTTTCCAGCCACTCTTCCCCAAGCCTGTAGCGTTGCATGGGGTTGTTGTGACCCAAGTGCAGGACCTGGCACTTGGCCTTGTGGAACCGCATACAGTTGGCCTCAGCCCATCGATCCAGCCTGTCCAGATCCCTCTGTAGAGCCTTCCTACCCTCAAGCAGATCAACCCTGCCTCCCAACTTGGTGTTGTCTGCAAACTTGCTGAGGGTGCACTCGATCCCCTCATCCAGATCATTAACAAAGACATTAAACAGAACTGGCCCCAATACTGAGCCCTGGGGAACACCACTTGTGACCGGCCGCCAACTGGATTTAACTCCATTCACGACCACTCCTGGGGCTCATCTGTCCAGCCAGTTTTTTACCCATCAAAGAGTATGCTTGTCTAAGCCATGAGAAGGAGTATGCCATGAGAGACAGTGTCAAAGGCCTTACTGAAGTCCAGGTAGACAACATCCATATCCTTTCCCTCATCCAGTAGGCAGGTAGCCTGGTCATAGAAGGAGATCAGGTTAGTCAAGCAGGACCTGCCTTTCATGAACCCATGCTGGCTGGGCCTGATCCCCTGGTTGTCCTGCACATGCCATGTGATTGCACTCAAGATGAATCCCTCCATAATCTTCCCCAGTACCAAGGTCAGGCTGACAGGCCTGTAGTTCCCCGGATCCTCCCTCTGACCCTTCTTGTAAATGGGCGTCACATTGGCAAGCATCCAGTCCTCTGGGACCTCCCCTGTTGACCAGGACTGCTGATAAATGATGGAGAGTGGCTTGGCAAGCTCCTCTGCCAGCTCCTTAATGTGGAAGGTGTTTAGAAAAGGATAGGTGTTTTTTGTAATAGGTTTCAGAGGTTTAGCTTTTTGGTTCCTTATTTTTGGTCATCAGTCTGAACCATTTAGGTGTCCTGTCTGTATGTCTGCATCTCGGGCTATCCCTGTGTGTAAACTGATCACTTTGCTTTCTACTTGTAGATGAAGAATGCTAGGGCAAAATTGTTCTCTCAAGGCCTTCTTGGAGAAGTGAATAACAAGAAGTGGTAGCAGAACAGAAGCAGACATATGTGAGTGCAACATAATGGTAGCAAATACACTAAATCCTTTACCTTTAGAAAGACCCTTTTTCATAGTTCCAGTTTTGGAATGCATATGCCCTTGCATGGCATGTCTCTGTAAAACCACTGATGAAGGGATTGGTGGTATCTTTGCTTATGCTTTCAGAGTATTTGTAGACTTGGCTTATATTTTGTTAAACTTCTGAGGTTATTTTAACAACTTAAGGAAGTTAAAAAAAAAAAAAATCTTTAAAGCTTGGGAGTAAAGCACTCTGGCCAAGTAGTAAATTCTGTTGTGAGTTTGCCATCTTGATATATGCATGGACCTTTGTGGTTTTGGTTTTTTTTTTCCCTCCCCTTGATATTATCTGTCCTCATGAGCTTTCTCAGGATGCTTGCTTATGACAGTGACTGCCAGAGAAGCAGGAAGCCCACAAATTAGGGTAGTGAGATAGGATCTTTCTGGTGATTCCAATTGACCAGTACTCTTTTCCTCATTTATTTATTAAACAAAAATAACAATAAAATAATTTTGTCCCTTGGAAAATGTTTAACGTTTTCATTGCGTTTACAGCTTGTTCTGTGCTTAAATAAGAGAAGTGGTAGCAGTTTGTCTCTAAATATCACTTGTACAGTTCTTATGATTTCTGAGACGTGTGTTATGTCTCAAACTTCGTAGGCTGTAGATGGCAGCTACTTTGTAAGACTAAGATTGATATCCTTGGTTCACTTTTGATGGCTCTTATCAACATGGGGAAGCTGTGATACAGAACAGACCACAAACCTGAAGTGAGCTCTTACTAACTTCTCAGGTGGATGTTGCTGGGCTGCAGTGGGCATTCAGTTCAGGTTCAGCTGTGCTGATCGCAGGTTACAGCCACGTGCCGCCTGTCTGTCCCCTGGCTGAAGGAGGTTGGTTGTGTCTCTAACCTGTTTGTGGAACTGCTCGTGTGAGTGCTTCCTAATCTATTTCAGGCAAAACAAATCTACTTAACTGAGAATTTAAACTTGTAAGCTAACCTGGCTCATTCTGACTGAAGCGGATTAGTGATGCTTACGTGTGCAGGTATGCCAGGAGATCTGGTTGGATGCAGTGATAAGCAGGTTAGATATGGGAGGCTGAGCTATGCCTCAGGAAGAGTGTATGCATGTCTGTCTACACTCCTTTCTGAAAGTTTCTTTAAATATCTTATTTTAATGTGTCAGGAAGTCTACTTTGAAAGCGAAATCTTATGCAGGATAAGTATGCTGGGAAGCTTGCTGAGCACTTGCTTTCTATTAGCTGCTATTCTAAACTTTTTTTTTTAATATATGAGTGCTCTGTTGCAGTTTTAACTCTTAATTCAGTGAGCTAGGATTTCCCTATGATGCTCATTTTAGTTCTAGTGTATCTCTGGCTGTAAAAAGTTCAGCTAATATTTCAGTTTCTACTGGAATTGTATGCTCACAACTAAAAAAGAAAAAGACCAACTAAATGATCTTTCAAAAATATCTGTTAAAAAACTCGTGTCAGACTTTTGAAGTTGATTTGTTATATTTTTAAAAAATCCTGCTAGAAAATCTGCTGAAGCTTGCTTTCATTTTTCAAAGAGGTATCACCAAGTTCTGTTGCATAACTAGGAGAATTTCTGTGCATGCTCATACAAATCCCATGCTTTCTTGAGGTTGGTAATGTGATTTCTGTGAAGTCAGCCATTTCTTGTTGATGGATGCTGCCTGCATCTGAGCTGCTTAATACTTCCATGTTGGGGTATAAATGATGGAGCACTCATCATCCAATCTCTGTTCCTTCACTCGTGGCAGAAGGACCTAGTGATGTCCAGCCTGCTGTCCTGCTACTGTGAGTTGAGCCTTTTCCAGATCAGAAAAAATTTCCTGAACACATTCTGTCTTGTAAATTTATCATCTGGGACTGAATATACTTGGGATCAGACTTTTAAGTTGCCTTCTCCTGTCCACTTGTAACAAGTCCTTTAAAACAGACAGCTCCAAATCTCTTGAGTTAAGATTGCTTTCTGGTGAGCTCTAGCACCGAGCATGGCAGATGTTGCTCTCTGGGATAATTCCACCTGCCAAGCCAGATGTGCAGCAAGCTTCTTTTTTTTTTCCCACACACAGACTCAAAAATCAAGGAATGCAAGACTGTATCTGTGCAGTTTGTAAAAAGTGGCTTTGGGCCAGAACTTCCAAAAAGAACAACAACTGCCTAAATTTACACTGACCAGTACTTTTAAAACAGTCAGCTTCTCAACAGAGGTCAACATTGAGTGCAGGACCTGCTGCTGAGAACAGCCATGGTCCTTGAAACAGTTGGTGCCATCAGTGTCAAAGTAGTTCTTTCACGTATTGAAACAAGATATCGGAAGCACCTAAAAGAGCTTGGGGGTTTCAGGTCAGTGCCCACCCATGAAGATGAGGTATCTTGGAAACATACGCTTAATCTCACTAGTGTCTGAGGAGCAAGTGCAGATCTGTTGACCCCATTGGTGCCATTACCCCATGTTAATTGCAATATCTTTGAGAATGGCTATGAACTCTGTGAGAATGGATTTCAGTACATGAGCCATGCACTATTACAAGTAGAAAATATGCTCTTGCCAGGCTTTGATAAAAATCTATGAGTAATGTCACCAGGAAATGGAAGCATTTCTTAGAGCCTAGTTCCAGGATTCTTACTGGAGAAAGAAAAATCATATGCTAGATATTTCTCAGGTGTTGAGATGACAGGAATGGAAATGTAAATACCATAGAAAGTTCAACTGTATTTTTTGTACCATTGTACAATTTATACCTAATCATTGCTTCTATTGAGCAAATAGCTGACTCCTATGTCCTGGTGACCAAAAAGTGATTTCTGAACTTTGGACAGAATGGTACCATTTGTTAATCAGCCTTGCATCTGAGAACATGGAAGCCCACATATAGATTATAAGAAAAATTAAGATAGACACAGACTTGAAGGCGATGACAGATGACTTGTACTTCACATTGCCAGCATGGTTTGTATTATATTCTGTTTTCCTCAGTGGAGGACTGGACCTTTTGAAAAGTTTAACTATTCAGTGAGAGCCTTATAGTAACTAAAAGCCTTTTTGGGCTGCTGCAGTGAGAATGGTTACTGTAAGGTCCATTTTGCAGGCTTCAAGCTATGCCTGTCATAGGATATAACCTAATCAGCCAGGTTTTCCAGTAAGGACAAATACAGAAGCCCTGTTTTTGATGGTGCTGTTGCTACCAACAACCAATGTATTATTCAGAAAGTCATCCAATTTGGCATTCTATCAGTACAAACGGTTGTAGTGAAATACAACTGCTAGCAGCTGGACTGTTCCATACATCAGTCTTCCATGGTAGCGATAAAACCACATTCTGAATTAGTTGAATAATGGCCTCAAAATTTGGTTTAAATCAGTAAGTTATTTTACAAGTCTTTTTCTTGAACAACATTTCTCTGTTAGAAAATAAAAAAACAACCCAGAAATGTGCCTTCCCTGTTCAGTGCATCCAGAGCTCTGTTCTCTTGTGTCAACAGGATTTGAGTCTTCAGGGTCCCTTCCCTATCATGTTGTGGGTCCCTGTGGCACACAGGAGACAAACCATTTTGTCTCACAGATTGTACCTCTCAGCCGCTTCAGATTTCCACCTGTTACCAGCAATCTGGCAAGTCTCTTCCTCTGAACATCAGCACACACTTCACTAGGGCCTGAGCAACTTCATCTACTCGCTTCAGAAACATGCTGGTCTCCAAGATCTGCAAGGCAGTTGTGCGGCTTAGCAGCTGACCTTTGTGAAACGCGATACACCTGATGTAGCAATAAGGGCAGACACCAGGTTTGGATGGGGAGTAGTGCAGTCTCTGATCAATACAGCTGATGCTGTTTAGCACTGCTCTTCGGGAAGGATAGCGATTACTCTTCACCTACATGAATCTGCACCGACAATGCCCTTGAAAAGTCAGGAACGTAGATTGGCCTGCAGTAAAGGTGGATCGAGGCAATGACATTGGGGGTTCTTCCTCTTTGCAGCTGCCATTTTGTGACGGGTTCACTGTTGCAAAGAAACTGTCTTAGCCCTGCATGCCTTTCCACATAGGCATGAGAAATAGTAGCTTATGCATGCCAACTCTGGCAGACCGGTGATTTTGTGAGACTTCTGACAACGATCAAGTTTAGATCCATAAATGAAGCATGGCTTGCCTTTATGGAAGAGTGTAGCTTTAAGTTTATGGGTAGGTGTTTATTTTGCATTGGTGTAAGATGTTGATTGGTCCCTAGCTGTTACCTGCTCTCTGCTGGAAAGGTGTAAGGCCTGCTGTCCTTACAGCAGTTCACATTAGTCATTCTTAATCGAGTGCCAGCAACATCATATAAGTTAGAGGAAGCTGGTGACTTTAAGTTGACTTGCCTAATTTTGTCTGGAATGGATTAGGGGGCACTCAGTTGTCTTTCATGGAGCTTCACTGAAAATACCCTGTGGCAGAGCAGTAGCAGCAACTTGAATGACATTAATATCCAAAAAGGATCTCTCTCTACAACCTATTTTTTATCCATTCAAATTATGATCCCAATTTCAAATTTTAAGATTCTTTATATTTGTACAGGCTGTATCAGTATCTCTTCTAGTTGGTAGTTCATGTAAATCATTTACTTGTTCACCGTATCTGTATTCAGTGCTTTCCTGCATTGGACTCTTTTTACTGCTTGTAGTCACACCCTTTCTGTAATAGGAAAGTGCTGTAAAGCAGAAACATAAAATATTCAGAGTTGATGGCTTAATAGGATTTGAAAAGAAAGTTTGAATGCCCGCCTGACGTTAATATTGTAGGCCACCTTATGTTTTTATCTAGCTGCCTCCTTTCACCTCTGGTCATGCAGATACAAAAAATACTTTCCTGGTCCCAGGAATAGTTTGGCCAAGCCAATTTAGGTTTCCATAGGTTGTTAGGCAAATGCCCTGCTGCTGAACCATACTGCTTAATCAGTTACTGAAGTAAGATTCTCAGAGAGCCATTTTAAGGGCATTAAATCAATAACAATAATTGCAACCATTTCCATTTCTACAGTGGAGCCTGCTAAGAGTCTGTTTGGGTCGGGGCCAGATTCTTTTAGACAGGTTGGGATATCATCTTCGTTCAAACCTAGCAATGTCACATGCTGTTTGTCATCAAGTGCCTTATTGTTCTGCAAGGTCAGATTTTGGATCTACTGCCGGAAAGCTTCCCTGTGACACAGAGAACATAACAGTTAGGAACCAATGTGTGGTAGGCAGCGTTCTGAAGATGTGAGGTTAACAAGAAGGCATTGCTTTTTTTTAATACCATGTGGAGACTGTAATTGGATTTTTGCTTTCAAGTGAGACACCAGGAAGGGGAATTTGTTCTGCTGTGTCCTGGTAGTATGTGACCTTGTTTTGCTTATGTCTTTCTACTGCTGAAGATGCTAGAAATGCAGACAAACCAATGTATTAACAGATTTCAGCAAGTCTGGTAAATGCTGCTGTTCTGTTTCTCCTTGTATTTCTTGCTTTCATTAAAAGGAAAAAAGTGTAGGTCAAAGGCTCCTTATCAGATGTTAATGCAAAGGCATTTAACAAGTTCATTGACTAGCTCTGGAAGAAAGTACATGATTTGGAGTTCATCTTTGCAGGTACTGCACAAAATCTGACTGAATGTACACAACTGAACATTTCATAAGATATCAATTGGGACTCTAGACAGATAGGCATTCTTCATAAAATATATGTTAGTCCTTGTTCTTTTAGAGCAACCTCACAGGAATAAGGCTGAGCTGTATTTTTTCCCACCAAAATGGTAAAATACACCCATGTTAATATCTTATGTTGTTTGCATGCAGCATGTTTTCTACCCCAACCTGATCCCCAGCTACCTTTTCTTATCTCAGAAATTCGGTTTATAACTCTGCTGAACTAAACACAAATAAGAAATTATCTTTGTCCGTAATATATTATAGCCTTTTACTCCCAGCTGCTTTAACAGTACTGATAGAATTACTTCATTTTTTTCCTAGCAATTAGGACTACATGACAGCTGAAGATTATAAATGATCATTCTTCAGACTTTTTTTAAAGAATAGGCAACTGAAAACAGGAAATTAAAATAGAAATTTTTGACAGTAGCCTGGAATAAGCATTGTCCACTATGGATCTTGAGGTAGAAAATGTTGATGATAGCTTAGCAAGACTTGGGGGTTTTGTGCTTTTCCCTTGTCTGTCATCTTCTTGTATGCTTGGAATAATATAGAAGGACTGGGAATTTAAAAAAAAAGTTAAAAAAAGTGTCATGTTTGAATTAATAGATGGCTATTTAATCTCTGGTAGGGTATTCTTTATTTTTACAATAACCTGATGATCTTTTCTAGAAGGTTAGTCTGATGCAGAAGCCTGTGTCAGAACAGAATAAAGAGATTGCACTTTCCGTGGCATAACCTGCATTGCTTCTCCTTTACTTCATTAGTCATTATTAAGAGGCTTCAAAATACTGTTCTGTGCCTTGAAGGTTCTTGGGAGTAAAGGGAGTTGATTACTCTTGGTGATTAGAGTTAGTATAAGAACTGCTTGAAAAGGGGGTATTTATTATAAACTTTTTTTAATTGTTCAAATACAAATGCTCTTAAATAGTAGTCAATACTCGTGCTTCTAACTTTCCTCAGCTTCAATCCTGCTTTTTCTTTTTAATCACTAGAATGCTTTTCAGTGTAAAGGGTGTGTGTGTTCCCATCGGTTTGTGTCTTGTCATTCCACATTAGAGGTGTCTATCTCAAAACAGGTCTGAGGTAGGGGAAAGTTTAGTCCTTGGTGTTAATTTCTTCCCCTTCCTCCCATTTAAATGTAACTGAATTCAGTTTAGATTCAACTAAACCTAGTTGCTATTTGTCCTCAAGGTCTATTGCCCCACTTCAGTTAAAGATGACCTTTTTTGGGTCCATCTTTTCTGCTCTGTGTTCGAAGTTGACCTTTTTTTTCGGCTATCTCCGCTATTCTGCGTGTCTGCCTGTTTGTGCTGCACTTCTGCAGCATTTGAATTGGAGATTCAGTCCAAGAAATCATGCTACCATTTTGCCAGAAGCTGACACCAGCCATCTGGTAAAATTACAATTCAGTATCAGTAAAACCCATAATTTGGGGAAATGTACCCAAAATGACTTTTATGATTAGTGGACAGGAAAGAAACCGAGACAGAGAAGTCAGCTGGGTACTCTATAAATCACTTTGAGGTTTTCAGACCAAACATCTTAATGGCAGCGTTCTTGCTGCCAAATGCTGTTTTGCTTTTCCCTTCAGAATAGTTTGCATTAATAATGACCAACTCTGCTTGGAAGTTATTTATATATTGCTCTTATGATACAGCTTCGCAAAGCAATACCACGCTAGGTAACAGACTGTATGAATGGATTCGTAAAGCAGTTTAGTATATCATACTGCTAAGGTCTGTAGGTTTTTCCATTGCAAATGCATCCCAGCCCCAGGGCCACATTCAGCAGTGTTGTGGATGCTGAAGAAAAATTTATATTAAGGCAGTTTTGGCCATACCATGCTAGCCTGTGTGTTAAGCCTGGTGGCTGTGAAATAAGTTTGCACTGGAACTACACAGGTTTTAATCAGCAGTTTAGTGATACGTTTTGCCTGTATGTCACTGTGGGAGCAGGGAGGAGGTGACAACAGCAGCTCTTGTTTGTGTATATTCCCAGGGACAGGCGGTCACTTACCTGTGCCTTGGTAGTTGCGCATGTGGTACATGTTCTGCAGTTGTTGAATGTGTGTGTTGAACTAAGATGGAGTATATTTCTAATTTAAGACCTAAAGTGGTGATGAATTTACTATCTTCCTAGTAAGCTATTACAGTGAGTAATTATCCTCATAGTTAATTCCATTTTGATTTTTCCCATTTCTGCATTCAGTGATTGAATCTTGCTTCTTGTCTATTAGATGAAATTCCTGTTTGCCTAGATAGTTGGGAAGAAAGTAGTTGTTTCTGTATAGTAGTCATGTTGCATGTTCACTTAAAGTAAGTGTTACTGAATAATTGTTCCGGACTTTGTAGTTGAGATTTCCAGTTCCTTCTATTGGTACATTAGAGTTTTCCGTGACACAGTAACACTCCAGCATAGCTTAACCAAAGTTTACTACTAGAAAGCAAGACGAGCGGTGTCATCCTTATTGCTCTTTGGGCTCCTTTCCTATGGATGAAAGACCTTGAGCTGCATAAAACCATCCTAAGCAGTTGTTGTTCCGGGCAGCTGGGGGGGTCCCCATACGCAGTGCTGTTGATGATGCTGTAAAACTGACTGTGAGGACTTTTGTTATAAGTAATATAGGTGGTCTGGTTTGGGGGTAGAATGGCATATGTAGAAAGTAGAACACAATGCTTAGTGCTTTGGAGATTTGGGGCCAGCTTGGAAAGCTATCACAACTACCACAGATCCACATTGTTTACTTTTGGGGAAGAGGGGTAAATTCAACCCCCCAAATGATCCAAACCTGTTAAGTTTTAAGGACTGCTTAGTCTCCTGTTGCACTGTAAGAGGATTCATGACTTTTTTTGTAGACGAATGCTGTATTACATGTGTATCTGTCATGAAGAGTTGGGATGATTCTGTTTGTACATTTCTAGCCTTTGCTAAGTAGGCATGCAACAGCACCTTTAAATTTGAAGGGAGTATAATAAACTGCCTGCCTGTATTTCTAATCTGAGAATTTTTCAGCCCACGTGCTTCTCAACTAATGTAACTAAAGATATTCTGTTTATGTTGCTATAAGTATGATCTAATGTTTGCATTTGGCAAGAAACTCTTCCTTGTTAGTATGCACAGAAGGCATAGTTTACATAAGACTGAAATATTAACAGATAGAAACTTGCTGTTCTAAATCGAGCAAACAAGCGTGCTTGTGCTATATTGCTAGCAATAGTAGTATAGGCTTCTTGTAATAATATAATTTGTGAAAAAATGGGTATTCATTAATTATGCAAGGTAAGAATTCTTTATTTAGAGAGGTAAAAATTTTAATATAGGAACTCAAGTAATGGTACAATTGTCAAAGCAGAAAGGATAAGACTAAGTAATTGAAAATTGTGTGCTTTACTTTTCTAGCGCAGAGGTCCTTTCAGTAAGAAAGTGGACACTGCTTGATATTAAAGATTAAGTGGAGGCATGGAGGATTATATGGAGCACTTGCCTGTTTTGTTTTCAGTAGTTGCTGGAAAACTTGGCACCCTTTAAATAACTCAAAGCTTTTTTTCTGCTTTCCCTTTTCTGAGGAGAAGGGGAGAGAAGCTTTTCATTAGTTGCACATGATAGTTAACTTGTCACATTTTACAGCTTAATCCTTTTTCTTTAAAGAGTTGCTAGTGAAAAGACAAACCAGCCATCTTCTGTATAACAGTCATTAATAATATAACTACTAAAAATAACATGATTATTTATATGAACACAGTAAGATCAGTCATAATACTGATCTCCTACTGTGGATTGTTGCCTCCTACGATGTATTTCAGGGAATTTAAATTATTTTATTCTTAATTATATCCGTTCACTCTTCTTGATGAAAACATAACAATGCAGCATTAAAAATGAGTAAGTTTTGTACTTTTACTGTGGGTCCTGGCTTTCAGGGAGCTAGGAGGTGTGAACAGGATTCTTGATAAACAGACATGAGCTTCCCAATTCTTCAGTAACACTGTACTGGTGGTGTTAACTTTTCAGTTGGGATATGACTTTGAGGAAATGGACTTTGAATTTTAATTTTTGGTTTTTATACAGTTTTCTTATTACTGGGTGATGGAGGCTTTCAACAATTTCCTCATGGGTCACTTTCATATTTCCCTCTTAATCTCCGCCCCATCCTTACCACAGTATCTTACAGTAATTCTCATTTTCTTAAGTGTCAAATTTTAAGGTAAAAACATAACTTGCGTAACACACTATTGACTAATTATTTGCTATGATATTTTTCTCCTTTATTAAACAAGGAAAATGTAGGCTTTTTTTAACACTTCAAATACAAGAATTAAGGTCACAAATTACTTATGGAGAAGTATTTACAGAAAAAAAATAATCAGTGGTTTCCTCTCTTCCTGTTATGTTTTGATTGCTTTGTCATCAGGTCTCTATTAATGCATTTTATAGCATGATTCTCTGTGCTGAGTGTTAAAAACTGCTATTTTAACTCATATTTATCCCTCTCCCCCACCCCCCAACTCTGAATTAATCTCTTCTGTGTAGAATTTTAGCCAGAGCAGTCCTGTTTTTGAGGAGAACACACAAGGAGGGAAGAAAAGGGCTTATGGTTTGAAGCATTAAGACTTGACAGTCCTCTTGTTGTTGCAAAGAGAATCCGTGGAATCCATTTTAGCTGTAATACATCCAGATTCTGTGTTTGTGTGTGCATGAACCCTGCTGGTGGTTGTGGATAAATCTGTGTGTGCCCTGCCTGTATGCAGAGCAAGGAAGCATGTTGCACCTTTTGCAGCTTTTCCCACTCTATACCCACAGTCACTGTCTTTGAGAGTTAAGTGAACCTGTATCAAAGAGACTAGACTTTTATAGTGATGGCTGAAAAGGGTTTTTTGTTCATCCGCTTAGTCATGCAATGCAATGTTATTTGTTTCTGAATAAAGAATTGACATTAAAAGCTAATGTTCTGTGATGATAAATGTGCACAAATGGAGATCGTGTGGAAACACTATGGAAAAAAAAATGTGAAGAAAACAAATGATAGATCCATAAAATGGAAGAATTTATTCTTCCAGACTAACAGGACAAAGACCTATTGAACAGAAAATCGTATCTTTGATTAGGCAGTTGAGTTTTAAAGGAGGGTTTGGACATATGCAGATGGAAATGTATGTATGAATGTAGCTGAAGGTCAGAAGAATGCAATCTGAATGCTGGACTCTTGTTTTCTTAGTGATAGAAAATATCTTAATCTGTATAAAGTAATAAAACATGAGCATACATATTTTATCATAATCTAAAGAATAAGTATGTTGACCGCTTGTAGCTCAGGCTGTTTCTTCTAAACTTCTCATTAAAGGTCTATTAATATCTCTTCTACCTCTGATATTTCCTTATCGTGCCACTCAGCTTAAGTACCGCTAAATATATGTAAATTCCTGTAGCAATTACTCATTTCCTAAACTACTTTTTGTATTCTCATTCTCTAGTGGGTTTTGTGTGCTATTTAATATTTTATCCTATATTAAATACTTTACCCGTATCTACCAAAAGAAGTAGGGTTACGTGATAGGTCCTCCATACCCTTTTGTCTTTCCAGCCCAGAGTTAAAACAAAGTTTTTTTTAATGGCTTCTGTGTGTTTGTCCCCATAACTGATAGCAAGGGACATTGCTCTGTCATGCTTTTACAACCCACATATTGTCAGCTATTGTCTCCCACCTAAATCTGTTCACTTTCTGTGGGGAATGGATCAGAATGAAGCAAAACGTCTGGGACTGTAAAGTAGCACTGCAGGCCAAAAGGAAGTGGGAGACTGAGGCATGGGATTAGAGAGGGAGCTGTGTTAAGAGGCAGTCCTGGGAGAAAAAAGTAAGTTTGGCTAATGAAATAGGGAGAGAAGGGATAAGGTCTGTTGAAATGGGATTGTGGAGTTAATAGAAGCAGGTGAACAGAAGGGAGGGAGACATCTTACAGTAGCCCACATGTGATGGGAAAACTGGAATTGTCTTTGTTAATGAAACATTTAGGAGGGGAGGTCAGGGCACAAGGACTTGAAAAGCCTTATAAAGGTAGATACAAAGTTGGGGCCAGATTACAGTAGGGAGGGGAATAATTAAAACTGGCCACACACGAAGATTAGAGGCAGCTGGGCTTAATTAAATTTGCACAGGAAACTAATTGTGGTATTTTTTTAAATTTAATGAATAGTAAATCTAGTTTTTTGTGTGCTGTCAGATTTATGTTTGACATAAGTAATTAGAGGAGGACTTTCATTTAGTGTTGGTTACTTTGACCACTTTGCACTGAATAAACAACATGAATTGATTGTTAAAGTATCTAGGGAGAGTGAAAAAGGGAGCAGGATAATTTCTAATCCCACAGAAAAGTTATGTGTGCTGCTCCACAAAGTGTTGGCAGGGCTTTGGTAGGCAGAGTGATAGTAGAGCAGGAGCAGAGAATCTCTTTAGCTGCTAATGTGTTCTGGAGCTTGGAGCCATGAATAATGGAGTTGACCGAGAGATTTGAGGTGTGTATACATTTGGAAGAAGTAGTTTATTGTTCCTAGAAAAAGCGTGCATGCTTGTAGAATGAGATGCATTGTTAATGATGTATTTTAATTTGAAGAAAAGTTATTGAAAGTTTTTAAAGCTGTATGTTAATCTTGCTCTAATCAACATTTTGTGCTGATGAAATACGTGTTTGTTTATTTTCCTCTTCTGTAGAATGTATTAAACTCAGAATTTTATGACTCAAGGAGTCCATTACTATGATCAAGTTTGCCATCCTCTAACGCAGCAAAATTATTCTCCTGTAACTTCTGTTTAATGCTCATAACTTTAGTTTAAGTTGTGGCTTTATTGGAAGTATTTTGTCTTTGCCAAGTCCTTGCATGAGGAAATGTTTTCTTTAAAACAGCATGTACGTTGCTTGCTTGTGATGTTTTGCATTGCTGTCATGGCCATACACTCAAAATATTTTTTTTTCTTTTTTTTGTAGGACATGGTCCACAATTTTATCAGTGCTAATTATGTTGTTTATTTCTACCTGCTTGATGCTGCATTTAATTCTCTTTGTATGCATGTTTTTCAACTGGGTTTAACGGGTCTTAGGTGGCTGGCAGGCTGGTGCGTACCCATTGTTAAGTACATTTGTACTTTGTGTGTTAGTCTGGATTTAGATCAAGAGCATGCTTTTAAAGGGTAACTCCTGATTGTCCACACCTGCTCCCCAATAGAATGAGTTAAATCACAGCTGTCCCAACACCTTCTGGGTGAAACTAAACCAGAAGATGTGTTCCAGCTGTGAGGGTCAGTTTAGGCCCCAGGGTCAGAGCTGGTCTGGAAAAAACAGACCTTTCTCCTCCCCAGAGCCCATATTCTGTGGGTGTCAAGTCTCAGGTTTGCATGTCTGTCCCTACTGCACTGCACTGCACTGCTTGCTAATGTAGGCCTAGCTTTAAGTTACCAGCACGCCAGTGTCAATCTTGGGCAAAGTGTGCTTATAAGGATTTTATTTTTCTTTCAGGAGGTAGATTGGGAAGTTGAAATGAAATCATAGGAGATCTTTAGGATGATCCTTTTTTACTTTCTATTTACCTCAATTATAATTCAGTATTACTCAGTTTAATATATCTCAGCTTTTTTACTGGGTTATTTATATTAATGTTAGGCAGGATTTAATCAAATATCTACAGAAGTTTTTGTGTTAGTCCAATTGTCTTTGTCCACCAAATCTGTAATCTCAAAAAGATTTGTTCCAGGAGCGTCCACTGCCCATAAACCATGTTGTGACTGTAACTATTGTGACCTTTCACTAATTGCTGTCCTGATCAGTATTAGCATGACTTAGGTTAGTATCCAAGTCAGTCTAACTCTCTAATTTCAAAGTTAATTCTTTAAAACCTTTTCAAGTTCTGCTATACTTTAAAAAAAAACCCGACAACGCCCCCCCACTCTCTACCTGTCACCCTCACCTCTCTGCACGCGCCTAATTTCCCTTTTTTTTCTCTACAGTTTCAAGTGATAAAAAAGGAATAATAAAAACGAGCAGTACTGATGGATATTTCCTGATTTTCTTATAGTTATATGTTTTTATAGGTTAAAAATGTTTAACAACTTTTGTATCTACTAGAGGGACAGAGATACTTCAGCAGTAAAGCAAGTGAAGTGGTTGTCCTTCTCTGTCAGTACACAATGCAACCTGTTATAGATAAACCTGAGGAGTTTTCTCTAAGGTTTCCCTGTGTTGCTTGGCATTTCTTACAGGTGGTTTTGAGCAACTGTTGTTCTGGGTTATTTTTATAATCTATCTTATGTGCAAATTTAATGGATAAAGCTGAAGAATTCTGCTTAAGCAGCATTTAATCTTCAATATAGATGGGGGATGCATTCATCAGCTCTGAATTTACAGTTGGATCAGTCCAGGGACTTCCATTTTCCTTAGGGATTCCTTGTATTTTGCTTTTCCGTATGACCAGCTGCATGTGTTATGAAACTTACCTGTGAGTTGCCATGTTAGACTAGTTGACCAAGTTTAATGAGTTTTGCATGTTTATGCAAAGCATTGCCATTGCACTGCAATGTTTTGGTGTCTGTCTAAAAAAATCTCTTTGCGGTCTGAGGTGGGTAGGAAAGCAACAGCTTTCCTCTATGGATCTGCTGGGGTTTAGCTGATTTGAGTAATTTTGGACTCTGAGAGTATAAATGAAGGAGACACTGTACTAGCTGAAAACACAGGATTTTAGTTCTCTGGTAGTTGATTTGTAAATACACTTTTTCCTGCAAAATAATAATCCTGTCTTATTTCTCATCTACCTTATATATGGAAATGATTGTATCCTGTGTATTAGCTGACAGTAGTTAATTCTGAAAGCACTTACGTGACAGAAGGCAGCTTTAATGTTTCAAATCTCTCAGATAATGTACATCCATCTGTTCTTTAGTGAATGCATCACCTCTTTGCATATTGATGATTTCTGATGTAGCACTGCTTGTAATTAAATTTTGATAATGCATTTTACAGGCTTCTGGAAAAACCACGCTGAGTTTATTCATGCAAATACAGAGTAAAACTGAAATCACTTATGACTGAAGCTAATTTTCTGAATTGATCACTACAAAAATGTAGGAATAATTAGAAATATAGAATAGTTCTACTGTATGTTCATTTTTTTAATTGGCTGGTATTTCATCTGGGTATATTAACAGTAACAATAGTGTTATCTTTGTCACTTAAGCATTTGGCAGAATCATGCATTTTATTGCTTAAGTATTTCAATGCTGACCTTTCATGTTGGTTGCCTATAGATACAAATTGAAAGTATGTATTAAATTATGGAAACAAATGCAGCATTTGCAGTTTTATCAAGTAAGTCCTAAACCAATAATTGATGCATATATTTAAAATAATGCTCTTAATACTGAAAAAATGCGATTAAAACTTTTAAGCTTCATTCCTGGCTATTTAGAGAATCATTTGTGGTGGAAGCTAAAATTGCTAGATTGTGAAGATGTAAATCTCATGTTTGGTCTTTTTTTTTTTTTTTTTTTTTAATTACTGATTTTTATGGGATTTAATGCTTAAAAAAAATGCAAATCTTTTCTCTTTTCATGAGAAAATAAGATGTAGTGTTGTCATGTTCAAGGCCCAAACTATGTCGCAAGCCTGATAAATAGGTTGTACTAACCTCAGATTATATATGCAACCAAATTTGACATTTGATGAAATGGAATTATTACACATCACTCCAATATGCTAAGGTTTCCAGGCTTTGGGAAAAAATGTTAAGTGAAAACATTTCTCTTAGATGCCATGAAGAGTGCACTCTTTCTCAAGTGCTGCTTACTATATATAGAAAATTAAACACATTCAGTTTTGATGCCCCTTGCACTCAAGGTTGGAGTCATTAGCTTGTGGTTTGGGTCATGTGCACCCCAGTGCCATAATGCTTTTTTTCCACTGGTAAAAGCAGGAGTCAGCACAGCCTCTGCTTGCTTCCATCATGTCCTTGCCTTGACGTGTGGAGCTTAATTGTCTTTTACTATTAGCTTCTGATTCACTGATTAGAGCTAATTGCTAGTGGACACTTTCTTTGGAACAATATTTCAGCTTCTGAGCTCATAGGGGTTTATTTGGGGGTGTTTTGGGTTTGTGTGGCAGGGTTTTGGTAGTGGGGGAGGGGCCGCAGGGCCAGCTCCTGTGAGAAGCTGCTAGAAGCTTCCCTGGCTCTGAGTCAGACCCACCTCTGCCCAGGCCGAGCCCATCAGCGACGGTGGTAGCGCCTCTGGGAGAACAGATTTAGGAAGGGGAACCGGCAGTGAGTAGGGGGATTGGAATGTGAGAGGAGCAGCTATGGAGACACTGAGGTCAGTGAGGAAGGAGGGGAGGAGGTGCGCCGGAGGAGGGGATGCCCCTGCAGCCCCTGGTGAGACGGCAGGCTGTGTCCCCCCAGCCCATGCAGGGGGAGCAGATGCTCCTGTGGGTGGTCATGACTCCATGGGAAAGCCCACGCTGGAGCAGTCTGTGCCTGAAGATCTGCGGCCCGTGGGAAGGACCCACGCTGGAGCAGTTCGTGTAGGACTGTCTTCCATGGGAGGGACCCCACGGTGGAGCAGGGGAAGAGTGAGGAGTCCTCCCCCTGAGGAGGAAGGAGCAGCAGAGACAAGGTGTGATGAACTGACCCCAACCCCCATTCCCCGTCCCCCTGTGCCACCATGGGGAGGAGGGAGAGAGAACCGGGAGTGGGGTTGAGCCAGGAAGGAGCAGAGGGCTGGGGGGAAGATGTTCTAAGGTTTGGGTTTACTTCCTAATATCCTTGTTTTGATTTGGTTGGTAGTAAATTAAATTGATTTTGTTTCTTCCCCAAGTTGAGCCTGTCTTTTGGCCATGACCATAATTGGTGAGTGATCCCTCTCTGTCCTTGTCTCGACCCATGAGCATTTCTTTATATTTTCTCCTCCTCATCCCACTGGGGCCAGGGGGGAGGAGTGAGCGAGCGGCTTCGTGGTGCTTTGTTACCGAGCCCACGACAGGGGGCAGTTGTCATCTGGGTAGATATGTGGAAACTTGAGAACCATGTCTTTGGGATGTAAGTAATGTTTCCCCGAGGAAGAGGAGACAAGTGTGCAGAATCCCATCTATGAATCCTTCTCAGTGCAAGACTTGAAAAACAGCTGTAAATGTGTTTCTGTGGCTTTTATGGTACAACACAATGGAAATTATCTTGGAGTTACTGTTTCTGGTACTTTCTTCCCTCCTCACCAGTAAGCTGAATGTTTTTACAGTTGTCGTGGAGCAAAGTTGGGGTTTATCTGTTCAACACCTCCATCATCCAAGGCTCTAGGTTTTTTGTTTTGAAAAAAAAAAACTTTTTTTTTTTTTTAAACTGTAAGACATAGAGGACTTCCTAAAAAAGGAGGAGAGGTGGGTGGGAGAGGTTAGGAGAATATCTTCCTGTGTTGAAGTACTCATGGAAACGTACATCCTTTGCTCCTACTCCAAGGAGACTCGGTAGTTTTGCTCCCTTCCAGTATTGTATTGTGCTTTCTGAATCTCTCTCTCACAGTGTAGCCTGCTGCATGTGTGGTGTGGTCTATGAACACCTGAGGACAGTGGTTCTATACACAATGAAAAAGCTAGGTTTTTTCTCTTTGCACAGATTTTCATGTGCAACCTGTGAATCTGACTACTTGAGTTCATGTCTGACTTCACCTACTCAACACATCACTTGAATCTAGGGGAACTGGAGTCACAGTGTGCCAGCATCAAAGGTTGTACAGCTGGAAATCTAATACCAAATTTAAGATCTAGCTAGACTCTGTTATATCCATCTGTTCTTGTATGCTGTTTGCACGCATATGTGTAGCCAAATGTGTGGACAATTTGGAAATTGCATTAGTATTTTTCAATTTCTGTTAATATGCACCTAAATTTGGCAATTTTTTAACTTCTCAGAGTCTCATTTAACCAATTATTGTAGCTTCTTAGAGTTTGGAGAACTTTACTGCTATGAGTGATTTTTTTGCTAGGCGAGGTATGTGCCGTTTCCGGGCTGCGCGGGCTGCCTAGCGATGTCTACTTTTGACCACTGGACATTTCTGTGGCCAGTTTAAGACTTGGAACTGATAAGGCTATATTCTTTAGTGGGTGTTCTCTTTTTCATTTATCTAAAAGAAAACCATAGTAACAAGAAATCCAACTTTCAATTATACCTGAAAATATGCCTGCTCTTAAGGCATAAGACCAAAAGCAGTTCATAATTTGTGAATAATATATAAAGTCTGTAATCAAATGAGTGGGAAAATAGAATGCAATTTGAAAATCATCTTTGTCCAATTTTTAGCAAGTAATGTCACATACTTGGATCTTCTGTTAACATGTATGTTAATGGTTCTTGTGGATTCTCTAGGAGGGCAAGCAGTTCTGAATTTTGCAGAATATGGTGCTTACAGAGATCATGATCAGACTGTTTGAAAGAAGAAATAACTGTCTTGCTACAAAGTTGTCTGCAGTCTGGGTTTTTTCCAGTTGTCTGTCAAGTAGAAATTATTCCTTGTTTCTTGAAATTTGAAGTTGTCAGGAGTAATAAAATGAAATAAGTTTTTAATACTTTATATAATAAAAAAAAAGTAACTTCTGTAATTTCCCACTTTTTCCTTTTTTGTCTCCTTAGAATGTGAAAGCATTTGCATCTTCAGATAGCCTAGCCAAGGTCCAAGAAGTAGCAAGCTGGCTTTTGGAAATGAATCAGGAACTGCTCTCTGTGGGCAGCAAGAGGCGACGAACTGGTGGATCTCTTCGAGGTAATGCTTCCTCAAGCCAAGTAGATGAGGAGCAGATGAATCGAGTCGTAGAAGAGGAGGAGCAGCAGCAAAGACGACAACAAGAGGAGCAGCACATTGGGAGGAATGGGGAGATAGGAGGAGAAGAACCTGGATTTGATGACAGGCATGAGTCTCAGCAGGAACAGTTAGAAGAAAATAACAATAGACTTATTACAGTGGATGAAGAATCCACTTGTAACCAAGAGGAAGAAGATGATGAACATGCTGGTGATCAAGAGGAGGAGGTGGAAGAGGAGGAGGAAATGGATCAGGAGAGTGATGATTTTGATCAGTCTGATGACAGCAGTAGAGAAGATGAACATGCTAACAGTAACAGTGTCACAAATTCCAATAGCCTCATGGACTTGGCCATTCACCAGTCATCGCCATTCTACATAAAGACAAAGGTGAGAAACTACATTTTTTTGTGTTATTAATCCTTGCTAACTCTGGATTTTGGAAAATAACTTGCATATTTAACTTAAACTAAGGTTTTACAATGAAGCAAAGATTCTGCTTCCTAAAGAGCTCGCTATGAAGAATTTATGCAGTCCACAAAAACTATACTGTTTTAATTGTTAATAATCAAATTATTTGCATGCATTTGACATGAGCAAATACTCCTATATATTTAAGGAATGGAACTCTGATGTCTATCTTCAAAAGATCAAGGTGATTCTTTATAAGTTAGCATGTAAAAATATTTATACACTTACTAACACCCTCCTGGCATTATTTATGATATTTTCCTTCTCGAAGTAGGCAAGAAGGAGGGTGAGCAACTGTGCATATGTGGTGTTCTCTGAGAATATCTGGTTCATTTAGATGAAAAAGTTGTAATGAAAAAATAGGGTGGAATGTTACAGAAACATCAAGTTCTTTCTTCTGGCCAGGTTATAGTGAGTTCATTGACAAAATACAGGTTAAAAAAAAGTGTGTTAGCCAGTCATTCAGGTAGAAATCATTACATAATGTCGTACGGTATCCTGCTTGTGAGGACCTTGTAAATTGTGTGCAATGATTGTTGAGAACTTCGGATTTGTAATAAGAATTTGGAAATAAATATTCGTATTTTTATTGTTACTTATATCACCTAACACTTTAGATTTAAAAAAAAATGTTTTTGGTGTATTAGCTCCAGTGTACGTTAGTAGTTCACCATATTTTCCAAATTTTTCAGGAAGGAGGAATTCTGTTAACTCTTAGCAGCAGCAGCAAAAACTGAAAGAATAATGAAAGTGGTGATACTAATAAAAAAGAGGAGCAGGCAAGTGTTCTTGTGGAATAATAATGTTCCTAAGCCTATGTACCAATTTCTTTTTCTTAATCATTAATTGGTAATAGAACACCTAGTGTCCTCTCACCTTTCAAAAAACAAAATGACAAAAACCCCTCAAATTTTTACAATGCACTTTAAAAGAAAAAGTGATGTAAACCAAAACAAAACCTCAAAAAATCGATTAATGTAAGTTAAGAGGGTTCCCTATGTGTTTGACTAGGAACACAAATGTATAGAGATGGAGAATCAGTCTTGAAGATGCACTAGAACAGGTAGATAGGATGAATATTTGCTTCTGGAAGCTGCAGCAATATGATTTTGGTAATAGCGATTAGTTTGTAATTCACTTGTTAGTTGAAATACTTTAAACACACATCTTCGAGTTTTTGAAAAGTCATAATGTTTTAACATGAGTCTTTAGTAAATTATATAATTTTCTATTGATAATTCTACTGTTCAAGGTACTGAAGTATATGCTTTCTGATTTGGAATGAAATACTGTTGTATTTCATGTCATTCAGTTGGCTTTTTACAACTCAAATTCTTGTTTTTATTCCAATGCTTTGGTTTTTCCAGATATAGTATGACTTACTGAGTATCGTATAACAACTTGCATACAGTATGGACTTGATATTTAATGTAGGAAATGCTTACACTCAAAAATATATTTTTAAGTCTCTGAATTGGAAACTTTTTGAAGTGCTTTGTAAATAACCATGCTCAATTTATATACAGACAGAGCAGAGCATAGTTTTCAGTGGTGGTCAGTTCTGAAGGTTTTTTTAAATCATCTCCAATAATGAATACAGATTTCTTCTTTCTTTTTTTAAGACGTATTTGACATAAACTGAACAAGCTGGTTTAGCCTGAAGGAAGTTGTCTGAAAGATTTTTGTATAGATGCACAATTTCTGTGTGGTCTGATAGTCGCTTTGCATATTGTTTCCATGCAGCGCAGGCCATTTTCGGCTGTGCTCTGCCCCCAGGCTGTGGTCCTGCAAGAACTGTTGGGGAGCGACGTAGCGAACCGTATTTGGGAATTGTTCTTGATTCATGGTGCAACTCTTATTTTAGGTAGTTTTTAACTGTGTACCTGAAGGATCAGCACAGGTTAGAAAATGTCTTGAGGTGATACTGCTCTAGGTCATGGTGACACAGTAAGACTGACATAATGCAACATTCATGTTGCCAATTCATTAATAAACCAACATTTAACTATAGGAGCACATTCTATGTTAAGAGATGTTGTAGAAATATAGCTGTGCTGGAGCATGAATGAATTACCAGAGTAAAAATAAACATGACTAATTAATATGCTGGTTTTAGGAAGAAAAAGGAATGTTTGTAGACTCATCAGCTGTATTTACAAGTGATTTCTGGTTCTACCTGTTGAAGTGAAAATAGTCTTATCCTAGGACACTTGAACCTGATAGTCTTATTTTTAGCTTTTCAGATATGCTTCTCAGCCTTTGTAGTCTAGTACAGTTCTTGTCCTAACTGTGACTGAATTACCTGCTCCCTTGCTGTATGCTGTACCCCTGTGAAACTTGCTTTGCGCCACCGGTATTGGCTGTGATGGCTGAATCCGCTACTTACTGTTTGTGTGTCAGATGTAAACCTGGCTCCTCAGAAGCATGCATTCCTGATCCAACACAGTTGCTAGTTTGGTCTGGTTTGATACGTAGCAACATTGGCAACACACAGTTTTCATCACTACCAAACGCCAAAAGATAATAGTGAGACTGAATAAAATAGCAACTGCTACTGCCGTAGGTGTCGTTCTGCAGCCCATTTCAACTTTTTGATATCTCTGTTCTTTGTCCTTCTACTTTTTATTCCTTTCCTTATAAACTACTGAATAAAGTCTCTTTCTAATCTAACTTTTTTTTTTTTGCTTATTGGTCTGTGGGATCCTGTGTGGTTAAGGAAGGAAATGGCAAGGTTCGGGCGTAACACCACAATGTATCCTGCTTGTGTTTGCTGCCTGTCACCTGGACTTCCACTTGACAGCAGCAAGCTCGCTGTGTTCTACCTGCTAAACTTCACCAGAAGCATAAAAACCATTGTATTTATATGTAAATACATTTTATATATATTCATATTTTAGGTAATGTTTTTATAATATATATACACAATTATATATAAATATTTGCCTCATACTACTGTTCTGTGCAAATAACTGAGATAATTGTTGCCATAATGTTGTGAAAATGTTATGACTAAAGGGCATGTGCACTTGAAATGAGAAGGCCAGTGATTCAGGAGAGTCTTCATTGCATTCACCAGCAACACCTAGGAATCTGGAAGGGTCCTTGTGGTTACCTGTATGATTTCCTGCATAAAATGTTAAGCTGCTCTGTATTGACTTCTGGGCAAGCTAAAGCATATTTTTAGAAAATTTAGTGTGTAAACTTCTGCACCTTTACTCTACTCTGCTGCTTTCCTGTTACCTGTCTGTCTTCATCATTACAACTTATTTTCATGTTGTACTGAAGAGCTGTTTAACAAAGCGGGGTTTTTTTCCTGCATACATAAAGCAATCAAGTTCACTCCAGAAAGGTCTCTTAAATGTAAATAAGGAGGACACTGTGTCCGTTGGGCATATTTTTCTATTTTTTGTTCTTGTTATGATACTTCCCTGTACGCTCTCTCTGATTTTTTTAACATCCATCTTGAATCTTAGCTATCAGAACTGAGTTTAAAACTCCAGTAGCAACTGCGCCAATGACAATTAAAACTTGTTCATGCTATATATCTACCCGTTCATATAACAAATGATTCTGTTAACGCTTTTGACTGCAGCATTGCATTGAGATTTCATGTTTGACTGATTTGTCTAACATGATGCAAGCCTTTTTCAGAGACCCTTCTGTTCTGTAAGTATGGCCTGTGTCCTTTGTACCTAGAGATAAGAATTGACACTTGGTTGTGACTAGAGTTTTCCCACAGCCAATGTACCTCATCAGATCCTTTACTGTTTGTTAATTTTCAGTCCAATTGATCTGTGTCCTATTAAATGCTGTCATGTCTGTTACATAAAAATACTAGATAGCTCAGGAGGGCAAAGTAAATAATATGTGCAGGACTCTTAGCAGAAACATGCGCTTCATGCTGATTCTTCACTGATTGCATCGCATTTGTGGCATCCATTTCCAGTGCTCTGTGATGACTTTGTATCTCTTGAGTTCCTTAGGAGTGGTTATGTAACAATTAACCACAACATAAGCAAAAAATACATTCACAGTGTATCACATATTTCATAGCAACTGCCCTTAAATGCTTTTATCCCTCAGTACATGTGGGATTCTGTAGCACTGCAAGGACAAGAACATATTACTGGTAGTCACTGTCACTGGGAAATAGCTCATGTAAATTAGCATTCTTGCTTATTTCAGATTGTTTGTCTACCCGTTTTCATACTCTTGAAATTGTAGTAATAACAAATACATCACACCAGCAATATTTTATTTTTGTCAAAACTGGTGTTTGACATAGGTGGTAACCAGCATGCTTTTATGGAAAAAATGGCATCAGTGCTGCTAATTGTGTTCTATGTCAACCATTGCATTAATTTCTCTTGGACTGACACCTGGGTTTCAGCCTCTGGTTATCCAAGTTGCAGTCTGTTTCCTGTTCTAAGTTTTTTCCTATATATTGTTAGGTTTATTTGAGATTTCTGAAATATTGATTGTTCTAATTCTTAAAAATTATTTTGATCATAATATATGTCATCTTTACCTCAGTCCATTTTTTGTGTGTCTTTTTGTTTGCTTATTCTTTCTACAATTCCCAGTTTCGTAGTTTTTAAATACTAATGACTACCATCTTCAATATGCTTTAATCTTTTGTTTTAATGGAGGCTTTAGGTTTCCATCAAGATGAGTTGTTTTTCTTTAACTGCTGTGAACTTTGCTTATTTGGAGGAGTATTGGCTTCTTGATTATTTTAGAAATTGTTTTTAAACAGTTAAAATAATTTACAGGTTCATTCAGCTTTGGTTTGGATTTGATGTGTTTTGTGGGAAGGGGAAAAAAGTCCTGATCACTTACACCCAAGCTACCATGAATTTAACTTTGTTCTATAAATTTTTCTCTATCTAAAATTCTACATTACATAATACTTCTAATATTAAATGTGTCTAATGTTGAAGCCACCTGAGGAAACAATCACTTTGAAAAAAAATCTAAAAATTTAAACCCATGAATTCCTGAGAAGCATTAGTTGCATTCATTCCAGCAAATATTGTCACAGATTTTTATGATTAGGCAAAATAACTACTTCATATAAGACTAGCAGATGTGAGGTCTCCAGAGGCAGATATATACGTGCTCTAGGACAAATTGTGGTATTAAGGAGTGTTTCCTTTCTTACTCTTGCTTGCATGCTTGAAGTTGGTCTCTGGCAAAAGAGGAAAACAGAAGATTATACAGAAACTAATAGATGCAATTTACTGTGTCCATGGCAAAAAGTTGTATTGTACGTGTAGGAAACAGTTGTTGGGAGATATCCAAATGGTAGCCCTCTTTCACCTTTAAGTATACCTCGCACTTCAGGCAGATGCCATCTTGAATTTTCATATAATTTTTTCTTTTCATGCCACACCTTCCCATTCGAAGTGGGATTCCAGGAGCTATTTCATATTTCTCCACAAATTGTGTTTTGAGGGGAGAATACACCAAAAGGCACTAAAGGTATTTTCATGTATTCTGTAAGGATCTGAATTTTAAAATCCAAGTGAGCGGGTAGAGCAGGAGGATTATTAGCTGGTCCCTGGCCATTTTTCTTGTTCTGGGTTTTGGGAAACACATTTGTCTGTTCTGCTTGTCTGGATGGAAGTCTAAAGGAGTGTTTGAGCCTGTCTATGGGAGATGCTCAATCCTTCTGCACAACAGGCAGTGTTCAAAAAGAGTGTAACAAAAGCCCTCTTACTTAAACATTTATTTCCTTTTCTTCTCTAGAGGCTGTCATGAAACTTGGCAAATTAGGGTATACGAATGTGAAACATTATTTCCGTGCTAACTATTTGGATTGTGATGGTGACTCTTTATAAGGGGTCAGACATTCTATACACAGAACCCTCCACTAACTTTTCAAGTTAGTGGCCTCTTCAAATGCAGGTTTGCTTGTTGTAGGATTGTGGGCTGTGATGGTGATGGTTTTGTTGGTTAACCAGAGCTTTCTAAGAACCAGAAAACAGATTAGCTAAAAAGAAGATGAAAAATTTCTGTATAGTTGGATCTACAACCACAAAACCCACTTTGATACCCCTTCAGCAGTTGTCATATTTGAGCATTTGATTCATTACTAAAGGTTATGATTTTTTAATAGATGTCTTTCATATATAACATACAGAATCATAGAATTGTTTAGGTTGGAAAAGATCTTTGAGATCATCAAGTCCAACCGTTAACCTAACACTGCCAAGTCCACCACTAGTCTATGTCCCTAAGCTGCACGTCTACATGTCTCTTAAATACCTACAGGGATGGTGACTCCACCACTTCCCTGGGCAGCCTGTTCCAATGCTTGAGAACGCTTTTGGTGAAGAAATTTTTCCTCGTATCCAATCTAAACCTCCCCTGGCACAACTTGAGGCCATTTTCTCTTGTCCTGTTGCTTGTTACTTGGGAGAAGAGACTGACACCCACCTTGCTACAACCTCCTTTCAGGTAGCTGTAGAGAGTAATAAGGTCTCCCCTCAGCCTCCTTTTCTCCAGGCTAAACAACCCCAGTTCCCTCAGCCGCTCCTCATAAGACTTGTGCTCCAGGCCCCTCACCAGCTTTGTTGCCCTTCTCTGGACATGCTCCAGCACCTCAGTGACTTTCTTGTAGCAACAGGCCCAAACCTGAACACAGTATTCAAGGTGCAGCCTCACCAGTGCCCAGTACAGGGGAACAATCACCTCCCTGCTCCTGCTGGCCACACTATTTCTGATACAGGCCAGGATGCCATTGGCCTTCTTGGCCACCTGGACACACTGCCGGCTCATATTCAGCCGGCCGTCGACCAGCACCCCCAGGTCCTTTTCCTCTGGGCAGCTTTCCAGCCACTCTTCCCCAAGCCTGTAGCGTTGCATGGGGTTGTTGTGACCCAAGTGCAGGACCTGGCACTTGGCCTTGTGGAACCGCATACAGTTGGCCTCAGCCCATCGATCCAGCCTGTCCAGATCCCTCTGTAGAGCCTTCCTACCCTCAAGCAGATCAACCCTGCCTCCCAACTTGGTGTTGTCTGCAAACTTGCTGAGGGTGCACTCGATCCCCTCATCCAGATCATTAACAAAGACATTAAACAGAACTGGCCCCAATACTGAGCCCTGGGGAACACCACTTGTGACCGGCCGCCAACTGGATTTAACTCCATTCACGACCACTCCTGGGGCTCATCTGTCCAGCCAGTTTTTTACCCAGTAAAGAGTACACTTGTCCAAGCCACGAGCAACCAGTTTCTCCAGGAGAATGCTGTGGGAAATGGTGTCAAAGGCTTTACGTATAACAATGGCAAAAGGCTGAGAAGCAGCTTAATTTTCTTGTAAAAATGGTGTACTTTGATTGCAGCATCCTCTGATTCCAGGT
Source organism: Haliaeetus albicilla (assembly GCF_947461875.1). NCBI lineage: Eukaryota > Metazoa > Chordata > Aves > Accipitriformes > Accipitridae > Haliaeetus > Haliaeetus albicilla. The sequence goes on along the minus strand of NC_091483.1, from coordinate 35,763,054 downwards.
ACCATACTGTCTGTTTGTGTGTAAGTAACGGTGCTGTTCCAAGAGTGCCTTTTCTTGGTTGTTCATTGACCCTGGAGAGTGGAGGCGGGGGAGATAGAACAAATAAGCTATGTTGACTTAGGTGGAGCTAGCACAGGATGTACCACAGGAAGACCTGTCCCGTGGAGCTTAAATACCCATCTCTCATGTTCTGAAACAAACCTAAAGCCCTGCTCACATATGTAGCTTTGAGCTCTCAAATAGCACAGACTGGGACAGAATTTTTTACTGCGAGGTGCTTGGTCCAAGTTGGTATGTAGAGCCACAAGGATAGAAAGGATTTATTTTTCAGTGATTTTTGGCTTTGTATGGAAGGATAGCATTAATTTTTAAAACTAAAGAATACTAAGATTACACTGGGCAGTTTGTGCATATGTGAGGTGAAAAGGGACTCCTGTATGAAAGTCTGCAGTTACTCTCAGAATAATAGACTACAAGCTTTGTAGGTGTAGGGGGAAATAAAGGATGGTTAGAGAAATTTTTTGTTTCGTGTACAGGCAGTACACGAAATTGAGAAGGTTGGAATATTTTGTGTAAGTGGAGCAGTGGTTTTGGAACAGTGTATGTTAGTATTTTTCTCCTTTTCTGAGCAGCAGAGGGGGCTGCTGTTGCTTTGCTGCATCCCTGCAGAGACTTAGTGGTGTTCTTTGCAAAGGTTTTTCCTGCTGTTGCAGCTAAAAACTTGGAAGCATTTTTTTTAAGTCTAGGGAATACATACAACTGGAACAGAAGGACTCATTTTTTATTTGTGAAGAAATCTGTTTCCAGTATATGAAATGATGTAGGAATATTTCCTTTAAAAAATAAATATTAGACACTTTCAGATGGCTTGTGTGATAAGAATGCAGTGTATAGTTCTCTGCTCTGAGTGCACAGGAGAAAAACTTTATACTACAAAAAGATTCTTTTTTTAATCTATTTTTTGCAGGGATCACACATAGGGTTTATAGATTCTTCATACTTTTCATCTTCTGAGCTGTCTAACAGTTAATTCTTTAAAGAGTTTTTAAACTAATAATTCAGCTACAGCTGTGACAAAAAGGATGCATGTTAAGAATTGCTCTGATTGTAAAAAAAATAATAATGCATTGGCAATATAATTTTTTTTCCTCTTGCTTTTCCCTGGGATTCTCCTTTTTAATTAAAGCTTCTTTTACATCACTCTTTAAAAGCTTAGGAACTGGCAAATTTTCTCCTTCCTTCGTTATTCTGAACTACAGTAGTGAAATACAATGAGTTAAGATAAGTAAATGACTTAAGATAACAATGAATGGTCTTTACAACTGCCAGTCAAAATTACTTTTGCATTACCATGACAGTTTAGTTATTTTGGAGCAAGCTTTGCTGGTTTTAATTTTTTTTTTTTTTTTTTTAGTTTTCTGATACAGAGCCTTATTTTTATATTGGACTGGAGTAACATTAGAACTATGCATACTCTGAGATTACTATCAATCAACACTTTTAACCTTTGACTTCTTTCTCATTTATATACTACACAGTTTAGTTGATAATGATTCCAAGCATGCAGGATCATTTGGAAAGGTCATGCAACTGTCATTAAGATGTAGTTTGTTTAATATTAAAGCATCCATGGAAGGAATGCAGATTCTCAGTGTCTCTGTAGATAGCAAGGTTCTTCCCCATCTGTCTTATCCTGCAGCATGCTTCATTACTACAAATACCAACAACACTTTTTTTGAAAAGTACTTCTCACTTGCTCTGCTTTTACTTGGCTGTGTTAAGTAATGGCTTCATTTGCTGCCCAAGGCTAGCAGAGGTTTGGCTGAATTTTTGCCTTTTGTAAGTAGAATTGCTCCTACACCTTCACTTGCAGGTAAAACTGGTGTTAAATAATTGCTGCTCTGTTAATTTTCCCTACTCTGTAAGCGGATCATGAAGCTTGCTAATTGATATGTGGGCTCTGCTTGTAGTAATGTGGTTATCCCTGATAGAGTTTGTGTCTTATCTAAGAACTTGGCTATCTAGTTCAGCTTTCTCCTGCGAAGTTCTTGAAATACCTAGTAATTAAATTTAACTGTTATGTTAAAATGTCATTTGCAGTCAAAGGACAGGAATTTCTTCTATAATAAATTATGTTTTTTCTTTCTCTTAATGAAGGGTGTCTTACCTCTTTTCACTATGATTCTTACAAATATTACTACAGAATTAAATGACAGTGCTAATGTATAATTTGTGAAGTAAGTAATTGTGTATAGAAAGGAAAGTCAAGAATCTCGGTGCCTGGGAAGGAAGAAAAGTAGTTTAAGAGAAGACTGATGCTGACAGTTTGGGTCACAGTTTTGACTACAAGTTTATACTTAATAAGTAGATTTTCATTGATTTTTCCCCCCTCCCCCCATTACAGAAAGATGCATGTTTTTGATGTGGAAAGAGGTAGTGCTGATTTAGTTTCTCATTTAGTTTCCTATTACAGAGATTGCTTACGAGACTAAAGACCTAGCTGAGTAAGGTACAAGCAATTTTCTACTTCTGTGCCAGTAATTGAGGTCAGTCTTTCAACTCCAGTCAAGGGATTTACCTCAACTAGCCACGCTGGAAAATAAACCTACAGAGCTTTTTGACTGTGCTAGATTTGTCTGTACAGGTATCTGACTTAATGTACAATTGCACCGTCTTTGCAGTGAAGCCTGCATCTCAGAGTGTATGCCATCCTTATTTCCTGGTGGTTCTTACCAGACACATCCAGTAGTTTCTCCTGGACATATGTATAATTCTCTTGTAGCCATGTTGGTTGGTTGTTCACAGGCATATTTCTAGTAGTTCCCTAAAGCAGAAAAGATGCCAGCCACCTTTGGGGGGGGGGGGTGGGGAGGGTGGAGCACGGAAACAGCCTCTTGGTTTAGACTTGCTGAGAATTGATGCATTGCCATGAGGTTGTATTGATTTGAATTGTCTTTTATTTGCTTGGCTTATGCAGAGCTCCTTAAAGGCAGGTATTGGAAAGGAACTTGCCTGTGTTTCTCAAACTGCCATGTTGGTTTACTTTGTGTAGAATAAATTAAACTGATACCTTCAGGATAACTACTTGAAGCAGTGTCTTGTAGTTGCACACTTTTTCATAGGCTTTGAAATCAGTGTCAGTGAGGCACCTACGTGGTTTTTGCTATGCATCTTTGTTCGTAAAATGAAAATGAGCTTCTTAAAAAAAAAAAGAAAAGAAAAAAAGAGAATTGCAGTAATACTATTTCAACTCACCAATTATATGGCAACAACATTATGAAGTAGAAATCATGAAAATGTGCTTAAGAATACTTTTGGTACACTTACTGTGTTGGGATACATGGCTTGTCTAACAAATACATTTGGGAGCTCTGCCCCACTTAAATATGCCATTTGTTCCTTATGTTGTTCTTGACTATGTGGCAGGTGCTGTTGCCTGATGTGATGATTACCCCAAATATCTCCAGTCTGTATTGATACAGCTGTATTTACTGAGCATTTTATCAGCAGATGCTGTTGCTCCGAGTGTCAATTTTAGGCTGCTTCACCGTTTGGGGCTTAACTGAAGTTGATATTACTGGTTATGAAACTTGATTCAAATGGTGAATCGAAGTGTGAAGAAAGTAAAACGTTTGCTGGTGAGTTAGTTTTTGGGTTTGTTGACACCCCCCCCCCCCCCCTTCCCAAATAGATGGTGTTAAATATTCTTTTGGCTATGAATTTGAAGTGTATGTTTAAAAATGTAAGTTATCAGTATATTTCTTGTATTTACTGATGTTTTACATTTATAAAATTATGAGACCTGAAATTAGCTTAGAGGTCTGGAGGAACAGAAGGTGATCTGAGGACCAGAACTACGTTTAACAGCTGCTGCAGGACTAACATTTTTTTCCTGATGCATTACTCGCTCACTGTAATCTGCAAAATAGCAGTATGTCTCTCTGTAAGAGACTTTTCATTATCTGCAGAACACGTTGCTATTCAGCAAGCTGTGCACAGTAAAGTAATTTACATATCTTTACAAATTCTTGAGTATAAGGAGGAGAACTAGACAGTGTCAACTTCTATGCTAGTTTTAATCATTTCTGAACAGGCAGAATGCTTAAACCCAAAATTTCCAAGCTGTCTCAGCAGAATGTTTGAACAGACAGTGTGTAATGTCTATTGACAAAGGATGATTTTTGACACATGAACTGTTTTTATTTGGTAGTATATGGTGTCTGATCTGTGCATGAAGCTATGCTTGTGTAGTAATGATATAATGTGCATTTTGTGTAGATTTATTAATCTGCCATTTTGTTTAGGTTGCATCTGAACGTTTTACAGTTTTCTTTATTGGTGAAATTTCTATTAGAGAAATCCCTATAAAACCTAGAACCAGTATTTCTATAAACTGTTCTCTTTGTCGCAAGCATCTTCTCCCTTCTTGTCCATAGTGTGGTTAATGAAAACACTGTCTAAACTTCAATTTCATGCAAATTTTCTAGAGTTCCACCCATTCTCTCCTGGCCAAACAAGTTCAGGACTTCACCAAATTATTGTAAAATGTGCTTTATGTTAAAAAAATCTCTTTAAAACTTTGTGTGCATTGACTCTGTATAGTACAACTTACGATGTAAAGTTACATATAGTTAATTGGTATTGAGATTTTAAAGGTGGAAGTCGTGAGTTCTTGTGCATAGGTGGGTTTCTCTATAATAATCTCTGAAATACAAGAGGAAAACGTTGGGCATCTCTTCTGTTCTTACTTCTGTCTTATTTCTCCTTTCTCCTCTTCTTGCTAATTTTAAATTTTGTTTCTTTAGTTTGTAACAACAACAATTGGGAAGAGGGAGAGGATCTGAGAAGGACACAGTTACTAAGGAAGTGCAGAGATTTCTATCCCAAGTCAAGGTGGACCAAGTCAACTATTTCTTTATTGAACCTTACTTCTTTTTATGCTTGTTCTTACTAAAAGTTCATGTTTTCTACTGATTTTACTACCTGAGTGTATATTGCATAATATGAAAGGAGCAAATTGTGAATTTTAGTAATATTCAGTGTAATTCAGTCTTGGGAGACGGTGGCTGTGCTTTTCAGCTGTGTCATGAAATATTACTCTGTTGATGCTTATTAAATGTTAATACATTTGTTCAATCCCTGGTGCCTCTGCTTAAGTGGAAAATATACCTACTGCCACCATAGATTGCCAGCAGGGATAAATTCCACCTTATTCATCATTGGAAGTCATTACTACTATTAAGTAAAGTATGAGCAACATTTCCTGTAAGTGCAAATCACATTATTATTCGTATGTCATCCAGCCACTGGTTATCTATGTTTGGAAGTGGGCAGGAGACCCTTTGTTCTTCTCACTTAAATTATGGAGTGTCCCTTAAGGATGGCAGCTACCATGATCATTATTGACCCAAATATACTGAGTACTAAAAAAAATTAAAAGACAACAAATTATGAACACTTTTTTACCAATATCATAATTCCTTCAGTTCTGATCCCTTTGTCAGATTTTTCTAAAACACACAGAAAATAATTAACTTACTTCCAATTTCTTAATTTCATTTTAATTGACACAGCTAAATGGAAATCAGACTTAAAATTGTTCATTATGGATCCCTCATTCTTGCCAAATGTAATAATGTTGTTCCTTCTCTTTATGCTGGACTTCATCCAAAGCAAGGACACTTTGTTGTGTTGGTACCCCAAGGCATTCACCCATCTGCAAAATTTTTGGCTTTTTTGTAAACCACTAGTATTACATGTCCTACAGCAAGTACACTAAACACTGTGTTTACATGTATGCATGTGTATCTGTTTGGAGGACAGACTGTTGAAACTCTTCCTACACTGTGCCAGTCAGAATTTGGTACTGCTGCACTGCATTTCTTTGCTGGCAGGGTCTGAAGTCAGAGCATCAGACAGCCAGTAAACTCAAAGTGGATTTGGTTGTCCATATGCACAAAGTCAATTTCTATGAAATACTTACAAGCATTTTAAATAATAAGTGATACTTGAACAAGTCAGAGAAAGCCAGTGTTTGTTAAATAAAAATACAAGTAAGGCTTCCCCTTTCTCTAAAGAGAAAAAAAAAGGGGGGTGTGTGAAAAAAAAAAAGACGACAAGTAAAATATCAAGGTGGCAACCATACCAACCAAGAGTGCCAGCCCTTCCACACACTACCTGCTTTTTTCTGTAGTCCAGGCATTCTTTACTTCGCATATCTTGAGCTTTATAAATAGCCTCACACCCCTTTGCAGTATGCTGTTAACCAGCTGAAAAGGATTATATAGCTTAATTTGGTGCTATCAAATGAATGCCAGTGTAACAATCAGTTGTTGCATTTGTTAGATTTATGTGTATTTTACAGTTCTAGGAAGAAAAACACAATCTTGTTTAAAATAGACCTTGATATCTATATTGTTTCAAACATAGAAAATGTAATACTTTGCATTGTTCAACCTTTTATTTTGGCAGTAGATAATATAGCTAATATGAAGAGTGTTACTGTGTTATCAGGCTTTAGACAAAAGGAATTTTTTTTTAATGCTGAATAAATGATATCTGGTCAAAATTTTTCACTACAGAAGAAAAAAAAATTTTTTTAAGGTGTATTAGGTGGCAGAAATATTTTTAACACCTTTCTGATGTTTTGGGGATTGTTCCTTTTCCCATTTAATATGTAGAAAGGAAGATTTAAAGTTCCAAACCTAATTTTTGGCAGTGCTTTTTGGACACTATTCAGAAACTGATAATCATATTTTAAATATTTTGGTACTGCTTTGGGTTTATTTTGTGCGTGTATGTATACAAGTAGAGAATTTCTCATTGAAAGTCTTGCATTTTACATGGAAGGGTGATACAGTCATAAGAAAAGCTGAATTACTGTATGGAAAACAAATTTTTTTGTTTCCTATCTTCCTTTTTCATAGAAGCATCCTTCTTGCTAACAAAAACACCTGCTTTCCCTTTCCATGGCTTATCCTCAGCTGAGAATTTGACTTGCATTTTAATCCAGTGTTAAATATTGCATGACTTCTCTACCTGTTGTTGTAGTTCTTAATTCTTGTCTTTATTTAAAGGTGCAACAACAGCATAAATAAGTGGTCAGCAAATAAATTCCTGCAGAGCAGCTGTTGCAATTCTTTTTAACAGCTGGTGCAACTGACTAGACCAAACAGTTAAACTTGCTTATCCAACAGGTCATATTATAGCCAATGAGGACTGAGCAGACATTTCTGGAATATTTGTAAAACGCAAGATGATGCAGCTCGATTTCTGTTACATACCTGGAATATTTTCTGAAATATTTAATGAAGAAATGAAGACACATGCTTTAAAGACAGTTTAAAAAAAAAAAAAAGTGACAATGACAACAAGACCCCATAGTACAGTAAATAAAGTTAGAAGGCTTGTGGAGTAAAGCCAAATAATATAGGCCTCTTGTTACAAATTATTATGTACACTTACAGGGATGTCTAAATATGGTAAGAATTATTTTTTTTAAATGTGCATGGTTAAGTATATGTTCTAATGATATGTTAGTGACATTAGTATTGATACTATATAGTCTTGCCAATATGCAATTTACTAGACAGTCTATATATTTCTTTCATAAACACTTAATGTGACCTTACAAAAAGTGAGCTTGTGCAAATGGTCCCTTGTAATATGTCAAATGCTTTTTTGCCACTAGTACCATCATGACTGAAGGCAGATCCCACGTCTATAGCTGCACGTACCTGCATGTTCCCTTCCTTTTAGAGATGAAATTTTGTATCTGTTGATGCCTAGAAAGTTTTTATCATTGATGTCTCTTCAGGACCAATGTTGCATGCTAAGGGATCCATGGAGAAAGAGAGGTGATCTTAATAGCTCATTGTTGCCCAAAGGTGGAGGTCTTGACTACTGTCCACTTCCAAACACTTTGCTGTTTGTCTTGTGTTTGTCTCATCATGCATCTGGCTGCTTTGTGAGCTGTTTACATTTGCTAATCTAGTGGAAAAATAACTCGGCAACAACAAAAACTGAGGATTTTCAGGTATCCTACTTACTGGATTCATTTCAGAGCTCACAAGCCTGACAAGTCCTACAGCCAGTTTACAGCAGAGTTTGGAATAAAATGACCAGAGCAAGGAGGGGAGGTGCTACCCTTCTCCTTTTTGCTACTAGAATCTCCAGCTTTTAAGACCTATTTGTCTCATTTCGGCTCCGAAGATGATCAGCTATGGGATCAAATAGATCCAGTGGAGATCTGTTGTTTTTTACTGACAGTCATTCAAACTCACTTGCATTAGTGTCACAATTGGAAACTGAAACTAGTGAACCCTTGCTATTGGTTAGTCTGACCTCCTGCTTGAGTCCCCCAGCAGGCAAGGGTAGTGTAGTTAAATGCCATACGCAAGTATTGAAACGCAGTAGGTCAATTCTTCATGCACTCACACTTAGATACAGGATGCTTAAACAGATATGAGCATGCACATAGGCATGAAAAATGTCTAGTAGATACGTTTATCTGATGAATTCCCCTTTGCTGATATACTTGATATTTCATATCTTCCTTGGCCTCTCCTAGTGGATTTCTGGGGAATGCTATCTTGTGGAGTGTGAAGTATTTTGCCAGACAGCAGCTTCATCATCATCCTTATCTATATTTGTTTGAACCTTTATAATTTTTTTCATTATAGGAGTGTCATACAAGTTGCACCATCTTCTACCAGCAGCTGTGAAAGTTGTATCTCCTTCTTGCCCTTTTATGGCAAAAATTTTAAAGTAGCTTTCTTGGTATTAGATACCAACCTCTTTCATCACAGTAGTTATTAATGGCCATGCCTCAATATAATTCCAGAGCCGGAATTATAACCAGGAAGTATCGTCTGAGTGAGTCCAAGTTAAGAAAATCTGGATTCTTCTTCACTATGTTCTTAAGCTTTGTTGCTGAAGGAAACAAAGCTGGTGCAGTTGAGACATCTGCCTGTCATTGTCTGTCTTCCTTTTCAGAGCTTACGCATCCCTTGAGTAATTTTTATCCAATTTAGCAAAAAGAGAGATTAAGGTTACACAAGTTTTCAAGGTAACTAGAGGGTAGCTAGGAAAGGGAGAGACTTATCAATGCATCTGCTGAGGAAGAAGTCTACAGGATGACTATCACCTGGTTAGACATCATTGAATCCTCGTGGAATTGGGTTTTGCTCTGACCATGTAAACAGGTTCAGTTGATGTTTGTTCCTTACTTTACACCATAGAAGCCATTTATTAGTTAAAACTCCTAGTAAGGCATAAGCCTGAAATAAAGCTTTGCTGTGGCTGGACTGTTGAGAATCACTCTTCCATGTAGGTCCCCTGACATTTTGGGACCATGAGGCCTTGGAGAAGCCCTAGTGTAATTCAAACACAATTTGAACTGGCATGAAAATCTCACCTGGAGCCAGGTTTTGTTCATTCTGTTACTTGTGGTACAACAGGTCAACACTTGGGTTTTTTTCCATGAAATACAGAGAAAGCCATCAGTTTGCATGTTTTATTAGTAGTTTTGCCCCTTTGGCATACTATTCAAGTGTACATTTTTTAGGAAATTCTGATCTTTGTGAGATCAAAATGATCCTCTCCATTGGTTTCCTCCATACCCTCTTCAGGGGTCTGGGTCATTATGTTTTCTTATACATGCAGTTTTTTTATTGGGTAAACTTGGATACAATAGAAGCTTTTTAGAGCAGTAGGTTTTTTCTGTGCAGCACCACTAATACAGTTGCAGTTTTGTACAGCAGTGCCTTTTTTCTACACAGCTTATTCATTTGCTGTACAAAGCAGGCTAATGTACAATGTAGCATTTGGGTACTGTTTATATAGTGGTATTAGAAATCCCTCACATAAATAAACTTGGGACCACCGTCACTATATAAGAGGGGTTACTAGTGTAGTATAGACTGCCTTGCTTTGCTAACAAAATGCTTCTTGCTCTTTCTACGCATGGGCAGGGACCAGCATGAATACCAAGAGAGCTATAAGGCTTATGTATAATGTAAATCATAGTACATTCTGTATGCTACAGCTATGCAGAGCTTACTAAAAATGTTATTTAGGAAGTATATTATCAAATATATTAAAAGGATTATTACGCTATTATTATTATTATTATTTTGAGAAGGTGACTTTTAAAATGTTGCAGTGCTCTCCCTTATCCATTTGAGGGCAGCTGTACACCTATGTTAAGAACTGTGGAAAAACTGTCTGGGGTTCTGCTTTTTGCCTTTTAATCTTTCTATACTTGCAAATACTTCATTTAGGTCTCTCTAGGTCTTGTACTGTTCCGTCACCATATTAAAATGTCATGAGTTTGTTTATTTTTTTCTAGTAATGTTAATATACAAAACAATCGTTGGCTCTAGGTGAAGATTCTGTAAAGGTTGAGTAAGCTGGTTTTTGTTTTTAGGATAAAGGCTTAGATCCATGTCTTAAAACCATGGCCTTCCTGAGTTAAGTATACTGAATGAGCAAGTTAATTTTGAAAGATCTGCTTTCTGGTAAACAGCTGCTAAAAAGCTCTGCTGCAGGATCACTTTGAATTACTCTGACTGGAAGTTATAAAAATTATTGCTGCTTACTACACGCTTTAATTTTACAAAGCCGTCTCTTCACTGGATCAGCCAAAAAAGAAAGAGGAGTCTTCTGGATTCTTAAGTTTCCAGTTAATAGTCCATGATGATCTCAAACTTGTATTTTCAGACTCAAGTTTTTAGGCACTTTTATGCATTTAAATAAAGATTCAAATGTGATCTTTTGATTAAAGTGACAGGCACTTAAAAAAAGCATCATTGGAAATCAGCCCCACTTTATTTAGAACAGGAACTTAGAGAAACATATTACAAAGCATTAAAGCTCAAATTTTCATAGTTTCACAGTTGTCAAGTTTTTGCTTTATATATATATATGTTTTTTCACCCTGTATAATATAAAAAATACACACTTTTAAAGATAAAAGCAACAGAGTGGCTTTTTAAACTTTACATTTAGAGCTTAAATTAGAATTATATGTGTAATAAATACAAAAATAAGTGTTATCCACTATATGCAATATATTCCTGACACTTCAAAGACAGCCAACACTCTCCATTTTTTCTTCCTGTTACACCCTCTTACTGCTTAAATTAGACTGTGTTGTATTTTCAAGCTAAGGACTTTCACTTATTCAATGTTTATAGCTGTCCAGAATAGCTTGGGGCCTTTAAACATTACTGTAAGACAGTAATACCTGTAGTCAGTAATGTGTAGCAAATCTAAGACTAGAAAGAAGTGATGATAAATGGAAATAAAATTGGGCCAACAAGATCTCATCTGCTAGTGCAAGTGTTTTTTCTGGGAGACGATGATAAAAAGGGGGGGGGAAATAGGCAGAGATAAAAACTGAAGCTTTTCCTTATTGCTGTGATAAAGTGTGAAATCTAGCATTGTAATTTCATGTGGGACAAAAAAAAAAGCCTTATTTTGCTTTGGCTTTATCCACTTGGAAAGGGGACTACACTGAATGTGAACAGGATAATTTTTTTCAGCTAGAAGCATGTCCCTGTGGAATTGCTCTAGAATAGTTTGGAAGTTCCTGAGGAAAAATTAATGTACTGTTGGGACTTTTATCTCAAACCACAAGAGAAGAAGGGCTGACAATCAGAGTTTTGTCTTTTCAGAGGTGTGAGAATAACCTGCGACTGGAGACTTGTGCTGTGAGCGGTGCTTGGAGAATGCCATACTTCAGTCTTGTCTGCTCCCCAATTGTATGTAAATCTGTAAATGGGCCAAGTTATGTTCCTGTTTTGCACTTCGGTTATGACCTAATATTAAAAAAAAAAAAGGGGGGGTGGGGGGCAGGGAGTAAGCCTGTAAAGTAGTAAGATACTAGGCTCTGATATCAACTAATAAAGGCTGGTGCTAAAATAGTGATCTGCCACACTGTCAAATTCTCCTTTCAGCAATTGCACAATGAAATAATCTTTTAAAACCAAGTTTATTTCAGCAGTTTCTCTTAGCACACACAGACATCTCTGTATCCAATTAAATGAATTATTGAGTATTTATTAAACTAGAATCTGAGGTTTGCTTTGTACGAAATACTGTATCTGATCTTGTCGACTTATGTGCGTGCTATTCAGATCTCAAATTATATTAATATAAATACATTTTGGTAAACTTCCCACTTTGTTGGAACAATTGAGACAGCGACCGGTACATCAAAACTGGAAAAGCTTGACCTGTTGCTTCTTTTTGAATGATACATCAATAGGGATATGTGAGTTGATCTCTTCGAGGTTTTTGTCTCTGTTCTTCACTTCAGACAAAAGGCTACTCTTTTGCCCTCTTTGGAGTAATTCAGTGAAGTTTTCTTATCTGAGTGAAACTGAGATCCGAAGACACCTTTCCAAAGTCTTCCAGCCAAGTGAAAGCCTAATATTTGTTGTATAAAATAATGAAGTAATTCAGAATGATGCTATAAACTGTGATTTAATGATATCACTGTTGAGTACAGGCTAATGGTAAACTGTTTTTTGCAGTTTATAGGATAAAGTATAAAGAAGGAAATGTAAAGAGTCTTTCAGAAGACGATGTATGTCTAAATGTGCTTTAGTATGGCATTTGAATGGAATGATAGAAAAGAAAAAAAAAATCAGTGCATGAAAATATTGTGCTACCCAGCATTCTATCACAGCATTTTTGTATGCAACATCTGTAAGGAAATAAGGATTTTTTTGTTGTTGTTTGTCTGAGAGATATTTTGTTGTAAGTGAATGCTTACTGTAATGTATATGTACTCAGTGAAACATTAGGGATTTTTATAGATTTTGTGTGTGTGTGTGTGTGTGTGTGTAAAAAGCATTCAACAAGCAAATATTTGGTCAGGTGAGGTCCTCTGTATGTGAGAGAGACATGCTTACAGCTTGGCCTTTTGAAGGGGAGACAAAGGGCTAAGTGGAGATGCTAAGACAGGCATATTTTAATCCTGTCTTTTGTCAAGTTACGGTGTTGTGCTTCAAGCATTAAGCGTTACTACACTCCCTCTTTTGCCCTCACATAATTATACAGTTAATTATCTTTGCTGGGTTGTGCATAAAGGGACTTGTAAGATTTCTTAATGGTCATTTATTCACTGTGTTTTGGACTATACTGACTCAGTTCATACAAGGGCTTTGATGGCTTTCTGCATCTCATATCAGCAATTTCATAAGACATTTTCACAGGCTTTTGTCTCTTTCTACTTAGTTTTGCTCAAAAAGGTTTTCAAAATTTGAATACATTTTTAAGAAACATGTCCAAGTATAGGGATTAGAAAGAGATTGTGGGAACCTAGAGGCATTGTAGGAAAGCTAATTTGATCAAAAAATTATGTAAAATGGAAGTAAACTAATTGCGGATAATCTGAGTAATAGACATTGCTATTCTAGCTTTGTTCGGTGGAATAAGAACTTTTTTCCTGAAAAATGGTCCTCAGTCATGTTTGTTGCTAAGGGCAGGCAGACCTCTTCCCACATCCTTCAGGGCACACTGGTGTGAGAGGAAGAGCCCTTCTCCTTTCCATCAGTGTGATGGTGTCGTGGTTTAACCCCAGCCAGCAACTAAGCACCACGCAGCCGCTCACTCACTCCCCCCCATCCAGTGGGATGGGGGAGAAGATCAGGAAAAGAAGTAAAACTCCTGGGTTGAGATAAGAACGATTTAATAGAACAGAAAAGAAGAGACTAATAATGATAATGATAACACTAATAAAATGACAACAGTAGTAATAAAAGGATTGAAATGTACAAATGATGCGCAGGGCAATTGCTCACCACCCGCCGACCGACACCCAGCCAGTCCCCGAGCGGCGATTCCCTGCCCCCCACTTCCCAGTTCCTAAACTAGATGGGACGTCCCATGGTATGGAATACACTGTTGGCCAGTTTGGGTCAGGTGCCCTGGCTGGGCATGAGAAGCTGAAAAATCCTTGACTGTAGTCTAAACACTACTGAGCAACAGCTGAAAACATCAGTGTTATCAACATTCTTCACATACTGAACTCAAAACATAGCACTGTACCAGCTACTAGGAAGACAGTTAACTACATCCCAGCTGAAACCAGGACAGATGGATAGTCCTGAGCAAACTGGTACTCACACCTGTGATGGCCAGAAAAGGGAAGACTATTTCAGTATCATTGCATCCTGGAGCTAAAGCCCCCCGTGGATGCTGCTGCTTCCCCTACAGCAGCAGGGAAAGGGGAGAAGGTGCAGGCTGGGGTACTTTTACCTAAGTAAAAAGGGCCAGGAAGGAGGAGCTAAAAATCACAATGTAGATGAAAATACAATTATAGCCTGCCTCTACTTTTATTAAAAGAGCAAGTTTCGAGCCAATGTCTTCAGTTTGGGAGACTCCCATTTTTTTCCAAATTTTTTCATTTTTGTTACCTTTTTTAACTTTTGGGTTTAGCAACATATTATGTTTGTGGAGACGGTGGTTGAAAAACTGCTAGCAAAGTCCAGGTCAGTTTTTTAGTCACTAGCTGTCAAATTCTAGTGGAAGTCTAGAAGAATTCTGTCCGGAGAGTGGTGGAATAGATCCTGCAGTAACACTGTTACTGTCTGAAGGTTGTAATCTCCTTGGATTCTCCTTCTGAAGGCACAAAGCCAACTCGTAAAAAAATAAAGTAATAGTAAAAAAAAATTCTTCCTTTAAAGCACAGGCATAAGCTGCTGGGGCTACTAAAACTCCTGGCAGTCATGATTTTCTTCTTTTTCAATCTGCGGATCCCTTTTTGGGGAAGGGCTCTTCTGACATTGCAGGGGAGGTCCACCAGCTGTTTGACTGGCAGGAGCAGTCTGCCTGCCCCTTGGTAGTTTAATTCCTGTCTATACTAGGATAGCTTGCACTTCACTGAGCAGCAGACAGGTCAGGACATTTGGCAGGAGAAGGTTGAGAGACAAAGGCAGCAGGCTGTGGGGAGCTGAATCACCAGTCTGAAACTTTTTTAAAGAAAGAAAGAAATCATGCAACTTTAGAAGCAAAATTTTTAGCAATGTTGTTGCATTATTAATAGACTTGACAAAGTAAGAAAATAAAATGTCCAAACCTGGGAAAACTGCCATCAACCATGGCTTGGTTCCTGTTGATCTTAAAAGTGCCAAAGAACCTCTACCACACCAAACCGTGATGAAGATATTTAGCATCAGCATCATTGCGCAGGGCCTGCCCTTCTGCCGTAGGCGGGTAAGTGTAAAAGTCTTTAAAACCTGAATTTTGATCACTTGGCTTGTAGCTCAGTGCTTTGTCATGGTGCATTCATTCCATGAGGAAATACTTACATCTGTATTATCTATTCACTCAGGGTGCCATAGAGGAGCCTTTGGGTCATTTATTTCAATAATTCTTGTGCTTTAATTTAATTTAAATCCATACACGTTGTCTTAGCTATTACTCATTTGAAGGGACATGCCAGAGATTCTTTTATAGTTGTAAACCATGTAGATGAAAACAAATGCTGTACAAAATAGGTGCATTCATAAATGTGTATTTTGCTTTTATTCACTCTTTTAGGTGATGTAGATAGCTTGGAGTAAAATCCATTGAATGCAGTTTCGAATTGGCACATGTGACTTGTTGGATACTAAAGTAGGGAATTTAGAGATGTTTAATATTTAAATGTTTTTAGTACGAATTCTGAAAATAGAATTTTCGTCCTTTTGTAACTCAGTAATGGAGATAATATTTTTGCTGTTACAGGAAATAAAAATAGCATGTTACTATGTGGAGGTTGCGATATAGTTTATATATAGACAATCCTAGCCTGACAAACTATCATGGGTCTTATGCTACAACTTCATGAACTATATGAATAAAGTGGCTGTTAAAGCACATTATATGAGTAAAAAGAAAAAAAAAGTCTTTAAAATTTTGTTCTTTCTGTAATACACAATTTTCAATAAAAAGCATTTTCACATCAACTTACATCATGATTTTGTAACTCAGTTTGCATACTGCTGAGCTCATATTTTTTAAAGTAAAATTAATTTTTCTTCTTTATTACTATTTGGAAATTTTTTCAGTAAAATTATAATAAAATTTGCTCTTCATAATGAATTTTCCCAACACTACTTTGAGTTTTCTATTGCTACTGAATAAATACTATTGCCATTTATTGATGCAAGTTTTAAAATCTAGCTCAGCTTTTGTAAATGTGCTGGCTTTCCTTGAATGTCAATATACTCCTTTTTGGTAAACTTAGTTAAATCACACACAAAATTTAAATTTGACAAGATGACCATTGAAAGCTTGATTCTTTTTACTATGTTGCTTTGAATGTCTGAGAATGTTTCTTATATGTAAAAGGTATATGGCATGTGTTGAAAGCTAGTAACATAATATCAACCTGCAGCAATGCAAAAATTAGAACATATATACCTACATGTGACTTCAATATTGATCATGTGCATTTCAGAAAAGTATTCTTTTCTGAAATTAGATATTATGCGTATGTGTTTGAACATTGAATAGGAACATTTCATAAAGTTGAAAGTGATAAAGTAACCCTTTATTTTAATAGATGTGCTCTCAAATTTTTCATATGATTTGAGAACTGTTTGCTTGAAAATAAGCATTTGGAATATGTTTGGATAGTTTTAGTTCCTTTGTCTTGGATAAAGCATAGTATGCAGCGTAGAAAATAAGTTTAGTAGATTTATTTCACAAATCTTTTTGTGGCTATATTAATACACTATACTCTTGGAACTCTAATGCTGATGTTTTGTGTGTGTATTTTCTGTAATGAGAAGTGTGGTCACACATTAACTTATCACAAATATGAAAAAAGTAATTTCTCTGAAATTACTCTGAAATGCTGTGAAAAAGCAGTTCTCTGAAGACTTTACATTGTTCCAAAATGACCACATTCTGTCTTGGTTGTCCTGCCCTACACTGTGTTCAAGCAGTCAGTTTAATGACTCAGAGGTTTTAGGTCTAGGAGGTTCTGAGAAGCTGTTCAGCATTGACTTTTCTTTTAGCATTAGGACTAAGCAAGAAATTAAGAATTCTGTAAATGTATGTTTTACCAGCTAAGCTATCACCAATCTATTTAAGTTTATCTTGTCTTCTGAAACTAGTAATTCTCAGTATGATGGCTGCTGATAGTGGCAAAGACTAGAGCTCCGCCTTTAGTCTCATGCCTTGCAACATGCAAAGCCTGCGTGTAACTCACAACGATTACCATATTGGGTTCCTTCCATGCTAACATGCATAGGTTGCATATAAGATTTCCATTTTTATTTCTGCATATTAAAAAATAACAACAAACCCCCCTAATTTTGGATATCAACAGATGAGACAAGCAATACTTTTGTTACATAGATTTATCATTTTGTTAAATGTAGCAAGAACCAAAAAAGTATTTTCATGTAAAATATGAGTTCTGACACAAAGTCTTCACCAATATGCAACTCTTAGATATTTTTCTTTAAATTCTACTTTTCATTGAATAAGTAATGCATTGAATTATTTAGCATTTAATGTTCAGACCTCAACTTGATGTGCTTTAGAAGATGAGCTACAGTTTGCTTCTGTTATTGAGTTGGTAATATGTCAATACCAACTTTTTTCTGGCAAGGGTATGATCGGGCCATTCAAACACTGACCTGACTTAAAGATTATTGACCTTCTCCTTGTTTGAACTCATTTCTTCCCCTCCTTAATTGTACATTAAACCAAGCAAAACATCTTTAAAATGTGTACTATGATCCTTGGAGTAAAAATACTTCCACTACGAGAGCTGACAATTCATAGCTTCTGCATCCTCTGCATTAGTTATACTGGGCTTCTATGAAGAAGTGCACTATAAATGGTCACAGGACTTAACAGTTTGCCCTTATGCATTTTGTCAGTTTGCTCATGTAGTGAAAACACTTGTCTGCAATACTACTAATCTGAATCCAGTTAAAAATAGTATTGCTTAGCATTCTTTGTGTAGCACTTGAGAATAACTTTAGTGCATAGCTCTAGAAGTACTGTACTTGCACAATAAACGTATGTATTCCTTCAAAGCTGTCACTGAAAACATTGATGCAGTATTGTCAAACGTAGACATAGCCATGGTGCTCTTTAGCCCTTCACATATCTTTTGCAGGCACTGAAGTAGCTTTTGCAGTATAATGTGCAAATGAAGTAATGAATACCTTTCAACTAGTACACACTTCAGGTGTCAGATATCATTTAGCTCTTCAGTGCAATGTAACTGCAGCTGATCATTGAACGTACTTACGAGATAGTCACGCATGTCACATATGTTCCAAAATCGAGTGCTGTATTTTGTTTGCCATGGTAAATACTTTCAGTTGACAAAAAAATTGGTCTCTTAATTAACAATGTGATTTTTCCCTTAGACTGCTCTTAAGCCACTAACAGTAGAAGTGTTTTTCCTTCTGAACTCTTATAATTCTTAACTATTTCAAAGGCTCTACTTTAAAAATAGGTTTCTTCCCTCTTTAGTTTTCCATGTTTTTCCTGAAAATTCCAGTGCTTGTTGCTCTTGGAGGTTGCTATGTAACAATTTCATCACATTGAATATATGTTTTTTAAGAAGTGCTAATAAGCTGGAGAATTTGTGAACCTGACTTGTTCACTTGCAGGATTCCTTCATTTCAAGTCACTTAAGTAGCACTGTATTGTTAATAAAGCAGGGGTTTCAGTATGTACCCTGTGGTATTCCAAGCTAGAAAAGTCAGGGTAATAAATGTATCCACTTTCAGCACCCCTACTCTCAGAAATGCCAGATTCTGTTACACTGTACTGTTTTGTGAGAACAGTTTTGGTATATGTGCATGTTTTTCACCCTTAAAATGTATCCAGCCAAATTTTGGCAATTCATCAACTTAATTCGTCAATGAAATGCTTCCCTCTGCAGCATGTACTTGTGTGTTGAGTGAACATAGGATAAAGCATTTAAGCATTGACTTATATACCAGCCTGTGGTTTTTATTTATAAGAGCATCCACTGGCCTTATGCGTTACATATGGTATTGGTCCGTTTGTTACTACAGTAGAGCACTTGGAATGAGACTCCAGTTCCTTTTCCTTCAGATGGTTGACTTGTATGCTAATAATTTATTTGAAATACTTAATGTGTCTTATGCATGAACAACTTCATTTATTTGGACTTGTTTCTTTATCCCTTCATTTCTGTGTTAAAACAATCAAAATACCCTTTTCATTGTCAGCCAATTCTATGTAAATGCTTGTGCAAGCAATTTAACCAAGTAGTCCGTCTGTTCAGTTTTTCAGGGAAATGTAGTCCTGAATTTTTCTGCAACAAATCATATTTCTTGCTTGAGTACAGCACGTTATTTCATGGATGACAGTAAGAAGTTACTTAATGGACAAAAAACTATTTAGCTTTCTCTGAAATGGTATATCCTCCCATCTTACACTTCCCTGTATTTCAGCTGACTTTGGATCAGGTCCTGAGTAATATGAAAAAGAACTAAACTGTTTTCCCCTTCAACACAAAATTGAAAAAAATTACTCTTTTTCCCTTGGAATTTCTTACCGTTTGGTAAGAAGAGACTGTCAGAAGAGCATAAAGAAAAAATGTGGGAAATGTGAGTGTGTGTGCATGCATGTATATGTGTATAATTTTTTTCATTTAAAACTTCAAGGAGTCTTAAGAGTCTGTCACTGGACAAATCAGAGCGCTCCTATATGCCTGTGTCTTCTACAAGAGACCTTTTGGGTTTGGGCTTTGTGGCAGGGAACTTGCATTATTGCCGCTGGTGGTAAGAAGCTTCTTCGAGTGGCTGTCAGAAATAACTTACTTTCAAAGCTGGTTTAGCCTTTACTTCAAATTCCCTTGTTTGTGTTATAATTTGTCACCCTAATGGAAGTACAGATCTTGGACTGATCAATTGATATCTACATGAAAGGAAGTTTGTTCTTGTCCTCTGTGCTTGTTTCTCATAAAGGAGTGTGTCCATTGCTCTGGATATCCAAATATTCACAATAAAGCCAGCCTTGTAGAGGTTTTACTTTTCATTGTTAAACTTATAATTTATAGTGTTTGTTTTCTTGTTTTTATTATTTTTGGAGTTTCAGTTTTGGAAGATCTTTGGAATGAAACAGAAGTACTTCAGAGGTCCACCAGAAGGAAGTTAACTGAAAAGGCAGATGGTTTTGAGTGGAAAGAAAGGAATACTGAAAAGTTACAGAAATGAGCAAGACTAAGTCTTGTGTAACACTCTGCCTAGAGGGTAACTCCTTTCAGAAGATAAATAATGTTGAATAATGAACTATTTCCTCTCTTTTTTTAAGTATACGCAGTATCTCCACTCCGAGTCTTGCTTTTCCCATGCCTTTCATCTCCTCTCACAAGGGGCATAAAAAGTTCTTCCTGTGTGAGGTGATAGCCTTAAAGAAAAGCAGTGTGTTACTTATTTTCTCAATGTGGAGCAGTGGCAGTCTAAAAATTACCTTCTTCACCCTTATATTTTTTCCTGCTTTCTGCAATTATCTCTTTGATTTTGCTTGCAAACCGGTTGACTCTGTACTGTACTTGAGGGAATAAAATAGGCATCACAGAAGTGGAAAAAGAAGTGGACAGATCTTCAATTATCTGGTCAACTCAAGGTGGTGTGGTTAAACCTGACTCAGCTAAAAAGCTCCATGGTCTCCCAGGCTATGCTTACAAGAGGTTGCCAAGCCAAACCAAAATCCATCCCTTTTTTTTTTTTTTTTTTTTTTAATCCTCAAAACCATCAATACAGTCAGATGTAGCCAGTGTTTATGGCTCTATACAACTAAATACAGGCAGAAGTATGCTTCTGTCTACCCCTCCCCTTCTGTGGGGTGTTACAGAAGCTCTGGGCTTAAGATAGCCATTTGTAGGAGGGAGCACTTAGTTTGCTCTTCAAACAGCTGTTCCCTGTGTCCACTGGAAAAAAGAAAATTGCTAGCTAAACTGTGCATATCTAGTCCAACTTGCTGTACTGGGTTGAAAATACTTGGACAGCCTCTGACAACCTCTTACAACTTCCTTGGGGTTGGTTTTGGGGGGGGGGGGGTTCTTTTTTTCTTTCTCCAAACCTCCACTGCAACATGTCATAGAACTCCCAGAGAGTGCTTTTTCAGAATATTCAGTGATCCTCTGTCACCATACTGACTCTTTGAGAAACACTTTTATATTTAAATTGTTCTACCTATTTCTGGCCAAGGTAAAGGCAGCAATTGGAAGCTCATTTATATTTAATGCTAACTAAAATGTTTTTTTTTCTTTATGGTTTTGATGCATTTAAAACTTCCATTTCTTGTGCAATGAGTAGTGCTGTCTTACAGTCTGATGCGTGGGTGCAGATGCTAAAAGCATGTTACGACGGTTCTGCAGTCAGTCACTTCCCTTCAGGAGGTGTCAGAAGGAAGGTTGCCTGGGCAATTTTGCTCCTTTGTGCCCAGTTGTTTAGATGTCTTTAGAAACCTTTATTGTTACTCACGTTAAGCTATTCAAACATGCTGGATTGACTTTGCAAAAGCTCTTTACCTGCTTTGCTTAAAGTCTGTCTGTTTTATCATCTCAAGCTGTGGAGGTTGTAGCATCCAGCAGAAGAAAAGAGGGAATGGGAGACAGCAGTGATGCCATAAACTGACCCAGCTGATTGATCATGCTGGAGGGGAACTCATGAAATATATAATTAAATACTTCATTGATTGCTTTGAAACCTAATTGCCTTAACCACGAACCTCCTTTTTCTTTTTTTGCAGTCCCTTGTATCACTAAGTAAACACTTTTTCCCCTTCCTCAAAAAATGAAGCCATTGTAATTTCCTGAACAGATATTTTTCAGGTATGGGGAAAGGATCCTTTGTAAGGAAAAAATGCTCTGCTGTGTCATGACTATCTCTTGATACAGGAACACAAAGGGGGCAAATTAATTTTAACTGGCAGTTGTTGTTCTGGCATTCCCCAGATTCTGAGTGGAAGTCGAACTGAACTAGAATGACACCCAGACAAGTCATAAGCAGGGGGTTGTAGCATTAGCATCTTGTTCTCTGATCTCTGCTGCTTCTCACAACCAATTGATTGTCGTTCCTTATGTGATGAACTGTTACTGTCAGGGAATGATGATTTTGCCAGTTTAAATAGTTCCACTCCTCAGAGCGAAGATCCCATCTCATTCGTAGTTTCACTGCTCAGCTTGTGTTTTTCTTCCAAACTCTGTCTGAGGCTCGGTCTTGCTCCATCTTACTCACCCTTCACCTAGTTTTGGACTGGTAATTCTGCTTTCTCCCCACACCTTCTCATTGATACTCATCCTTTGTTAAAAGCAGGCCTCTTTTTCCTCTCTCTCCCTTTGCCCTCTTCTCAGCTCCTGGTACACTTACTTACCTTCATTTCATAATAAAACTGTTTGAAAATACAGTTTTGCATAGGGACGCCAGCAGTATCTTCCTAAATTCTGTTCAGGTATTTTATAATGTTGCTCAGTTGTTTGAAAAAGCAAGAAAACAACACTGGAGTTGTTGACATGACTTTTTCCTTTCTTTTTAGTGAAGGAAGTCTGTACTTTTGATTTGTTGTGTTCCTTAAAATATTTAAACTGCAAGGTTTCTTGGTAAAAAAGGATCGAGATGGTTGCAGATCATTTGTGTAGTCATGTGCAGTTTGGTGACATTTCAGAAAAGCTTCTCTAGTTACTTGCCTCTCAAATATACATGATTTTAATAGTAAAATATACAACCCATGAAGTAGGGTAATGATTTTTCTTAAAAAATCAGATAATTGCAAACTGTACTACATTTTTAACATGCTGCAAATATACGTGTTTGTGAAAAAGAAGTGCTGGTTATGTATGTCATATGAAAATGTTGATCCTGTGCAAGAAGGTGATACAGTAAATCTGTTTGTAATAACTTTGCTACTACCATAACATTTTTGAAGTAGTAGACAAAACACTGTAAGATTTACGTGTGCAGTGTTTTTCATTTGTTTTGTAGATCATATATAGTATAATATATAATATATTGCAAGACCACCAAAGATCCGCTGACCCTAAACTGACTGATAAAGGGAGGAAGGAAGAAGAATGAATTAAAATGCATAAATGACACTAAAAGTCCAAATATATTCTTTTATATATGTTCTTCCCTTATCCAAGTTTAGCAATACTTCCTGAACCCAACTTACTTTATACTTCGTATCAAAGGAGCTCATAACACTTGGTAAATGCTAATGTATTAAACTTCTCTATGAGCTAGGGAAATGTTTTTGTTTTACAGGGAATAGTATAATAATGTGTAATAATAATAGTATAATAATACTGACAGCAAATGTTTTGTGTTGTAGTTAGTAAAACATGCTTCTTTCCTCTCTTTCAGATGGTTCATTATTTTAGATAGTTTCTTAAGCTTGTATATGCTGCATTGTTTTGCATATGCAAGGTAGCAGACAACATTTTATTTGTAAATTGCAAAAAAGAGGCAACTTGTATGTAGAAGACTCAGGTAGGTAGAAGACTTATTTTAGGAATCTGCAATATGCAAATACATGCAAATTTGAGACCAGATATTTTAATATGTGTATCCTCCTGTGGAATTCCTAAAATTGCATTTGACTCCAGTTTCTGTAGTGAGCATATATTTCAGCTTATAATGTAGCTAGTGTATAATGAAGGTAACTGGTTGCAGCGTACTGCTCTTACATGGTATCATGTGGGATCTTTCCTCATGATTGAGATGCCCCCATTTATATATTCAGACATAGGTTTAAAAATCATACTTTTATTTACGAGTATTACTATTTGTATTATAGTAATATTGTCCTAAATGTTGTATGCAAAATTCTCCCTGCACAGAGAGCTTACTGCTTATAGAGATGAAAGAGAAGACAAAATGGGAATAGAAATACAATGTGTTGTTAGCTGCTAGAAGCAGAAAATTGTTCCTTGGCTCATAGGCCACCAGTCTGTAGGTGACACCATACTGCTCTCTTTCTAAGGATACTCTCCTAACAGAATTTTACTTTCTGAAAATTGAAAAAGAACAGCAGAGGAGGTGCTACAAAGGTATTTTTGGTATGTTTTTAGCACTATTTTTTTTCCTACTTACTCTGTGTTTAGGTAGACTTACTACTATACTTAAACAGTTAAGATTTTGTTGCTCTAAGTCAGTCTGCATGATACAGTGTTCTGTAAGTACAAATGGCAGTCTCTTCCAAAGCATGTTGCTATTAATAAACGCTAACACAAGATTACTTCTCGTGATAACAGCAGCAGCTGGCAAGAATGTTTGCAATTTTAACATATTTGCAGCACTACTACATTCCATCTTGCATTTCTCCTGTGGCTCGTTGTCAGTGAAATTTCAGACTGAATTCTTACCATGAGTTTCTTCACGGCCTCGCAGTCTTTCCTTCTTTTGCTTCCCCTTCTCCAAATCCTGTCTAGAAACCAAGCTATCAGACAAGTCCTCTACTGTCTAGTGACCATTCTGTCCACATAGCTTTTCTAAAGCATCTCTCTCTTTCTGGCCTTTTTACACCCACAGTGTTCCTGTCCTTTGCCTCTCTGCTTATGCTGCGTGCAGTTCTGGGAAGCCCTTTCTGCCCACGCGCCTCCTTTAATGAAATGAGGAATTATCTGTAGCTGGCTAGTCTAATATTTCCTAATTGAACCAGATAAGCCATCAGGTTGAAGAAATATGAAAATACAGCTGCTACAGCATCTATTAATTAATTTTTAAAATACATGCATTTAGGTTTAAATATAATAAGTATTAAAAATATTACATGTCAATCAATTTCCATCTCTTACCCTCACTTTATTATCTCCAGGCAGATAATAAACTGTCATAGTTGGTACCAATTCTCTTCTTTTGAATAGCATGCAGAATAGATGCTTGTGCACCTTTCTTTTTTGGGAGGAATGTGTTTGTTTTAAACAATAATAATCTTCTGTTTGCTTCATGCATTAGACATGTAAGCTTGCCACTTATTTAGCGTTTCCATTCATACTGATGCAAGAAATAAGTAAGATTATCTAACAGGCACTGCACATGGCAAAAAACTAGTCATACACATTAAAGAAAGCAAGGCTACATCATCCCTTTAGCTTATGGCAGGATCTATGATGTCTGCTATTTCTGACTGAGATTTATCTAATGGTATAAAATTGCTTCTGATGGAGATGGTTAGTTTTCTCGTCATGTTTGAAATACCATTGTGTGTTGAGGTCACTTTGCACTACAAAAATTTGACACTAATTGCAATTAATGTGAGGGCTGAAATTAATTTCCAGATTTATTAAGGACATATGTCCATAGCAGTACTTCTTCACTTCAGAAATAAAGTGGATTAGAATAATAACAGCAGCTATTTTAGTCGGTGCCTAATTCATATGCAATATTATGTGGATTAAAATTGCAAAAGTAGATTCATTTTAGGGTTTTTTGTTGATGTTTATTATGACACCTCTCCCCCGTCATGGTTTAGAGAAAGTTTGTTATAATTTTGTTGGAATTATTCCATTTAATTGTCAAATTAGTTTGCTGTAAATTTCCTTTAATTTCTTCTCTGCTTCTGTTTTCTTGTTGCATAAAGAGCTGGTCGTCACAGGAGAAAACTCTAGTGGGTTGTAGCCATTCCCTCCCAGAAGAAGAAGATGAGGCAGCTTGAACTGCCTGGTACCAGGCTGTGTGAGAGATCATGGGTTTCCATGAGATCTGTTGGCATAACTAAAGTTAGCTTTCCAAATGGCCTGCATATTGTGCAGCCTTACTGAGTGAAATTTGTCTGGAACATCTGATTAACGTGGATCACTTTCTGGACCTGGCACCACCTCAGTTTATTACATCTGTTCAACCTGTCTTTCTTGGTTTGTCCTCTGCATTCCCATGAAGGGTTGTATCCAGATGCAGCTGTCTTGCAGGCACAGTACTAAGCCCTGCACCAGTCTTGAGATTTCTGGGAAGCCATCCAAACCGCTGAGAGGGTCAAGAAGAAACAGTTTCCTGTTCTGAAGTGCTGGCCCATTTTAATTTGAGCATGCGTGAATGTTTTAAATGTCCAGAAATACCACATATTTTTCTGTTTATGGCCACGTTTAGCAGGTCCAGCCTTACTTTTCTAGATTTCGGAAGAGCTTGTGTCGGAAGTGACCTATTCTTTCTGGTGTGTGGAGAAAGTAGATGCTTGAAGACATCTAAGACATCCTCAGGGAATTAATTCATTCCTGAAAACATGGCGGTGAGGAGAGGTGGGTGTGGAAACCGTCACCCCCTCACCACACACACACCCAACCACCCACCCCAAGTTCTCTTTCTTTCTTTCTTCCTGGTACAGGGGGAAACCTGCAGTAAAAATTCTCACTGGTCACTGAAGTGCAGGAATATTAAAAACCATACTTTGCACCTCTCTCCACTAGTTTGGAGTGCCTTTCTGACTTGGGGGCCTAATTTATAGAAACAGGTAGCACTGGCAGCTCCTTGCAGTGGACACATAGACCATATGGATTCATAACTGCTATAAATTTTCAGCATATTCGGGTTTTGGTAGACAATTTGTCCCCCCCTGTGGTTATTCAGACATAGTTACCCCTTCATAATAGGCACTGCAAACCTAATAAAACTAATCTTTCCAGAGACATCTGTGTTTATTTGCCTTTAGCATTGTCTGTCTTTTGCATATGTATGTTGATATAAAAATTGAGACTTGTTATTTAATAATTGGCCCTAAGGCCTCATATTTTCTTGGTGATTTTAAGATTTGTAATTCAGATTTGCACTACTTAAGCATGAACAATGTTAGTGATCAAAAAACCTTCAAATCGAACTGTCTTCTCTATGAAGAGATAACTGTAGTCTTTATGATATAAACACCAGAATATGTAATTTTTTTTAACATAGTTTAACGAGTGTATGCATAATGTACAGTATTTGTATATTTATTTATTTGGAAGAAGTAAATAGAATCCTTTTTGCAGAGGTACTTGCATTGACACAATCAGACCTCAGTGGGGTGAAATGTAAGACAATTGTTGAAAAATAGAGAAGTATACTAAGTAGTAGTTTTAAATGTAACTTAAACTATTTTCCACTGTTTCTCTAATTTTAATTTCAGATTGCCTGTATCTTAGAGTTGTTCTGCCTTTTTGCTTAGCCTTCAGAACCATGAAGTCAGGACACCTATTTTTGCATTTTCATGCAAGAAATTCTTTGCTGTGAGGCAACATAGGATGCACACTTTGTTCTTGGTCCATTTTTTCTATAGTCCTGTAATGTAGCACAAACTTAAAGTTTTGATCTCTCTTTGCCAGCAGTTTTAACTTCTTTACAGAGTTTTGAAAAATAGTTCATGTTTTGATGGTATGTGGACATACAGGGAATGAATATTCTGTGGAGTCTTGGGACTAAACTATTGAAAACCTGAAGTACTGCTTTTTTTTTTTTAGCTTAATAGGAGACAAATTTGGGGGTAAAGAGAAAGGAGGTGGTAGAGAAAGGGAATTAAATGCAAACGTTGAGACTTTGAAGAGACTGTATTCCTTTATAGATACTTCCAATTTAATTTTCTAAAACAGATCGTGAAATTAAGGGGAAAAATAATTACTGCTGTGAAGTAGCCAACAAAATGAAACCAACTGAATAGATGGTCTTTTTTTCCCAAATGTGGCCCCCTCTGTATTGTATGTGCCTTGAGAGAGTATTGTGTAACTATTTCATTCCAATCTTTAGGTTAGCTCAGCATTATCAATAAGCTTTTAAAATTTTCTCTCAAAGAACAAAAACTCACTATGCATTCCAGTAGAGAGGACATAAAAATGTATGTTGTCTTTGAAGAATCAGAGTGTTAAATATTGGATGTGGCATTCCAAAGCATATAATGACATGGATCACAAAGCTGTTGCCCTATTAAAAACCTAATATATGCAGCCATCTTTGTATTTATAAAAGAATGTCAGTTGCTACTCATAAATATGCTAAAAACCTTTCTGAACTTCTGAATTCCTTTGACAGTGCTTGTGAACTTCATGGTCTATTTTTAAAATACAATATATAATTTTCATTCCATAGCATGCAATATTAAAGCTAGTAGGTAATTGCTTCCTTTTTTCTTCCATTCAGAATTGAGGAGTTATAGCATCTCGTTATCTAATACTACTTAATAACAACCCTGAGAATACATACACAGACACAGATGCTGTTCTTCCAGGGAGAGTTTTAAGATTTCCTTCTAGCTTCTTGCCAATAAGTAGCAGCAGTGCTGCTTCGTAAGACTCGGCCCTTGGTTATGTGTATCTATCACAGATATATAAAAAAACATACCAAACACAAAGGCTCTATCTGGCCTGTTTCATAATAATGAAATAAAAAGTTCTCCCAGCTTACCTTCAGTACTCAGTTTCTATTCTTTACACACAAGAGGGAAGACAGGAGCCAAGGTGTAGTTGTAAGCAGTGGCTTTATAAATAGATCTGGAAACTAAGGTAATTTGCCTTATGTCCTTCATGAATGGCTGCTGTCATAGTCTCCAAACTTACAAACAGCTGCTGCTAAGAACCCCTGTCTTTCCTTGCTTGATGTGGAAAATCAGGAGTGGTTTATTTCCTGTTAAACTGAAACGAAAAAAATACTTGTATTGAATGCTGGCCACATGTCAGGTTGTGATAAGTTAAAAGTTGGAGGGCTCTGAGATGATATGGAAAAGATGTTTCAAGAACTGGACACTCATGGTGTTCTGACTAGTCCCTGGTCTAGAAGGCATCTAGCACAAAGCTAAAGGCAGATGAGACAACTCCATCCTGTCCTAATCCCATTTGGAACAGTGTAATTTCCACTGAGACCGGAGACCTCTTGAAGGTCCTGTGATCCTTTCTACTTTTCTCTTCTGTCAAGTTTCCATACTATTGAGGCCTTAGGAATGCATTTGGGTTTGTATATGTAAAATTCCATTGTTGCATTAGTGTAGCTTGCTTATTAATAAATGGTCTCAAACTGAAACCTTTCTCAGGTTTTGCTGTCCTGTTTTAAGTAAAGTTGTATGATTTCTTTATGAAGCATGATAAGAAATTTTCAGTATATAAATGGAACTGGAGATAATTGAAATGAACCTGTTTTGTGTGATACACATATTTAATTTGGAATAGGGAAAAATTGTCTGAGTTATATGAGTTTTTCCTGAAAGTGTAATTTTGCTTCTGAAAATGTGTTTACCTCATTGGGTCCAAATAGTTAGTATTCATTCAATCAAGATTTAGAGAAGGACAGTTTATCCATACAGAAGTAACAGAAGGTGTAGGCAGGAAGATGGAATACTGCTGCATTAGAGACTCTCTGAAAAGAGAATTTGAGGTCACTACTTTGTAAACAAAGTTCATTAGGTGTGGAAAAATCACCACTACAGTTAAAGTGTAAAATGTGCTTTTTTCTTCAGTTATGAATGTTTGAGCTCTAATTGACAGCTGTGTTTATTTTCATAAAAATAGGAAAATCCTTAAATCTGATTCTCGCCTGAAAGCAAAATTGGAAGTGGTCAGGAGCATCTGATAGGTTACTCTGAATAAAAATTTGAGAGATTCAGCTTATCTACAGATGCAACTTGAGCTGCACTTTGTGTGGTCTTAATGCAGTGATTTAGTTTCTTTTCAACGATTGCTTGAAGGGAAATGGCATTTTCTGCTTCTCTGGTGGATGCTTCAAATTCAGACTGTTTAGCAATATTGTAGTTACTACAGGGTGGAGAAGGCAAGGCAGTGGCACACCAGCCCCAGGTTTGTGTCGTAGATATAGCATTGTTTCATTGGCTACAAATGACATGAGACACACAGAAAGTGAGACTGACAGAAGACAGAACAGAAAAATGAGGTGCAATAGTACCAAGCAGCCAGAGCTGTATTGCTAAAAATGTGCTTGTTTCTGTGTATGCATGTCAGCAAAACAGAAATTTTTTGTAGTGGTAGAAGGTATTGAAGTGGTTTTTTAGTACTCCCAGGGTGGCAGTCCCAGCTGACAAGAACTACATCATTTTAAAAAGTGACACTGTAGATTATACAGTCTCTCAAACAAGAATATATTCTTGAGAAAGAATATATCATGACTTGGTTGAGAATCCATTCGTTTCATAAAAAGACCTGACACCGAGTGTTGGACAGCCAAACTATGCCATAGTTCCTTTTTTCATCTTGTTTTATGCCTTGCTTGCAGAGTCAAAGCTGGATTGGTTGTAGTTATGGAGATCTGACCTCTAGGTACCACCAGTGTGATAGAAATACAACCCCCTGTTCTTAATCAAAACCCTTTCCATTAACCTGATACTGAAGTTGTAGCAACCTCCTTCATAGAAGAGAAACCCCCGAAGTGGTCATGGTGGTTCCCTTGAGTGCCAGCTTCACTTCAAAGCTCAGAATACATGTTTTAAGGGAAAGATCCCATATAGTATCGTGATTGTCACTTTTGTGTAAAAAAACCGTATGATTAGGCAGAGGAGAAAATAAAATACATAATGGCCCAGATACTGTCACTGAAATAACTGTAATAACTGTTTTTCAAGATTTATTATAAAACAACTGTCTTGTCTTTTAAGTCTCCTTGTTCCTACTTGCATGAAGTCAGAAGAGAAAGCTTGAATTTCATTTTCCCATTGTTAGAAAATCCTTTGGCTATTATCTTTAGGGTTATGGAAAAATGGATTTTTGCTATACATAGCATGCCATTATTTATGATTTTTTTTATTAGAAACTGGTTTTTGTATGAGTTTGTTAGTGAGGAGATGCCCTACCCTGACCTTGGTGAGGAAGCTGTGTAAGAAGTCCTTGTATGCTGGATTCTTAAATACATAGTATATGTGTAAACACACAAAGCTATAGTAATAATAACGTAGTGAAATCTGATGGGGGGGTGCTATAAATTAAAAAAACAGGAGATTGTCTTTAAGTGTTCTTTTTACCATTATTGTGAAGAATGTAAATTGCACTGAAGTTTGAAGTCTCTCAGTGCATAAATTTCCAAAACACATCATTTAGAGAACCACTTTGCACTGTTTTTCATAGCTTGATAATCCAACTTAATTTTTCCTCTTCTTCCTTGAAAAAGTTCTGCTTGTGTGCAGGTGACTTGAATAGTCTAGTACACATGGGTTTAGTCTATGATGAAAATAAAATTATCAGCAGACTCTGCTAAGCTAGATGGACTTTTTTTTTGTAGCCTGACCCAGAGACATTTGTGATGTTCTTGTGAAGTATATAGCATGTCTAAAATGTCCCGTGGATTTGATAAAGAGCACATAGAAGGAAGAACCCTGGTGTACCATTTATTTAGAGTTACCATACCGATGTAATGGACAGAATAGATTTAGGGGGTTTTATAAGCAAAAGAGATTTCTAAGGCACATTTTCTACTTAAGGGTATGTTTATCCTATGTACCATATGAACGTTTGTAGCACATGAAATATTTTGAGCATAAATTTTAAAAATTTGCAAATTTTGCCATTCTGTTTTTTTAAAGTATTTGCTTCTGTGCAATAGAATGGT
The DNA here is from genome assembly GCF_947461875.1 of Haliaeetus albicilla. Classification (NCBI taxonomy): domain Eukaryota; kingdom Metazoa; phylum Chordata; class Aves; order Accipitriformes; family Accipitridae; genus Haliaeetus; species Haliaeetus albicilla. Next base: position 35,731,549 of record NC_091483.1, on the reverse strand, counting down.
TTGTTTTGTGGCCTCATGTACCCTGGTTCGTTTTCATAATGAAAAATATAATTTTGGATCACAATGATGTTCAGTAAGGTCCTTGTCATCTTACATCTCTTTTATGCCAATTTATCATGTTGTAGGAAGCGTTAGGAGGAACTGCAAATTCTTGTCCTGGCTTGAGAGGGATTTCATAATACTGGGGAATCCCCAAGGTACTGTAGTAATCTTTTCTACAAAGACCAGTTTCTTAAGGAAAAAAGCTGAATTTCTTCCTTTTCTAATACTGAAATCTGAACTGAAAAGAGCTAGAACTTAATTTCTGTTATTTATTTCTATATTCCATGGATTTTCTGCAGAAAAGTCATCCATGAATTTCTGGAGATGAAAATATATTGGGTAGTTTATCTGAACAAATGGTATGAACATACATTTTTTTTTTTCCTATTAACATGAATGAGTAATATACTTTATTCTAAAACAGCAAAAGACTTATCCTAGCAGGTCTCAATAGAAACGCTAATTATAACATGTAGTCCCACATACAACCAGACACTATTAATTTTAATAAAACTGAAGAAATTTATTAATGTAATAAATTTACTCATACTGTGCTTCGCTCATCTTATTTTTTTGTTTACTGTTTTCAAGTGCAAGCAAGCCTATTGAAATAGAAAATAGGTTCCTATACTTTTGTCTTGCCACATGTCTGTAGAACATACAGAAAAGTAATACCTTATGTTATTCCTTTATTTTTTCTTCAGAATGGCATCACAAAATCTTGTCTTCTATGTAGTTTAAGAACAGTATGATTAGACTAGTGCACCTAGATTTCTCAAGATTAGTATTCAATTTGAAACTGAATAGCTCTGCTTCATTGAAGAAGTAGAAAATACAGATTTACTCACAGTAGAAAATAAATTATAATACATTACTTGCTTTTGTATTTGATTTAAGTTCCTACTTTTGAAAAGGCTGAGAGATTAAGCCAGCAAAAGGGTTATCCAAAACTAATATCATTAGTAATGAAGAGAGGGGGAGAAAGGGGAGCGGGGGGTGAGAGTTTATGCATTAGAAAATTGAATTAGTTATGAATAAAGTTCACCTTACCCATAGTAAAGGTATTCAAGTTGTGTGGATGTGCAATGTACTTGTGAAATACTGTGTGCTTATAGTTATTAGGTATCTACTTGCAAACCAAATGAAGATACCAGCTGCCTCATTATCTGTGCAATTGTCTAGTTATGTTTTCCCAGAAAACATATTATGATCCTACCAAGACTTAGAAATGATGCATGACTCCACATTCATACCTGGGCCACAAGGTGTAAATATATACTGATTTTTTTTTCTTTTTTTTTTTTTTTTAAATTGTTCTCAAAGTGTAGTCTTTACAAGAAGGTTAAGTCAACAAAGCAGTGACAAATTAATAAACTATTAGATTACTCTTCGGAAAACATTATTCTTGATGGAAGTCTTGCGTAATGCTTTTATATATACAGTGGACTTGTCTGCTTGGTGCACGTGTTGATGTTACTCTGAGGGATGTGCCTTGTGGAGACACGAGACACCTTTTTTTATCCAATTTAAAGTTTCTGACGGACGTTCTACTTAATGCTACCTGAAACAAAAACCCATACACCAATCAGAACAACAAATTTAACATTAAATTATAAGCAAAATATAATTTGAATTTTAAATCAGAAGAAACAAGACGCTTGGGGGAAAATCATATTATTTAAAAAGTTGAGGGAATTTATAAGTAGTTCGAAATAGCTTAGATACTCATAAACAATTTCTCATGCCATTAAGAGTTGATTCTGATGGAAACTTTATTGTTCCGTTCTTAACTTAAAACTTTCTGTCATGGATAAGTATATCCATTTCAGTATGGTTTGGGTTTGGGGTTTTTTTCAGAGAAATGTTAAATTTAACTGAATTGGTTTTCTTCTTAAATTGTAATCCACAGTGTAATCAGGGTGAAAAAATTGATACCTTTTTTAAGAGAAAAGACTATGAATATCAAAGTAAAAAAAAAAGTGGTTTTCCCACTAAAGTAAAAGTATTTTATTCAAATTCTCTTCCATTGTCTGTATGTTTTATTGTGGGGGCGGGGCTGTCAAATATAAAAATTTAAGAAAATTATAGTTTAACATAGTTACCATGTTAATTTTCAGTGAATTCTTTCACATCACGCAGCTTGTGGTGTTGTTTCTGTAGTGGACATGAAGGGGCAGTGTAGTGCTGTCTATAAATCTCCCTCTGTTTTCAATCTGTTCTGGAAGATCACAGTTTGAAATATGATTATTTTATCTGTTGTGTGTGCATGCCTTACTTGTAAGGGAAGTATGTTAATCCTTGTCAATACAGTTAAGATCAGTCTTGTTTAAAATGAGTCACTGTTTTCTCCTTGATACTGTTCATACTTATGAATATAGATAACCTTCAGTATTTTTTCAAGACTGTTAGTGTTTAAAGGTTTCCGCGTGCTAGAAGCAAGTGAAGAGTATGGACAAGTGCTGGCAAAGTACAGCTAGGCTTGAAACATAAAGGCTATTGACAAAGCAACTTTGATTCCTTTTTTATTTGTTTTTTTAACTTTGGATATCAAAGTACATTTCATGTACATTTTCCTTGTTAATGAAAACCATTGCATATGCATTACTTGAGACCCTGCAGAACCGAACTACTGGAGATACCCGATATATTTTTCTTGAGTGGAATAAGTTGGTATCCAAAGCAGGCACTGTGTCAGTGTGTCTTGAAACCACCATCCCAAATGGAAGGGTCATCATCTTGGGATGTATGGTCTGAAACAATGATTATAGATATCAACCTTAGATATAAGGATGAAATTTTTTACAGTGAGGGTGGTGAGACACTGGAACAGGTTGCCCAGAGAAGTTGTAGATGCCCCATCATCAGAAGTGTTCAAGGTCACATTGGACGGGGCTTTGAGCAACCTGGTCTAGTGGAAGATGACCCTGCCCATGGCAGGGGAGGTGGAGTAGATGGTCTTTCAAGGTCCCTTCCAACCGAAACCTTTCTGTGATTCTGTGATTATTTCTGATGTCACTGTTTTATCAACAGAGCCAACATTCACTCCAGTCTTTTCTTATGACAGTGTTCTGGTTGGTGTAGTTGGTAGTCTGTCCAAATGATATAATGAAGATTTTGAGGTTAAACTTTAGGAATGAGTGAGTGTAGCTCTGCCAGTTTCAGTGGCAAGCATCTTCTTGCATACTGTGTTATATTTTTGAATTTTTTACGTTGGCTTTTTTTTGTTTTGTTTCTGTGAATGTCTAATTTTGTTTCCGAGTAGTAAAACATTGAATTTTAGAATATATCATATGGAACATGGAACAAGCGAAAATCTTGCACCTTTCAAGTTTAAATCTTCCAGAGTAAGTGGGGCTTTCCTCGTTCATTGGCTGTGCTTTAGCACCCCAGTCTGTATATCAGGACCATAGTCTGAAAAGGTAAATAATGATATTGAGAAGCTCAGGCTCCTTTGAAGATAACAAGCAAGGCAAACCTGGGTTAGTACCATAGCAAATACCATCTAGATACAGCATTTTTGTAGTATATTCCTTCCTCCTGGAGTGCTGATGAGCTGAAGAAATACATATATCTGGAAAGAACCAAAGTAATTTTGGCAGATAACTTTTCCATCGATAAAGTATCATACCTTCTCTCATAATAAAATAATTTCATTTACTTAGTGTTTTTAAGCAAACCGTTTTCATCCTGGTGCATATTAAACAATTAAGAGAACAGATTAAAAAATAAGAACTAAGAGTGATATTTATGATAATTTTTAAGTACAGAAAATTATGGGAACTGCTGATAATTTAATGAATTATAATAAATATATTACTGAATATTAACACTTCTTTAGCCAGTAAATGGTTTATGAATAATTATTAGTTAATATTTTATGCTTTTCTGTATGTTAAAAATGTCTGTTACCTGTTTTGTCTTTTGATAAAGTCTTTATTAATTCCTTAAGGTGCTTAAAATATGAAAAATATCTTGAAATGTGTGCTAGAATTCTCCAGGAAAAGATCAAAGTACATGTTCTTTAACTTAAATTCAACAGATATGACCTACATTAAAAATTGAAAGTAGGTGGAGACTTCCAGTAAACTTTAATAGTGTGATTTTTTTTTCTTCTATTTATTACAGGGTTATGATAGACATGAGCAATAAAAATGTCATTTGAGAATGCCATGGTATAGCCACATGACAAGCTCTTTCATGCCCTGAGAAAATTGCTTTCTCTTTTTTTGTTTATTCTATGATCACCAGTGAAAAGAAGACAGTAACACAGCCAGTTTTGTATGTGTGTTCTGTTTAACTCTCTAAGTGTGATGTATAAAGGTTAAAAGATCATGTGTGCTTTTTTAGGAGCTGTGTTATGATGACCTTACAGGTAAATGTATTCCCCCCCCCCCCCGAGATCGGGGAGGGGTCACTTTTCACTACATTTTGAAGTAATATAGTGTTTTTATTGCAGTATGTCTTATTAGATGAATTTTTGAAAAATATCTTAGTAGCTTTACTTGTCACAAAAGACAAATGTTAGGATGCTGAGGGATTGAAACAGTAAGACTTTTAAATTAGGAATTAAAAAACCCCGGAGTCCTACATAGCAAACTTTTGACAGAGCACTATTTTGGGCAGTGTCAATACACCATCTTTTTCCATGTTTTTCTTAGAAAGCATTAGGCTCTAATTCCTCAAAAGCAACAGTAACACTTTAGATGCCATTGGGAAATCACAACCAAGAAAAAAGTCATGTATTTTCACGTCAGCTTTATGTATCAAAACTGCATGCATCTTTCCCATCTGCCAGTAGATAGATGCATGCAATTTCAAGTGCAAAAGTGCATGTGCAATTTTTAGACTTTATGCAAACAGCATATATCTAATTAGCTACTTGCATAAACAAATACTCAACTGCATGCTGTGTATACACGTCAGCTGAATGCAGTTATGCACAATTTTTCTTAAAAGCAAGTGTCTTTTATGCTCACTGCTTAAAAAGCTTGTCAGTGTCTGGAGGGTGGCGTGGATGTTGTCAGCTTTTTAAAAAATGGCTTTACAAAAATGGATAGGCTGAGATGGCTATTACGCAAAAAGTTAATAGATAATATGGTGCTTGTTGGTCACACATGCTGAAAGTACCAGAAACTGAAGTAGGAGAGCTTGTTCCTGTTCTTAAGGACTTGCCCCACCCCCAGCGGATGAAGAGATTTGTTAATGAATGGAAAACTTTCATTAACAAGTTTTCTCCTTTAAAAACTAACTGAATTTGCAAATGATCAGAATAGCATTTGGCATATCATTAGTACACGAGGAATAAGCCTTAGAAAATTTGAAGAATTGGTTCATGCAGTTCAACAAAAGTACTTTAGAATTTGGGGTTTTCTTTGGTAGCTTGTGCCCCTTTGGTCTCTTTTCATTTTCTTGCTATCTGTGCAGACCCTTTACATTTTTTCCAAACCTCCCCCCACCCCTGCTCAATAGCTAATCTGCTAAATTCATGCTACAACTGCTTCATTGAGTGGAAGCGTTGTTCTGCCCGCTTCGTACCAGCTTTGTTACTGTGCAGTATTTTTCAGCTGTTTGTGCTCATTACCATACAGCTGGTATTTAGAGGAGAGAGGGAAGCAGGCAGAAGCTTTACTGTCTGCAAGTATAAGAAGCTCTTTTGCAAATGGGGTACTGGCAGATGGGACATGTGTTTAAACGGGTTTTGCTGATAACAGACTGCATTAAAAATCATTCTGAGAAAGTCTAAGGTCAGCCCCATGAATTCAGAACTTGAGAGGTATTCAGCTTTTGGAAGACCTTTATAGAATATTAATTAACCCTGGTCTCTGAAAGTGACAAATGGATTGTTTGCAGAAATGTTAGATACTATCCTGCTGCCCCCACTGTATGGTTCATTTCCTTAAGCAACTCCCAATTTGGTTTGCGGGCTTTTTAAAAAAAACATAGGATTGTATACTGTGTTTGTGATCAGGGCTGTTGCCAAAACAAATGAGTGAACAAACAGTAAAATCCCAGATCTCATGAAAGGAAAAATAATTTTCCCTTTGATGTTGTGACTGAACTTCGCATTATGTACAATTACATAAACCTTTGCCAGAAGCCAACCCTTTACATATACATGGAAATTGATTCTCTTGCTAGCAATATGGGTAGTGCTGCACTGGCTGAGATGATCTGAAGAGATAATTGAACAAAGTTTGTGTCTGGAGCTGGTATGTCTTCCACTGGATGTATTACCATAGCTGGGAAGGGGCAGGGGGACAAGCTTTTGGGCATATGGGCTGTTCTTCCAGGCCTGAAATGGGAGCAGGAAATTTTGAGGCTATGTGCAAGCTGAGAACAGGTGTTCTGCATTTAGACATACATGTTAATCACTTACTGTCTGAAATACAAGGTAATTGGTATGTGCTAGCACAGCTCTGTATGGGTCTGGTGCATGGCCCTTGTAACAGGATCATCAAGTTCCTGGTTTCGTCCTGGAATTTGGTGCATTTTGTGCAGTGCTCTGAGCCCCTTGGGACACCCAGGGGCAAGTAAGCAGTCACCTCACACAGATGGAGTGCTCTGACAGCTGACAAAGGATGGAAACACCAGTGGGTTAACAATTCTCAGAGTACCCATACTTCTCTGACCCTCTCAGTCTTAACCCTCCAGGAAGAGCTACAGAATGCTTTCCAAAGCATTGAGCCTGGGACAATAAAACCATAGACTCGATGGAGGTATTGATTTTTATGGCATGTTATAATCTTGGGGTTTTTTTCCCTTGTTTCATCCCTTTCTGTCCCATTGGAGAAAAACTACTTACTTCACCATTACTAACACTACCCTTTCTGCTCAGTAGGAACCAGAAAGTCTCAGATGCATATCTAAAAGCAGACCAGGTGGTCTCAGAAGCATACCTGAAGCCTTGTCAATTCAACTTCTTACTCTCCCCCCCCTTCCCCGTGCCCCAACTATATTACTTGGGGTAGTGAAAGATACTGCCTCTACCCATAAACCTTGCTTTACTGATAATAAGGAGGCATGCTGTGTTTGTGGATGTTGGCCCTGCAGCACAGCAAACTATTGTAGTTCCTAAAGCCAATGCCTGGAAGTCAGAAGACGAGCTCTGATTCCAGACTTGCTAACAGACATTTGTACAACATAGGCCAGATTTTTATGTTCTGGAGGGAAGAAATCAAGTTGAGATGCTTCTTACCTACTTAAGTATTTCCCCAGAGTTTTATTTCAAGGATAGTTACAAAGCATCCACAGATTTTTAAGAATAATGCTGTTCACCTGTAAAATACCATTGCTGCTTTATAGCGTGAGCTACACATGGACAATGTGATGCAAAGACTTTTGTTTTGAATGAGTTAGAGCAATCATGTTAAAAACGATATTGATAAAATTGAGGATTAAAGTGGGGCTTTGTATGTTTTCAGTTGCAAGTTAAATGCTGTTCACTGGTTAGTTTTCACATTTTAAGCACATTGACACTGTGTTTGGCAAGAGTGGAGTGCAGAATTTGCTAACTACAACTCGTTAAAGTTCTTTAAATCAAATATAATTTATTAGAATTCTTGATGCGTATTGCAGTACAGCAGAAAAAAATGGTGGCCAATGTAACACCCTGTTGTGGTAGCTGCTGCACCAGGGGTAGTTCCCCTCCACCCCTGGAGTTTATAAACTCTAGCACTTTGCTTTGCACATCTGTCTTAAAATGCAGTTATACAAAAGTACAAAAAGAAGTTATGAACAGCTGCTGTCTTCTGGATCCAGCTTTACTGACAGGAGGCTTTATTTGCACACCTCTGCCCTCAACCCACCCTCCTCCTTTCTCCCTCTTTTCCCAGTACTGCTGCTCTGCCACAAGTTGTTTCCTCCCTTCAGCTTTGCTGGCAAATGGATCCTGTAAATGCTCTAATTTGCTTTAGGCAAAGTTAGTTAAGTTTAAAAGGCTATCAAAAGTGATTTAAGCTACCTGGAAAATCTTTTGCATGAAGGAGATGAAAGAGCAGCAGAGCTCTAAGGTCAGTAACCTCTTGCAGAGAAAGGTGGTAGAATACCTGGGGGTAAAATGTCTTTAACTGGCCAAGTTGTTCAGAGTGAACATCTATCTGTGTCGCATGTAAAGCAGATGTAAGCATTTCTGTCACTGTAAATGCCCTCCTACAACTGCTTGTGCTAGTATTGCTACTTTGATTAAAAATCACATGCAGGAGGTTGTAGACAGACATTCACTTGGCTAAAATCCATGCCACTGGAAACCTTCCTCTCCCCCTAGCTGGTTGCTATTGCTCCTTTGGTGGCAGTTACGGCCTCACTAGAGCAGCAGAGCTCCCACACCAGCTGTGGGGCAATCAGCCAGAAAAGCTTAACCAATTTAAATGGGTGGTTTGCGCTAACCCAGCTAATGTTGCCTAAAGTGGATTTAAAAACTCTCCTATGGGTTATTCCTTTGGTTCTGGAGTAGGGACAGTAGCATCTTCTGCTAGCACAGCTAAACATGGGGGAGGATGTGGTACAAACGCTGCATAGTGTCCAGGCGTGACAAATGGCATGTTGAGTAAAGACCCTGCTCAGCCCTGTGCCCGACCCTGTGGCTTAAAGTTAAGGAAATGTTAAAGCTTCCTGTGAAGTGACTTGATGAGTAGAGATGAACAAAAGACTCTACAAGCATATTTCAGAAGTCCTTTTAGGTAAACTAAGAAGGGCAACTGTAAATTAACTTGGTGGTTTGTTCTTGCATAGCAGAAAGCTTTGTAGGCTGTGGATAGGTGGCAACGGGGAACTTTATCATTGAAGTCTGGATGTTTATAAGCATGATGTAATTTCAGTGTTAATTTGAATGCATTTCATGTGTAAAACTAATTCAGTGGGAGTATTTGGCTGGTAAATAATTTAAGCTTTTGCTATAAAAGAAGTCAGAATGTCTAGGTAAGTTTTTCACACTAAATACAAAATGATTACATTTGTGGTACAACTTAGAATCTTCCAGATCTATGATGTCATCTTTGTTTTGTGGTAGGGAATCTCAAATGACTGAGACTTATGAGAAGCACATTACAACTTTGAAGTTGTTTAAGAACCACCTTTTGCATGTTCCTACCTTAAATGTTTTGAAAAATTTACAGAATTCCTTTGCATTATTATAATTTTTACAGGTCTATAGTTTGTTCCACATTATTTAAAAAATAATGCGACTGCTAATGTTTGCTTAATGTCTTAATTAACGTTTGATGCTCAGAATTGATAGATGTACAGAATTGAAAAGATTGGGAGATCTTCGGCTATCTATCTTTGCATGTTACGCTGTCTACACATGAGGTTTGTGATGAAGCTTGTGGTGGGATCTTAAGTGCCCTTAAGGTAATAGGTGATCTTGCCTTAAAGACTAAAAGAAATATTCCTAATAAGCAGACAGACAGCAGGCACTGCTGTAGATGAAGTAGAATGAAGTTCCATCCAGAACCTCGTTCCTCTAAAGGTATTTTATACTGACTTGTTTCAGAGAAGTTCATGATAAAACCCTCAGTGAAAGAACAATAGCATAGTTATCTATGGGAGCTGAAAACAGTGGAGAAATCAATGTAATGAGTAATCAACATCTGATGCAACTGACTGGCAATGAGAACACATCAAAGACAGTTTTCAGTGAAAGGATGGAAATTGCTGAAACTTCACAGCACTTAGAGATGTTGTGGTTCTGTCTTTGTTACGCTGAGGTCCTGGATCTCCTGCGCTGGATGGTTCATTCTGTTTGCAACCCATGGGCAAAACCAAAGTTGTCAGTTACTGACAATAGAGAATGTCCTCTTGAAGTTTTTTTCACTTTTGTGAAAAGATTGTCTGCGTCTGTAGTAAAAGGCAGGCTTTTAGCTCAGTTTTCCTGCTGGGAATATTTCTGCTTTGGAGAACTCTGCTGATGGGCCTTCGACATGTTGGGGTTTGGATAGATCATCTAAGCCAGTGAAGTTACCCAGTAAAATAAAAAAAACCAAACCAAACAAAAAAATCAGTCCTGCATCCCTGGAGTCTGTGTTAAGAGCTGTACTTTAAACTCAAGAGCTCAGTGTTGCTTCAGTGATGAATCATTTTTGATGCTTAGTATTCAATTAGGAAACCTTCTCAAAAAAATAAGAGGCAAATTAAAATAATTAGGAAATTGTTGTAGTGTTGGCCCTTCATGTGTATTGAAAAAGAAGTATACCCAGATGTACGGCAGGTGGAAATACCACTAGGCAAGGTATACCTGCAACAGCGTCGGAGTCCTGAAGGAAGGTGGTTAGTAGCCTTATTCACCATCCTTGCAATAATCCACTTTGCTGACTTATGCACTTCTCTAGTTTTACATTGTTGCCAGTCTCTTCAGTTTTATTAGTTCAATCACCAAATAGTTGGCCATGACTTTAGTTAAATAAAATTCCTAGATGTTGTCCTGTAAATATGTTCTGTGAAGCTCTATAGGTGCTCTGTTCTTGTCTTGCTTCAGGTCTTGAGCAGTCTCTGGAAGTACCTTTGGGTTACGAAGGATCTTTTATAAAAATTCAGAATGGGATTATACAGCCTGTTCCTATCAAGTCTCTTCAGGAGGGGTTTTAGTATAATCCTAATCTATCTACTGTTCTCTCATTTTGCGTATGACTAGCAACTGTTTCAGTCATTTCTGTTCCTACATCCTGCATTTGTTTTTAGGAGAAGAGGAAATAGAATCCTAATCCAGGTTAGTTTTGCAGATGTGTGGAGGGAAAGCTGAATCAAATTGATACATTTTTCAGCATATCATGACTTCCAGTGAGTGCAGCGTAGATACACAGTGTCAGAGAAGTCAGCCTGAAGGCCTGTACTGCAAGAGACTACCACAGGGAGCAAGTTGTCCTCTGAGAATAATGTTGATAAAAGAATTGAAAATGGCCTTAATTCAAAATAGGAAGTGCAACGAAACAAATACCCTGTCCCCTCTGAAGACAATGTGAGAAATAGAAAGATATCCCCCATTTATGAAACAGAAAAATTATTATGACAGATGTCAGCTGCAAATAATGGAAAGTACTTATTCTGGTCCATATTAGTTTAGGCAGTGTGTACCAGGAAGAGTAAGAGTACAGCCTACATTGGCTGCAATGCAGTGATTCACTGAGGTCTTGAAACTACGGATAATAGATTTATTCTCGTTAGCTGAAAACATCATCTGATGAGGAATTTATAAGTAAAAGCCATAATGGGTTCAGCTATTTCCAAAGCAGAAAGATAATCACCTTCCTCTTGGTTACAGAAATTTCCCATTGCAGTGTGTACTATAAATCAGATGAAAAATGTACATCAGACAGCATGTATTACCAGGCAGAAATTGAATTTTGGTGTGACACCCGGTCCATGGGTACCCATGCTCCCTGGTAATCCACTCAGTAGGCTACTAGTTGACCTTTTTACCTTTGGAGAATGGGCAAGGGGCAGCAATACGACTATTATTGTTTGGTCTCCCCAGTCTCCCTAGTTGTCAGGATTTAAGAGAAAACAAACTGTCTCACAAAGCTGGCCATAATCTAGGGGCAATATGTCATTCTCAGAGCAGGACTAACACAGATAAATCCTGTACTGGCTGATGGAGCAATGGTTCTCAGACTGATGAAGTTGGTGGTGAACTTAGTTGATGCTTCTGCCTTACCAAGAAGATCTGTTATTTCAAGGATCTTTTCAGTGCCACCAGATTCAAAATGGTGGTTAACATTTGTACTGCAAATGCTCTTTCACCTACACTTGGGGAACACCAAAAAGTTCTCAATTTAGTTGCAGTAAATTCTTTCAAAATGGATATAAGAAGTCAAAGATCTTCAATTGTGTATTTCTCAACAAAAATCAGGACAGACACTTGCAGAAATCGTAACATGAACCATGTTTTTCTTTTTCCCTCTGTGAGGACAGGCGCAACAGTAGGACTGCACTTTCAGTCCTTCCAGCGCAGCACCAGCTGATTCTCTGTGGGAGTTGTCATATTTCTTATCCATTAAAGCATACTCCTTAATAGCGTCTATCACAGTCAGGCAAGCTTTAGAAGTTTATACCGTCTCTTATGAGACCTGGTATTATACATCTAATTCAGACAAGTATGTCTCGCAATCATGATTGCATTGTTTCCAAAGAAAATACAAGAATTATCCTTTCCTCTCTGACGCATCAAAGCCCAACTCTTAGGAGGGCTAAATCTCCTGGCAAGAAGGTTGTGGTAAGATTTGCTATTCAGCTATGCAGCAGCTAGTGCACAAAAGCTGACTAAATACCGTTGCATCAGCCATCAACGTTTAGCTGTGCATTCTTGACAGAAGTTTTTTGTTTGATGTGTTCCCTCTGTGAGGGAAACTGCATAGATTCTGTACAATCTTTACAATCCTTTTGGTTGTTGAAGCTCAAAGAGTGATTCTTTTTTCTATAGTAGAGAGGAAAAAATACTATCATAACGGTCTGTAGACAGTAGCATGACTAAAAAAGGAAGAGAAGCATACTTCGTCTTACCCGAGGAGCTTGTTTCTTTTGAGTAACAAGTTTCCAGGTGATAGTCCACATTCGAAAAAAAAAGGGTCCATCCAAAATACAGGGAGAAATCAATATTAAAAGTTTGGTTCTGTTTTGTCAGAAGATGTTATCTGTGCTATGGAAAATAAGTGAGGGAATTTCAGTCTGCAGGCTAGGACGTAATTCACCTTGACTGTGAAAACTGTGACATGGTGGGAGTTCCAGAGAGCAGGGCAAACATTGCTTTGGCAGTGATTGGCAAGTCTGGTTTGACTGTAGTTTCCATCTAGCATCTGGCATTGAGCAGCACCTGAGGCGGGAGGCGGCGGCAGGACCACCCCAGTTGGATGCAGCTGCTTTTTCCATTGGCATTGGATGGACCCCAGAGTTCAGAGGCATGAGCTTTGGCCTTGGCAAAGGGCTCTAAAGCTTTGAGGCCAAAACAGAGATTTTGCAGCTTCTTCCCCTAAAGGCCTTTTCTCTCATTTCAACTTGAGCAGAGTTGAAACTGCAGGGGAGAACCCAGTCTGCTGTCTTTCGTCCTTGTTGTAATGGTGGCATAAGCTGTTGGCCATGATATTTGTTTCACAGTGACAGCCACTAACTGTTTAAAAATCTTCAGTTTTTAGAAGTGTATTCAAGATCTGAAGCAGTATTTTTAAGAAAAAACCCACCATTTTTATTAAAATGTGGGGTTATAATAATGCCTTTCTGGTTGGCAAATAACTAATTTACATCAAGCCATAACTTAAAACGTAGTGCTTGGAACACTATAAATACAAAATTGTATCCTTTCCTATCTCATGTGTAGGAGGAAACCATCATAACTGCAGATACAATGAAGCAGTGGATTTTGACATTTTATTAAGGTTTGGACCTATAATCACTCTTCAGTGTTCTGTTCAAAGAAGCCTCTGCAGAAAATAGCAGAAAATTATCATGCACTGATAGTGGAGAGAAGCATGTACTGAACTTCAGACTTAGCTCTCGTTACTTGCTCCATCACATTCTCAGTTCTTTGTGCATTGTTTTTATGGCTTCTGGTGTTCTCAGAGTAAAGTTCGCATTCGTTTTGGAAACTAAAAGGACATAAATAATAATGGCTCAATTCAGATATGACACAGGTTAGCAATAAGTATAGAAATTCTTTACTCTTAGCTCTCAAAAGCAAAGCTAATATGTTTTCCTACTATTTTCTTTTCTTGTATGTTTGGAAAAGAAATCAAAAGTTAACTGTCTCTGACCATTAGCTGAGGTTGATGTTGTGTTTGATTTCTTTGTGGTAAAGTTCTTATATATTGTTTAAATACTAGCATCAAATATGGACTCTGATTATAAACCAAGCCACTTTCTTTTGTAAAGTTACTTGTGTAATTACCATCTTAAGGATTTTACATAAATATGTATAAGTTGTCTTTTGCAGACAACTTGGTGCTAGAAGCTTATTCTAGCTAAAATGGAAAGAAAATTGTTTATAGAGTAAGAGGAGCTTTCTCATCTCAAGAAAAGTATACTATGTTTAAAGAAATCTGTGTTTTTACTGATTAAAGAATTATTCAAATAAATCTAGTGTGTTCAAGTAAGTAATGATCTTTTACCTCATGTCTGCTGCAACTTTTAAAAAAATAGTTTATTATTATGACTTCGCTAAAATAGATGGGAGAGGAATTGCCTGTTCTGTTTATTTACCAGTGAACAGATTTTAAAAAAAGAAAGGAAAAAAAAACCCCAAACCCAAAACCCAAAAAGAAGATCAGGTATTCAAACAGGAGTTTTAAAAAAAAGACACACAGAGAGAGAAGGTCATAAATTCTTTGTACTGTCTTTGGCTTTGTACTTTTTTATATATTTGAACTCTCCCTCCCAGGTTTTTTTTCGTCTTGCAGATTTCTGTACATGAGTGGATTTCTTAAAGAGCTTGCAGATACAACCTTTAAAGGTGTCCTTCAAGTCAGTTAGTAGATGTCCTAAACTTTGGTAAGCAGATAAGGCTTTGTTGAAGTTTTTGGTATCTTTTTTTTTTTTTTTTTTTGTACCTTTATTGCCAAAGTATGGTCTAAGCTGTAGCCTACCATATTATTTTTCATTATCCATTCAGAGGTCATCTGTGACAGCTTATACTTTTACAGGCAAATCACATGGATGGTGAATATCCCTTCATGATAGCATAGAGATTTTCTGTTTAAAGAAAAAAATGAGTATGGTTGCTTCTGCCAGAGTACTTTTCACAGAAGTGATGATCATTTGTATAATAGCTTTGCTATGTAGCCGTAAGGTCTTATGCCTTGAAAAGTCCCAATTTTTACCTGCTGTTTCTCAGCTAACCAAAACCCTTCATCTGGTTGCAGCTCAGCTGGGTGAAGAGCACTTTTGTTGGCAAAGAGCTCAGATCCAGTCTTAACAAGAAGCTGTAGCAGCTTAAGATACTATTTTTTCCAGCTGTTTGTGGGCCCTCTGCTCCCACAGCACAACTGTTAGAAGGAATATGCCAATGCTCCACAGCCATGTCTCTGCAAAATCCAGGGGCTTAGTTTACACCATTGCAGTCATTGATAAACACGTGTCTAAGTCTCATAGATTGTTTGCCTGGGTAAGCTCAGCTCAGCGCAAGCCTTCTGTTCAAGGGAAATGCCCTCTCAAATCTGCTGGCAAAGTTGTTTGTCAAAATGAAATGGATATTTTAAATAGTAAGGCTCTGCCAACCTGGCTTGTTTGGGTTGGGTCCGTTTGCATGAGAGCTGCTTTGCTGGCGGGTGCAGGGGGCTGCAGAGGAAAGGGTGAGTGACAGATGACTGAGGCAAACCTGTTACCACCTGGGGCACAGTGGGTACTGCCTCCACTGGTACAGCAGAAGTAATGTAACCGTGTCGGGGGGGGGGGGGGGGGGGGGGGTAGTTGCAGTCTTAGGGAAGCTCTGTTGACATCAGTGTAGCAGGAGTGAGGGCTCTGTAGTGAAATCATCTGTGAATTGGCGTGGCAGTACAAGGTCTGTGGAAGGTGGTGAAGGAAAGGTGTGATTTAAAGATATTGTAGATATTTCATCAGTGGGTTTGGAGTATATATCTTCCTTAATAAAAATTAGTTGGGTTTTGAAACTGAAACTGTTATGTGGGTGTAAATGCATGTTATGAATGATATCTGAGCAGAATGACTTTGATTTCACTGGAAAACCTTTCCATCTGGTGAAACCAAAGCCACTTCCAAAACACATCAATAAAAAGTTACTAGAGTTTTTCTCTGATTTATCATTTTACGCCTGCAGAATGAAAGTGCAATTTCATTTAGTTGGCCTGAGCAATAGTGTGGAGTGGGCTTCAGAGCACATATCCAAGGTCTCTGAAAAGTTTGTACTTTATTTGCTAGTATGTATTAAACCTTGTGCCACTGTTTCTCACTGCTTCTCTAACCTGTCTCATAAACTGAGAAAGCAAGGGACCATGAATCCAAGTGTTCAGTGCAACTGGCTGCTGTTAGCTGTCTACAAACCGATCCTATGTATATTTACTAACATGTAATTCTTAGCAGAACTTAGGCCTCTTGTATATCTATCCTGTGAGTATGTTACTGTAGTTTTCAGAGAGCGAAGAGACGTTGCACAAAGTTGTATGTAGCAGTACTAGAAACAGAACTCGGGACTCCTTTAAAAGAAGAAGAAGATAAATCAGACCAAAGACTTGTTTACTCAACTAAATTGTCTTTTGAACTGAATAAATGAAATGTGTTTTAGCAATGGTATCTGTGTATCTATCTGTTCAAAGTACTTGTGGAACAGATGACTTGGCCTGCCCCATCACACAACACGGTGTGTGTGAATGAGCTGGGACTGTCAGTACAGAAGAAGAAGGTCCTGTAACTGTAACAGTGGATAGCAAACACAAATTAATTTTACGACAGATGTCTTGATGTTTGCCTCTTGATTTACCTCTAGAATTTCTCAGAGGAAACCACTCTTGAAAGTCAGGTATGCCACTATTTGCAGGTATCGGATTCAGGAAGTTTTAATGGTTAAAGCAGCAGTAATACGGGTTTATAAGATCTCGGTTCAAATCCTGGCAGTACCATGAGTTCCCAATGAATTTGGTCACTTATCCTACCAACAGGGAATCCAATGTTTTTTGGCTTCTGTGAGTCTGACCAGTTGGTACTGTGAACATGTCATCTTCCAACTCAGCTATGTTGGCTGAATAAACTGCCACCCTTCAGGCTACTTGCAGGTATTTGTCATGCATCCTGCCAGCAGACTTCTGCTGTTTCAGATCTGCCACTTAAGCTGCTCGTGTCATCACTTCTTAGCCTGTTTAAGGGGAAAAAAGTGCATTTATTGCCAAAGATCTGCTACTATATATAGTTGTATAAGCCAGCTTAGCTCACTGACTGTAATAGGTTAAGGAAGGAAGAGTAACCTCTTCTTCTGGTACAGCTATATCCAGAAGAGGATATGCCCATGGCTTTCCATGTCGAGAGTTGGTTTTGACTAGTTTGTTTCAGAAAAGCTTATGAAAGGTACACTCAGTCCCTGTCTTACAGTGAAGGAAATCTATAGAGGGGTGTGGGCATTTCATTAGGAGGAGAGCAGTAGGCATGAGGGATGTTTCTGGTGTAGACAGACCTCTGGTCTAGGATTGTTCTTGATGTAAAACATGTTTGATTGTCAGTGGTCATCTTCCCATAGATTTGAAAATGGGTTTTCAACTGGCACAGCATCCTCCTCTTCTAAAAGATTTATTTCCTTGTCAACTGCAGTTTTCTACTGATGTAATCTGAAGTCACCCTCTCTGGTCTGTTATAGAGGCATTGATATGGAGAATGTGCACTTGCAGACTTGCTGTTCCCAGCCATTGCCCCAGGGTTTCTATACAACCAAAAGGTGGAAATGGCAATGTGAAGAAACAGTCTGATTCCTAGCCAAGTTTTCAGTCCTTTCCTCCTTTAGGTTAGTTAAGCCCTCAGCTTGTGGGCCCCTCACTCCATTTGGTCCCACTGAGCTGGGTTCTCTACCATATCTCTAGGTAGTTCTTACTTTGAAAGGGCGACCTTATTACAGGGATTATTGATGTTTGTCCTGGGTTCAGCTGGGATAGAGTTAATTTTTTTTTTTTTACAGGAACCTGGGAGGTGGGGGGCATAGCCGGGGCAGCTGACCTGAACTGGCCAAGGAGCTATTCCATACCATGTGACATCATGCTCAGTATATAAAGGGGGAGCGGGCCGGGGGGTGGGCTCTTCTTTTCGGTGGGGGAAGTGGCAGAGCGTCGGGTCCCGGGTGGTGAGCAGTTGCACTGTGCATCACTCTTTTTGTATACTTTTTCATTAGTACCGTTGTTGTTGTTGCAATTTCTTTGTGTTGTTCCAGTAAACTGCCTTTATCTCAACCCTCGAGGTTCCAGGTTTGGTTTTTTTTTCTCTCCTCCGTTTTCCCCCCATCCCACCGGAGGGGGGCGGGAGGAGTGAGCGAGCGGCCGCGTGGTCCTTTGTTACCGGCTGGGCTGAAACCACGACAGTCCTTTTTGGCGCCCAACGTGGGGCACGAAGGGTTGAGATAACGACAGATCTGGCCAGAGCGTGTTGAAACAAATTTGTCATACGCATTTCTTATACTAGATAAATAGATGTTAGTCACAATGTTGATTCAGCTGTTTACATGGTGGCGTTTTGTAAGTTCTTATATGCTTTATGTATTGCCTGTAGTTGCGTATCTCATCTCTGGGAGAGTGATTGGGATTATCATTTTGCTGTACTGGGCAATGTCGACTTGTGAAATGATTACATCACTGGTCATGAGGTTAAGCTGTTATCTGTATGAGGCAGTGATATCATTTCCAGACTTTGGGCACCTTCTGTCGGATTTTATTGGTAATTACACCCAACCCATGGGGAAGTCAGGGGGGGATACTTCCCCCCATCCGTTCCCCTCCCTTTTCTCTTTCCAACTAATTACAACAGTTTTCGAGAATTTTGAATATCCTTGGGATGCGCAAGCCTGTGTGCTGTTAGTGCTATGCCTCCTGACTATGTTTCAGGTCTTGTCTAGGGCTACAAAGAGGCTCTTTAAGAGTACCACCCAGAGATCTGTCCCAAAGCTGGATATTCATGGGTGGCACGGCGTGTGGGAGGATGTGGGCAGGTATCTAGAGAACTTCTCACCTCCAGTGACTTGGAAGTTCACTCCCGAACAACTGCAGAACCCTCATGAAGTGATAGAATTTTTGAAAGGAAAATGCTGTGGCTATCCCAGAGACACACAACTCACTACACTGTGCTGGGCCCTGGCCGGTATCTACCAAACCCTGCTTGATACTATGCAGCACCCCCAGGGGGAAAAGGGGGAAAAGATGGAAAACAAGACAACATGCACCGTGGCTGCCCCAACCCCGACAACATGCACCGTGGCTGCCCCAACCCCGACAACATGCACCGTGGCCGCCCCTACCACGACAACAGGCACCATGGCTGCCCCTACCCCGGTGACAGATACTGCCACTAAACCAGAGAACCAACCTGTGCCAGTATCAGTTGCCCCTGTACAGAAAAAGAAACACACAAAGAAATCAGTTCGCTCAGTGAGAGATGAAGATGAACCAGGGTCATCGCGAGAACAGGAGGAAGAGGCAGAACCTGAAATAATTACCCGATCTCTATCCCTGAGTGAGTTGCGTGACATGCGAAAAGATTTTAGCCGCCACCCAGGTGAGCACATTGTTACCTGGCTGCTCCGATGCTGGGATAATGGGGCTAGTAGTGTGGAATTAGAGGGTAAGGAAGCCAAGCAGTTGGGATCTCTGTCTAGAGAAGGGGGTATCGACAAGGCGATTGGGAGAAAAACACAAGTCCTCAGCCTCTGGAGGCGACTTCTGTTAGGTGTAAAGGAAAGATACCCTTTCAGGGATGAAGTTACATGTCACCAAGGCAAGTGGACCACCATGGAGAGAGGTATCCAGTACCTGAGGGAATTAGCCGTGCTGGAGGTGATTTATAATGATCCAGAAAATGCGCAGTCACCCACAGATCCAGATGAAGTCCAATGCACACAACCGATGTGGCGGAAGTTTCTACGAAGTGCACCACCAACCTATGCCAACTCATTGGCAGTAATGTCCTGGAAAGAAGGCTATGGACAAACGGTGGATGAATTGGCTGTCCAACTCCGGCAATATGAAGGAAGTCTCTCTTCCTCCCTACGGGCCTGTGTCTCAGCTGTAGAGGAATTGTCCCGAGAGTTCCAGCAATTCAAAGTAGATATGTCCTCCTCCTCACCTGTACAGGCCCGCATTGCAGTTATTGGGAGTAAGCGTTCCTCTGCCCAAGAGAGAGGAGAGAGAAAGTACACACGACGGGCTAACCTGTGGTTTTACCTGCGTGACCATGGAGAGGACATGAGGAAGTGGGATGGAAAACCTACCTCAGTCTTGGATTCACGGGTACGGGAGTTGCGAGAAAAAGCAACCAGAAAAGAAGATTCTTCTTGGAAAACTGCTGCTCCAGTTTCCCGTGAGCAGTCCCCCGGGCGCAGTAGATGGGCCGATCTCATTTCTGATCCTCTTGAAGGGACTTCTGATTCACATGTGCAAAAAGTGGGTAACAGATATTCTAACCAGGATTAGAGGGGCCCTGCCTCCAGCCAGGTGGAGGAGAGGGACAACCGAGTCTACTGGACAGTGTGGATTCGATGGCCTGGCACGTCAGACCCACAGGAATATAAGGCTCTAGTAGACACTGGTGCACAATGTACCCTAATGCCATCAAGTTATAAAGGGGCAGAACCCATCTGTATCTCTGGTGTGACAGGGGGATCCCAAGAGCTAACCGTATTGGAAGCCGAAATGAGTCTAACCGGGAATGAGTGGCATAAACACCCCATTGCAACTGGCCCAGAGGCCCCGTGCATCCTTGGTATAGATTATCTCAGAAGGGGGTATTTCAAGGACCCAAAAGGGTACCGTTGGGCCTTTGGTATAGCTGCATTGGAGACGGAGGAGATTGAACAGCTGTCTACCCTGCCTGGTCTCTCCCAGGACCCTTCGGTTGTGGGGTTGCTGAAGGTTGAAGAACAACAGGTGCCAATTGCTACCACGACGGTGCACCGGCGGCAATATCGCACCAACCGAGACTCCCTGATCCCCATCCATAAGCTGATTTGCCAATTGGAGAGCCAAGGAGTGATCAGCAAGACTCACTCACCCTTTAATAGTCCCATATGGCCCGTGCGGAAATCTAATGGGGATTGGAGACTAACAGTAGATTATCGTGGGCTGAATGAAGTCACGCCACCGCTGAGCGCTGCTGTGCCAGATATGTTAGAGCTTCAATATGAACTGGAATCAAAGACAGCTAAGTGGTATGCCACAATTGACATTGCTAATGCATTTTTCTCCATTCCTTTGGCAGCGGAGTGCAGGCCACAGTTTGCTTTCACTTGGAGGGGTGTCCAGTACACCTGGAATCGACTGCCCCAGGGGTGGAAACACAGCCCCACTATTTGCCATGGACTGATCCAGACTGCACTAGAAAAAGGTGAAGCTCCAGAGCACCTGCAATATATTGATGACATCATCATATGGGGCAGCACGGCAGAAGAAGTTTTTGAGAAAGGGAAGAAAATAATCCAAATCCTTTTGAAGGCTGGCTTTGCCATAAAAGAAAGTAAGGTCAAGGGACCTGCGCAGGAAATCCAGTTCTTAGGAGTAAAATGGCAAGACGGGCGTCGTCAGATCCCTGCGGACGTGATCAACAAAATAGCAGCTATGTCCTCACCGACTAATAAAAAGGAAACACAGGCTTTCTTAGGTGTTGTGGGCTTTTGGAGAATGCATATTCCAAATTACAGTCAAATTGTAAGTCCTCTCTACCAAGTTACCCGGAAGAAGAACGATTTTAAATGGGGGCCTGAGCAACGACAAGCCTTTGAACAAATTAAGCGGGAGATTGTTCATGCAGTAGCTCTTGGGCCAGTCCGGACAGGACCAGATGTTAAAAATGTGCTCTACACTGCAGCTGGGGAGAATGGCCCTACCTGGAGCCTTTGGCAGAAAGCACCTGGAGAGACCCGAGGCCGACCCCTGGGGTTTTGGAGTCGGGGATATCGAGGATCCGAGGCTCGCTATACTCCAACTGAAAAAGAGATATTGGCAGCATATGAAGGAGTTCGAGCCGCTTCAGAAGTGGTTGGTACTGAAACACAGCTCTTCTTAGCACCCCGACTGCCAGTGCTGGGCTGGATGTTCAAAGGGAAAGTTTCCTCTACACATCACGCGACTGATGCCACGTGGAGTAAGTGGATTGCACTGATCACACAACGGGCTCGCATAGGAAACCCCAGTCGCCCAGGAATTTTAGAAGTGATCACGGACTGGCCAGAAGACAAAGACTTTGGAATGTTGCCAGAGGAGGAGGTGACACGGGCTGAAGAGGCCCCGCTGTATAATAAACTGCCAGAAAATGAGAGGCAATATGCCCTGTTCACTGATGGGTCCTGTCGCATCGTGGGAAAACATCGGAGGTGGAAGGCTGCTGTATGGAGTCCTACACGACTAGTTGCAGAAACTGCTGAAGGAGAAGGTGAATCGAGTCAGTTTGCGGAGGTGAAAGCCATCCAGCTAGCATTAGATATTGCTGAAAGAGAAAAGTGGCCAGTGCTCTATCTCTATACTGACTCATGGATGGTGGCAAATGCCCTATGGGGGTGGCTACAGCAATGGAAGAAGGGCAACTGGCAACGCAGAGGTAAACCCATTTGGGCTGCCACACTGTGGCAAGATATCGCTGTTCGGATAGAGAAGCTAGTGGTAAAAGTACGTCATGTAGATGCTCATGTACCCAGGAGTCGGGCCACTGAAGAACATCAAAACAATCAGCAGGCAGATCAGGCCGCCAAGATTGAAGTGTCTCAGGTGGACCTGGACTGGCAACGTAGGGGTGAGCTATTTATGGCTCGGTGGGCCCACGATACCTCAGGCCATCAGGGGAGAGATGCAACATATAGATGGGCTCGAGATCGAGGGGTGGACTTGACCATGGACACTATCGCACAGGTCATCCACGAATGTGAAACATGTGCCGCAATTAAGCAAGCCAAGCGGCAAAAACCCCTGTCACATGGGGGGCGATGGCTGAAATATAAACAGTGGGAGGCCTGGCAGATTGACTATATCACACTCCCACGAACACGCCAAGGCAAGTGCCATGTGCTTACAATGGTGGAAGCAACCACTGGATGGCTGGAAACATACCCTGTGTCCCATGCCACTGCCCAGAACACTATTCTGGGCCTTGAAGAGAAAATTTTATGGCAACACGGCACCCCAGAAAGAATCGAGTCGGACAACGGGACTCACTTCCGAAACAACCTCGTAGATACCTGGGCCAAAGAACACGGCATTGAGTGGGTATATCACATCCCTTATCACGCACCGGCCTCCGGAAAAATCGAACGATACAACGGACTGCTGAAAACTACATTGAGAGCGATGGGGGGTGGGACTTTCAAACATTGGGATACACATTTAACAAAAGCCACCTGGTTAGTTAATACTAGAGGATCCGCCAATCGGGCTGGCCCCGCCCAACCAAGACTTCCACATACTGTAGAAGGCGATAAAGTCCCTGTAGTGCGCATGAGGAGTATGTTAGGAAAGACAGTCTGGGTTAGTCCTCCCTCAAGCAGAGGCAAACCCATTCAAGGGGTTGTTTTTGCTCAGGGACCTGGGTACACCTGGTGGGTGATGCAGAAGGATGGGGAAGTTCGATGTGTACCTCAGGGAGATTTGATTTTGGGAGAGAATAGCCAGTGAATTGGGCTGTATGATACCTAACTGCTAAATACCCTGCCAATGCATGTCATTGTATCTATAGTGTCTATATGCCATATCAAGGGTATTACTGTAAGAATTACCCAAATGACTGCGGGATGGACTTTGAAACTAAGCCAAGTACAACAGCGACAGAACTTGAACTGACACCCAGCAATTTCCTCAAGATCAACATCCTCGACCTGCAGAACAAGGGCGTGAGTTGCACCAAATGTACTAGCCACAAGTTCCAGAGGCAGCATACAACAACCCACCATCTCACACCATCTCTCTTATCCTGAAGAACTGTTACAACAGATGGAGCCCCAAAGTCATGGACTAAATAAAATCAATGGACACATTAGAGGAATAGCCCATACGCTAAAGGAATACCATTCGCGTGTGTGTGCGGGGGGACGACGGGGACGGACGCAAGTCCATATACTTATATGTATAAGACAAGGAAGTGGTAGTGGTCGATTGGAAAATGTAAGATCTGGGCATGATGTAGATGGTATAGAATAAGGGGTGGATAATGTCCTGGGTTCAGCTGGGATAGAGTTAATTTTTTTTTTTTACAGGAACCTGGGAGGTGGGGGGCATAGCCGGGGCAGCTGACCTGAACTGGCCAAGGAGCTATTCCATACCATGTGACATCATGCTCAGTATATAAAGGGGGAGCGGGCCGGGGGGTGGGCTCTTCTTTTCGGTGGGGGAAGTGGCAGAGCGTCGGGTCCCGGGTGGTGAGCAGTTGCACTGTGCATCACTCTTTTTGTATACTTTTTCATTAGTACCGTTGTTGTTGTTGCAATTTCTTTGTGTTGTTCCAGTAAACTGCCTTTATCTCAACCCTCGAGGTTCCAGGTTTGGTTTTTTTTTCTCTCCTCCGTTTTCCCCCCATCCCACCGGAGGGGGGCGGGAGGAGTGAGCGAGCGGCCGCGTGGTCCTTTGTTACCGGCTGGGCTGAAACCACGACAATGTTATTTGACAATCCCATGTTATACACATTGAGCTGTCTGTTCTCTTCCTTTCCAGCTTCAAGATCACTCTCAGAAAGTGCTAACAAATGTATTAGGAGCTCCTTAAAATGAGTTTAACATGAAGAAGCAAATATACTCAGTTCTGTTACTGGTTTAATACATATCAAGGTAATATTCTCACCTCATTCCCAAAGGCCTCAAAAGGAATAATGCAATTCCGTGTTGGCATCCATACAGATAAAAGGTTGTATAATTGCATTATATGGAAACTAGTGCAGGCTGCTCCTCTTTTCCCTTTCATTTAAAAACATTTTGAAGACACTAATGCTGGGGGGAGGGGGACTTAATATCTGAGCACTGGGAAATTTTTTCTTAGCCATGTGCTCTTCCAGAGTATTTCTGACAACTGTGGTTTTGTTCTGGGGAGATGAAAAGGTGGAAGAACTGATAGAAGGTTTAGAAAGACCTGTCAGGGGCATGAAGTGGTTAATTTGCATTCCTGAAATTCTTGTGTTGTCTGGAAGGAATCAGTTGATAATTTCTTTCAGGCTGAGATTTTTGTTGGGCAGGACCAGATTTGTTCAGATATAGACGTTACTGTTCAAATTTACATTAAAGAGCATAAGCTAGATAACGTGCCCAGCTGGTTGATGCTGCAGCAGCATTTATCCGTCTAATTTCAAACTACCCTCAAAAAACTTCCTGACACCATCAGCCGGCTGGTTGCATGGTGGGGTCTTAGCTGGAGACCAGTTACATGTTCTGTTTCATCAAGTGCTAACTGTGACAGCACCTCAGTAGAGAGAAAAGATTAACTGTATTTGAACCACTCGTTGGGATCTCTGTAGGTATGACATATCCTTGAGCACAAATTCTCCTCAGGAGCTGAAGACACTTTGCTTGCTTATTTGCATATTTAGGTAGATATCAAGACTAGACAAATACTAACTGCAAGATGCAGATGAAGAAAATAGCCTGCCAAAAGATAGAGAGGATTTGATTCGGCCTGCTGGTTGTTCTCACAGCCTTTATGACTGTTCCTCAGGCTGGTACCCCTGCTCTCATACTTGGGCATCTACTAAACTTGTAAGTTAGAGTTCCACTTCCTATTGCAACAACAAAATATAGTTATTGTGGGGGTGGAGGGGGCATTGTTATTGTTTTTCTCATTTTTTTTTTCTTCTGAGATGAGATTTCTTTTGCTACAGCCATCTCTTTAACCCTGATGTACACTGCCTCTGCTTAGAGAACAGCTTTAGGATCACAGCTCTTCAAAACAGATACCTTTTAGGTTGTAATAGACGTCCCCTGGCACTTGGAAATGGGAAATTAATTTGATTTTCTGTGTCTTGGAACTGTTGACCCATGCTTTAGATCAGTATAGGTTCTGGCTGAGTCTTCCTCTTTTTGCTTTCCCACATTTAGTGTGTAGTACTGAACAGCTAACCCAGCTCACTATTCACATTTCTCTAGCTCTTTTCAGAGTGCAGCACAAAACGGCCAGCTGTCTCTCTGTTGTAAAAGGAAAAAAAATCCATTCTTAAACTAGGTGCATGTAATATAGTAATATAACTAGTTATCATGAATGGGAAAGTGAAAGAATCCCAGTTACTATAAATGTTCTTGCTTCTTGGTATCTTCACCTGCTGAGAGACATTTAACTTTCCTCTGTGATATGGCAAATTAAGTACTTAGCATTTTTTCCTTCAGTATGTTGCATAAAGAAGCACAAAGTGTATTCAGATTTTCTGGTTAACGAGATACTACTGTGAGAGCACCTAGTGTGCTCTTCACTACTGAGTAGCCCACACATCTTGCCACAGATTTGAGGTTTGTCTGTCTGAAAGGAAGAGGATTTCAGAGGACTCTTTGAAGGACTGTACTGATAAGGAGACTGACATCCCTATCTTAAGTTGAAATGTATCTTATTGTTTTAGCTTTTAACCCAGTAGTCTGCAGTACCTAAAATGTCACTCTGAATTACAGGAAAGGTTAGTATCTTCTGCTGTATTTTCCTTGGCAGTTTGATTGCTCAGTCTAAACTTGAGGCTGTTGGATTCCTTCTTAAATTAGCTTTGTACCAAACTTACTTTGTGTTAATCAGAAACTTTATGTTAATCAGAATCAGTAAATATTAGCATACTTTTCA
The DNA here is from genome assembly GCF_947461875.1 of Haliaeetus albicilla. Lineage (NCBI taxonomy): Eukaryota > Metazoa > Chordata > Aves > Accipitriformes > Accipitridae > Haliaeetus > Haliaeetus albicilla. Next base: position 35,705,102 of record NC_091483.1, on the reverse strand, counting down.
TAAGGCGCATGAAAAGACTGTTGCTGCAGTTGTTGGTTTCAAAAAAACCCAAACCTTTTCCAGATGACTTGTGACCAGGTAGAGTTCTTGTGCTGACTTACTTGGGTTAGTGAACGCCTTCATTTTTTTGGTCTTGCATACCAGAGAGTAAGAGGGTTGCTCAGTGTAACATTGCATGCAAATCTGGAGACCACCCACTGTTCCTAAACACAGGGATTCCAAATAATGTGTAACTAGGAGAAATTTTGAATAATGTTTGCCAGAAATCTAGTAGGAACCAACATAAGAGTCCCTCATATTGGTCAGCCAATTCAGCTTTTTGAATCAACATAGCGTAGGAGTTTCTAATCCCTCTGGTGATAGTGGTCTGCCTTCTAATTTTAGTCTCTTTCAGTTTGCAGTTACTTGTAAGGCACAATAGAGCAGTGGAAAAAAATCTGCGTTTTAAAATAGTTTTTGAAGAACAGCATAGGCATGAGTCATACCTGTCCGTGCAGGCCGTAAAAAAGCTGTCGACAGTTAGCTGGGAAGAAGTGTATTTAAACTTTGTTCTTGCCAATTTAAATCACTTTATTCAAAAGCATGAATGAGGTTGTAGTGTTCCATTAAAACTGTTTTTACTGAATTTTAATGAGGAAATATATTTGTACAAGCAGCAAATTAGTTCTTCCCAGAATTTTCCTTTTAATCAAATATTCGTAAACATTGTGTATGATTTTACAAGGGACAAAAGTGAACATTTTTAAATCTTGTCCCAAGGGGGAATTTGGCTAACAGCTGGGACTGTATATGAATAACTGCATAGAGATTTAAATTTAGGTTTATAAGCGAATGATCTGGTCAGTGGCTTGTAGCACATTTTGTTGGAAGTAGATAGTAAAGTGGGGATTATTCAGATCTGGCCAGTTTTCAAGGCGCTAGTTTGTTCTGCGTATGGAATTAGACTAAAGGGAAGAGACCACATGATGTGCGAAGCTCGCGTTGAAGGTTAAATTACAAGGAACCTAACAGTAGTCTGTGCTTTGATTTTTGCCAACTTTCTGATCAGAAAACTGAGACTTCTGCTAAATAGCAGACTGCAGACTGGTGCTCTCATACACCTCCCTCCCGCTTCCCTTTCCCACTTCCATTCACTCTCTACCTGTCATATCGGCAAGCCTACGATGTATAGCAGGATTTCTTTTTCCATTTCTGTGAGAAAGATTGGCATACATAAACCAGTTTGGCACTGATTGAATATTAGAGATGGAATATGATAATAAAAGGAAAGTGGGCAAAAAAAACCCCTAGAGATTTGTCAGAACATTGCTGGCATCGCTTTAGCAATGTTATAGCTAATAACATGCTTTAGCAGTTGCTTTCTGCTAAGAGAAGGAATAGGAATTAGGACGTACATTTGCACGGGCTTTATTGCAGCATCTTTAATCCCTCTTCTTGTGTACTAATTTCAAATAATAGATCATAATATTTTGCATCTTTCTAGAATATTAAAATAGTATAATTTAAGATGCAAAGAATAAACTTCCTCATACAGCCGACCACACTGGTGACTTGGACTGTTCCTAGACATTTTGCTTTGTAGTATTTCATTGGCTTCATTTTTTTTTGGTAAATCAGTAACATTAGATGGGCTACGTTTCCTTCAGTAATTGGATTTATGAAATACTAAGAGTCTCCATAACATTACAGACTTTAAAACCATGGTTGCCATCTAATTTTGTGGTTACAAGTGAATGGAACAGCAAGCCAAAAATTTCTGAGATCTCTAATTTGCTCCATCTCTCTATAAATAAAGAAATTCTAAGTTTCAAAACCCAGGAATTTAGATAACTGACTTGCTATTTATCCCACAGTGAATGGATTGGTTTAGGGGGCGCATTTGTTGCATCACAGGGAACTGGCAAGTTGACAGAAGTTTTAGAGAAATGGTTAAATATGTGATGACTGAGGTTATGTAAAGGTTGCAATATGCAGTTTTCCTTGAGGGTAGAAACGGGGGGGTTTACTTGTAATTTTTAAATTCCATTATAAATACTATAGCTTAATAAAGGGAGCATAACAAAGTGATTTCCCAAAGGAATTTTAGACACAACAGTGGACAGGTATGGCCATTCTCTTTTTTATGCTGTGGTTCTTAGGTTTCATACAGGTAGCATTGTTCGAAAAATATCTCTGAAACTCTGTGAAATGTGTCACCTTATTTCATACTTTTCTCATTCTTTGAGAGATCTCTGTTATAAATTTGAGCCCTGTTCTGCGCTCAAATGTATTGGAGGTATCTATCCCTAATCTTACCTAAATAATGCTAGATTCAGTGTAAAAAAAATTGATTAGCAATTCTTATCACTCTTGTCTGGATGAGGGACTACTTACCCTAAATTATGCAGTGCTACGTTTCTTGTAGAGGCAGGCAGGTGTGTTGTATGGTTTCTAGACTGGAAGCACCTGTTCAGGGAAGAGTTTGTTTACATGGGGCAGGTTTGCTGGCCTGCTCACTCTGCCTGTAGCCCCTTTTGACATGAAATTGCACAGCATAAGGTTAATGACAGTGGGTTAGCAAGGCTTCAAAGCATCTGGTGTGACCCCGGCATGCCTGGCATTCCTTTCTGCTGTGCAGAGGGTCGGCATCCGTTCCCCTGTGGCCGCAAGAATGTACTCGGGAGAAACCAGCTCACATTGTGGTTCCCCCAGGCCTCTGGAGAGTTGTCATGGCAATAACTCATGAGGGTTCGTGGACGATGAGTAAATCCCCTTCTCTGTGCTCTACTGTAGGCATGGATTGTGGTGAGAAAAGGAAGCTGCATCAAGCAGGTATAATGTAAAATTGTCCTCTTTATAACCACCACCGTCATTTACAGGTAGGGCAGAGCATGCGTTGTGGAAAAATGACCATTTGCATGTACCAGAGACACTTTGGGCTGCGAGGAGTCTGTGTCCCACCAGGTCATAGCGCTGACCAGACTGACCTGCACCCTTCCCCTAGACTCACCGAGCATGCTGTGGCCAAAGGCAACGTAGGCCTAGCTGCATCTTCCCCATAGTGGCTTCTTCCAGCTGCTCCACAGATGTGGCCAAGTATGGGGGGGAAAAAGCCAAATATACTCTGTGTCCTGCAGTCCAGACACGCCCCCCTTGTTGGTGCTTGGACATTGTATAGAAAAATGCTTCACCTGGATTCCAGGGAAGGAGAAAACATGGAAGAGGATGGAAAAGGAAAGGAGTAATAAGGTGGAACAGTAAGTCTTGTTAGACTGAGATGCTGTGGAGAGGGCACGAGGGAGGAAACTAATGGGGAATTGCTGGGCCAGGAGATTGATACAGGGAGCAGAGGGCAGGGGAATGGAGGACCTTGGGGCTGGTGATTACAGAGAAGTGAGGATGAGGAACAGACGGAGAGAAGAGCCCAAGAGCTTCATACATGTTCAACAGAACAAACTCCTCTCCGAAGCTGAGATTCATGGGTCCTGTACTCTGCAATCAGCAGACTGCCCTGAAACTCACTGGCACGTGATGTTTCATCTTCCTCTAGTGCTGTTGCACCAAGGGTGGCATGCTGTTGTATTCCTTACCGCTGGTTACCTGCGGCACTGGGGCATCACATGGGGGGCTCAGGCTCTTCCATGCCACTGGCATGCCGAACGGGAAGTCACTGTGTTACCAGATGATGGGGGGGAAATTAAATTCTCTTGACATTATAAAATCCTGCCAGGATGCCATGCGTAAAACGTTTGCAAGTTTGCTCTTGCAAACTTGATGCATGTGCACAAGTGGGTAACAATGTGTCTTAAATTGCAACCTCGGACACTGTTTTTTCCACAGAACGTGTCTTATTTAGTATGCACCACGCACAGGGCTGTCTTAATAAGCAGCTTTTTAGGAGTAAAAGCATCTTACACCTGTCATTTCAAACTCCTTTGATTGCTTGCTTGGTTTTGTAACCTTTATACTGTGTTTAGGTAATGCAGGTGGGAAAGATATTTGACATTTTTAATAGTTTTTTTTCTTCAAATTCTTCCTAAATCCTTCTGGTATAATCTGTAATTCCAGGAATTCTTCTGTAGCCTAAAGGCTCACCACTAACCCCTTATCATTCTCATGTACCACAAATGAGGGACAGAAACTATTTTGTAAATAGATTTCTATAGATTATGCCAGAAAAATAAGCACTTCTCTTGGCAATCAAAATTAAACTATCTCCAAAGAAAATAAAAAATTGAAAACTTAACAGAAAATGGGCAGTAGATACCAGTGCTCTATTTGTATTCAGTGCGAAGGACAGACATTTTTGGAAAGCCTTCTGAGTCCGAGCAGACTTTTCTTTTTCTGTACAAAGGTGATTTCCCAACCTGCTTATATTTGACTGAAAACAGTTCTGCCACTGGTGTTCAAAAGGCAGAAATGCACATTTCACCAATTTGGAAATGTTGTCAATATAAACAAAACCAACTCAGCTCTGTGGTTGAAATATTGAAAAAGGAACTGATCCCTATTGGGGTTGGGGGGGGGGTATTGTGGTCATCGTCTGTTGATCAGCAAGAAAGGCTTGTGCTTTGTGCGCCTATGGTAGGATTTAAGAACGGTCTCAAGGGCCTGGTTTTCTAACTTTATGGACTATGTCACAGGCAGAATCTGTGAAAGGATTATAATGGCAATATAAGATAAAATTACTAAAAATGGAGCCCAGGGGTGGTATTTTAGAAAGCAACTATGTAAGTGCCCAAAGTGTAATGTGTGGACTGCTGTCTTTGTATTGCCCCAAACTCAATACCCTGTGCCCAAGTGGTGTCTGGCTGCTGGCATGGCAGCCACTGCCCTTGGCTTCAGTGGAGTGTAAGGATATCAGGGAGAAGAGTGGGCCAAGAGAGGAACCTGGATGGGATGCGTGGTGCCAGCTACCTCTACAGAGCAAGCGTGAGTGCTGGCGGGTTGCAGGGGCTGTTCAGCGGGGCAAGGTGACACCAGGCTGGCTGGCTGCAGCAACCTGCGCGGTGCCGCTCAGGCTTGTGCAGGATGTAGCACGTAAGGTCATCTCTTCAGGAAATTTAGGAATGTACTTTGGTCTCTGAAGCAACTGCTGCTGTGTCTCAGAAGCACAGCCCTGTTCAATGTGAACTTGAGTGATTAGCACAGCTATTACTGCATCTATAAATAGAATTCATCTTACAATATATTAAGTTTAATGATATAATAAATAGATTACAGTTAACTTTAATAGGAGCACAATGAATGGAGATGTAGTTCTTATGAAGATCTGCTGCCATTAGTGAATGTTTTGCAAGATGCATTATATGGAATACCTTCTTATTCCTTTGAAAAATGAATAATGTGACAATACTGTCTAGAAACAAAACACAAAAAAGCAACTCATAATGTTCCTGTTGCACAGAAAGCAGTCAAGTACGTGAAAGTGCAGGCTGCATTAGCAACCTTAACTGCTCCTTATGAATATGCATTATGAAAAATGTTTATTATATGATAATATTGCTAGTTTTAAAACAAACCATACAAGATTTCTCTGTAGGAAGCTTGCATATGGTTACTGTCACAGGGAATTAAAAGCAACATGAAGCCTAGCTCCACTGATATTTTTGTTTTCATTTATCCTTAACAAGGAAAAAAAAATGCTTTGGGAAGAAAATGTTTTGTTTTTTTTTTTCATTGAAATAATATACAGTTCTAATGAGACAAGCTCCCTGGAGTTTTAACATGACATGTTTAAGGAAGGTTGACATTATACCCCCTGCCTGTGGTTCACCTTGTTGTGCTTGTTTTATGGTAAAACTTCAATATTGAGTGTCCATTTCCAGTTGACAGAGACTCAAGTATGTTTTTCAATGCGAATAAGTCGCTCTATGGTAATAATACAGCCCCCTGGGTTGGGAGAACAAAGGCTAAACCCCAGTTCCTTGCTGTTTCACCTAAGGCTGTAGTTTGGCAAGCCTTTAAGGTAGCTCTTCTGGGGGCTTGGAGAAGTTAAAAAAGGAGAGCAGGCTGTACCTCTTGCTATGCTGGCACAGACATCTGTGTGGCCATGCAGTGAGGGAGATGGGGAATCTGACCTGGCTGAAAAACAGCCCAGCAGAAGTGTCCCTAGGTCAGTTGCCACCATGGTTGACCACACAGCCATACAACGAAGGCTGTGATGGCACACCTGAGAAGGTGACACAAATGTAGAAATGAATGGCCAAGGGCAGCCACAGGTGCAGGGACTGCTTCTTTTTTTTTTTTTTTTTTTTTTTTGTCAGTGGCTGTGTTGGCTTAAATGCACATCAAAATATAGGTGAGAGATTGATGCCTCTAGGTGTAAATAATAGGCTTATGCTCTCTGCGTGGGACACTTGGGTCACAGTTCCTCATACCTTTTTCTCAGTGATGTAGCTGGCTCAAGAAGTTTGTGCCCTGCCTGTAAATTGCTCATTTGCTTCTGCTGGCTCAGTTTTTTGTTGAAGGCATGGCAGAAAATTAAACTAGTAACTGGATCTAAAAAACAACCCCAAAGGAAAAAACTTAAAAGTATTTCTCCTCACCCTGCATCAGTTAATGAATCTGGTTCACAGACCATTTCTACATATGTTTATTCCTGCAGAAATAAGGGCGAGAGCCATTCAGGGATAGGAATGAGCAGGTGAGACTGGGACATCTTTAAGCTGGCGTTGCCACCAAGAAACAGTGCATGGAACTGTCCCCTTCATAAATGGGTGCATGACAGCTTCAGCTGTACTCCTTTAAAGTAACCTAAGCATCCAAGCATATGTTGCAAGTTCTGTGCCCAACTATGGGCAACCAACAAAGAGGACAGGAAGTATGACCTTCAGAGGGGAGTTCTACTCTGCTGGAGACACAGTGATGCCATATTACATTAAGCCTGTCTTTGCAATCTCGCTGCTCTTAAAACATAATCTGAAGTTTATTCTAAATATCCAGCGCTGAAGTCTGTTATGTACGCTTCATGTATAAATCCTTTTCAAAGCTATTTTTGCAGCCATTAACTAGCACACCTTTTGAATCTTATCACAATATATTTAAAACTTAATATTTTTTAAAGGGCAACTTAATACTTTTTTAAAAGGCAAATGTTAAAAGGAAGTGGTTTATGGGAAATCTGTGCTACAAATATACACCTTTTAAAACAGTATTTATAATGAAAGTTCATACTATTCTAATAAAAAGGATTTATTAATAAATATTAATCTGATTTTTCAGTTGCTATCTATGCCATTTCCTCCCCTGCAAAAACAAAACTTAGGGGCTATTTACAATATTTTTTTTAACCACACAGTACCTTACTTTGCATGGAAATAAAGAATAATAATGTGTGGGAAATTTCAATTTGAAAGCAGTCTTCAAAATGCTTTGCCAAGAAACATTATACAATTAGTAAAACAATTCAGTAGTACCTATCATACTTTGTAATATGTGTTCTCCACTCCGTTTAAGTAAGCTTTAGAAGACTTCGTGCAATTTACTGTAGTGCCTCTGTGTGTCCTGCCTCCCATAATAGAGTTCCTGTAGCTTTCCCTACTTCTTCCCAAACCTTAAGTTCATTGGTACTGCAAAAACGTGTCATTGATCAGTAAGTACTGATCAGTGCACATTGCAACGTGCAGGATTGTGTTTGACTTGTACTACACGTATCATAAGCTTATATTTCTTTTTGTATCTATGTTGAGGCAAACATGCTGGAGTTAACCTCTCTAAGCCTACTGCAGGCATCATAAGTAAATTGAGTAGAAATTTCTCCATCTAAACTGCTTTCAGGGAGCCAAGTTGCACTTGTTCTTCCTTCATACGTGGAGGGTAGCAGCTGTTGGTCACAAACTGGTGCACTTAAATTCACTTCAAGTCTATTCTGTTGCATCAATACTAATTGTATATTCTACACGAACACATGATTACACCCATGTGATAAGGTGCATTGGACGCTGTGCCCTTGAACTTTGCCCGTTATCCAAATATCACTTTTCCTTAATTGGTCCATGTACTAAAACTTTGTCTCGCCCTGCCCACAGGTATTGAATTTACCCATAAAATCGCTCCAGCTCAGCACCTAGGATGCACGCTAATAAATCTCAAATTAGCAATAGCCTTAAGGGCATTGCCTAGCCCAAGCTCAAGCAGGAGAAAGCATGAGAACATAGGATTTCCAAGATCCCAGTGGGTCACTTGTTTCATTTCATAATACGTTCAAAAAGAAAAAGATCTGACAGTAGTAGTGGTGCCTTTTTGTAGAAGAAGGGCCTGCCTTGAATTACTTTGGAACATGTTTAACACTTGCTATGGTATGGGATTTTTTTCTTCTCTTCTAAGACTTTATAGGAGTTGGACTCTAGCATCTGCCTTTCTCATTGACTGAATGGGGAACTTAGGCTTTTAAATATAGGTGTGCTAAGCTAAGCTGTAGTTAAATGTCTAAAGCAGATGGCAGAGGTACCTCTCTGTGGGGCCAGATTCTTGCCTGAATGGGAGCATTTGGCAAATTAAATGAAGTATGTGGTCAGATGAAGAGGTCGAACGTAGAAGACAAAGCGCTGGCTGCTGCAGCTGCCCAAACTAGATTACCAAGCAGAAGGGAAGTTTTTAAAACCTAAGCAGGTCCAAATTTGAGAAAGGGAAAAATAACTAAGCATGACTGTCCTTCCCAGGTCGTCTTTGCTGTCTCCAGGGTAAATCTTGCGCAGCTAAGGATTTGGTCCCACTTCATTAGGGTGTTTGGTTTCCTGGGTGGAAAAAAACCCCACAATCCTATTAGACAACACAACAAATCCCTCTGAAATGTTTCTAAAGGAGTCAGTCTGCTAAACGTCTGCTAAGTGTGCAGGGTACACAGAATCCCTTCTGGCACCGTCTTGAATGATGCATTTACCAATATTAATGGAGATACCAAACCATATTGCTCCACAGTTCCTCCTGCACACATTATGCTCCTAATGCACATATGTATATGTGAAATGCCAATTACGGTTTTTGCATTCCATGGTTTAAGCACCACTGTACTTCCAAAATGCTGACTGACCATTACCATGGCCAGACCATCCTGTGGTCTTTCCACTCAAAAATGTTTTTCCAACCAAAAAAACCAAAAATGTTGTTTCTTTGGTCTGTTGCACTGTAATCTCCATTCTTCTGGGGATTATATAGCTCTGCAGGTGATTTCTGTAATTCATTCTAGTCTTTCATTATAAGTAATAGACGGTCTTAATTACAGCATGCCACATGACAAACTGGTAAAGGTGCTAGAAATGTTGCCAACAGGAAAAGAATTGGATGGTGTGAATTTTTATTAATTAAGAGTTGGCAGTACTTATGGGAAATAAGATTGGACTTGTGTCCACTGGAAACTATGTAATTTTGGTATAGACATTTTTCTAAATGTCATGAATTGTATGCCGTTTGTGGTTTTAAAAACTTGAAAAATTATCTTCAGCTTAAACAAAATAAACCAACCTTTGAATAGGGAAAGAAACATGGCAACTTTTGATTTTTTCTCTTACCATTGCTTTATAGTCTTCCTCAATGTACCTTAATTTGTGATGAACATTTACTTCATACCATTAAGTAAGTATTCTTAGAGCATATTAAGTTACTGCAATAAATATTATTGCAAATGTCAGTACAGATGTAAATGAATGCATCGTCTCTGCTACTTGCTGTCAGGCTCTCCAAAGCATCTGAGGGCTTGGGGTCATATTCCTCCACCATTGTATTTTCCAGGAAGGTGCAGAGTGAAGCTGTGTGACCTGCCACACTGCTCAGTCTTCCCAGGTTGAGCAGTTCCCCACTACTTTTGCAAAGCCTTAACTAATTTCTTATAATTGAGAGTGTGGTACATTCATGATACTAAACTTTTCCGAGGACAGGGGAGTTCTCAAAGTCAAGGCAGAGAGAGAAAGCCCTTTCTAGACAGTAATTCAGAGCAGGAGCCTAACAGTAGGTGCCCTTAGCCTCTAGTGGAGCATGTTCCTCTCCATGGACTCTGGAGAGCCCAGGCTGTAGTTAGGCATTTGGGGGAAGAGCAGACACCCAACTAGAGTAGTCTTGCAACTACCCAAGACTATCAAACTTAATTTGAGGTAGAGAGGATGATTCTTTATTTCTTGGGAATCGAAAGTGGTAACGCTCTAGAGAAAAATACTAAATAAGTGAGAACTAGAGCCATATCCATATGCAATTTTTGTCTCTTGCTCTGAGGAAGGCAGACTGCTAGATGAAAGATGGTCACCGTTCAAATGTCAAAATCTGTCTGTGGTATCTGTATCTAAAATTAGGAAAAACTCCACACCTTTTGTGCAGAATAAGTACCTGATAAACCAAGTTTTCTACCACTAGCAAATGATTGTTGGGGTTACTACGTGGTCCTGACTGAGGCAAAGAGATTAGCAGTTAAGTCGGTGGGTTTTTACCACGAGAGAATATCTGCCAATCATTATCAAAAGAGAAGGAATCAGCAATAGCAGTACTCCAAAAAAGAGGAAAATAGTAATTTCTAATTATTATTCAACTCATTGACTGCTTACTCCAAAGCACATTTTGTTCAGAAGATGAATCTAGTTACGCTGTCAGGTGACACTTGCCTTTGGGCTGGGGGAGAGGCTGATCCCAGAGGATTTCCTCCCAGTGCCCGCTGCAATGCTGGAGGAAGGAAGAACAGCCGTCGTCCCCTCTCTCTGCATCGAGGGCACTCACAGACTGGAGAAGGGGCAGAGATAGCTGTGAACGTTACAGGGCATTATGCGTGCATGTGTATGAAGTACTTCTAAATCCCCATAGCGATAATGTTCGAATTCTTTCTTACTCTGATGATTTGGGTATTAATTTGCTTCCTGTGATTATCCTGTGTATATGCAGCCTATGGGGTTTTTTTCCTTTCCCCTTTGCATGTGATGTGCTAGCAAAGGAAGACAGTAATAGTCTCCCAGGATATGTACAGCTCTGTTCATATCTGAGGTATGAAGTCAACTCAAGACCATTTTGTTCTCATAAAATATACAGCACTGCAGTTTAATGGATAATGGCATAAATGCCAAGATTTGATGGGCAGAACCATTTTCACTGGGAGACAGAAAAAGACTATGAGGACTCAGTGTTGGATGGGAGATACGTAAAACCATGTAGAAGCAGGACCTTGCGTGCTATGGGGGTAGTGATTTTGCCTTATCTGAGTGTGCTAACACTTGGCACACTGAGCTATTATAAAGTAACAATACATACGAGATTTTTTTTGAAGTACTAATGAGGAAGCTGACGGGTCTTAAAGTAATTCCACTCCTTTAGACAGGTGTTCTCTTTTCTACTTTTTTTGTACTGCTTTGGGTGATAAAGATGATTTCCCCTCGGGTCAAAAGGAACTGACTATGTGTTTGCTTCTGTTTGAATGCATCGGTCGGTCTGGAGGGCTGCTGAGCATCTCCAGTTCCCACTGCACCCAGGGAAAATTATAAGGGAGCGTTGCAGCTTTATATCATGTTCTGGGTATGCTCAGCTCTGCTCTGAACTTGGGCAGGAAACTTGGAGGGAAGGGAAAAAAAAAAAAAAAACAAGGAAAAATTGCAGAAGCTGGAGTCTCTTATTTGAGTTGTCTGTATAGAAGCTAAAAAAAAAAAGCTGCCTAGCTGCTGTGCTGGTTGCAGGTATCTGTCTGACAGCCCAACCATATGTCAGGAACTTCTGCCCTTGAATCGAACCGTAAGGGTGAATTGAACAGATTTGTTGATGTGCACAGAGTAGGAAACGACCGAAAAGGAGCGCTCCTTAGCAAGTAATTACCTAGGGCTTTCCTTATACTAGAGGTGAGAATCGGTCGTAGGATTTGAAGACCAAGCTAAGATGGCTTGGTCTCGCCTGAGGGCTGTCTTTTAACAGAGAGGGGAGCGTGTGTGTGCGCGCAGGCTGCTCCAGGTGCTTGGGGAAGGCTGCCTGCGTTCTGGGGAAACCCTGGACCTGCTCCTGCGTTTTACAGCTTCACCGCTGCTATGCTGTGAATTAGTGTTTTAATGTATATTACATAATTGTTGGATTCGGGTCTTTCAACTCTTAAATCCTCAAACCCCGTTTATGCTATTGTTTAGCCAATAGAGGGTATTTCAGCATCTTTCTGCCTGGCAAAACTGTGGTGTATTTCACATTATTCTAAAATTAGCTGCACTTTTGAAGGACTGATTTGCGTCCGTCCACAGAACGCAGTCGCGTACGAGTCCAGCCAGGCTCGCCGAGGGCGACGGTGCAATTATAATTGGTGGCAATCAGCTTGTTTTGCTCCCGCTTGGAAGACCGTGAAGCGCGTGGCACTGGGGGAACAGAGCGAGGGTTGTGGGGCCGGCCTCCGAGGCCGTTTGAGGGAAGAGGGGAAAAAGGGGGGAAATAACCTCAACCCACGCAGCGCTATTTTGAGGGTGGGTGGGTTTGGGGTTTGTGGGTTTTTTATTTTGGTTTTTTTTGTTGTTGTTGTTGGGTTTGGTTCTTTTTAGCTCTCTTTTCCCGGGGTGGGGGCGGTTTCCCACCTCCGGGGCCCGCGGGCTCCCTCCCGGCCGCGCACAGCCCGCAGTGCCGCGCCGCCGCTGCGGAGGCGGGCGGGGAGGGAGGGACGGGGCGGGCGCCGGGGGGAGGAGGGAGGCGGGGGGCGGGAGGAGGCAGGCAGGCAGGCAGGCCGGCCGGCAGGCAGGCAGGCCGGCCGGCGGGCGGGCGGGCAGGCAGGCAGGGGGGAGCCGGGTTCTGCGCGGCGCGGGCAGGGCAGGGCCGAGGCGAGCCGGGCCGAGCCGCGCCGCGCCGCGCCGCTGCCGCCCGCCGTGCCCGAGCATGTCGGCGCGGGAGGCGGTGACCTACCTGCCGGAGAAGGGGCTGTACTGCCAGCGCCTGCCCGGACGCCGGGCCCGCGGGGCGCCGCAGCCGCGCAAGGGGAAGCGCGCCGACACCATGGGATTCTACGGCACCCTCAAGATGATCTTCTACAAAGTGAGTGGCCGCCCTAGCCGCGGCTACGCGCCCGCGGATGCAGGCGGGCGGGCGAGGCGAGGCGGGGAGGGGCGGGCGGGGGCCGCGCGTCTTCCGCGCCGCCGCTCCGCGGGCGGAAACGTGCCGGCGGCGGCGCGGGGCTGCCGCTGCTGTGTAGCTGCAGTGTGAGCTGAGCAGTGCTGGGCTGTGCTGTGCTGCGGTGCGCTGCCGGGGAGAGCTGCCAGCGCTGGGTGGCGGGTGGTGATGCGGAATACAGTTTGCTGCCCCCCCCCCCCTTTTTTTTTTTTTAGTATACTGCAATCTCAATTATTTCGATAAATAAACGTTGTCTGAATGAGTTGTGTTTTCCTAGCGACTGCTTAAGTATTTACGGGGACGTTTGCTCGGCGGTTTTTCTTTTTCGGTTACACAGATACCTTGTAGGTGGCTAAATCTTGTCACTAGACCTCTCTGCTGTAGAGAAAGTTTTATCTTCTTCGTATAGCAAACGACATTTTTGGCCGTGTATTTACTTAGTGTCTTTTGAGATGCTGAAAGTCTGTCTGTGTGGTGGACCCCATGAGAAAGTTCCCTAAAATACCTGAAAAAAAACCCAAAACAACTAAAAGAAATGGGTGGAACCATTATTAGGCAACAGAATACAGAACTGCATAATGTTTTCTTTGCTAACGCAAAAGAGTAACTCGCTATAGCTGCTTATTCTACTGCAGGCTTCGTACTTCTTATTTTTAAGGTGTGCTTTCGGAAAACTGCATCTCCCTTTTATGAGAAGCAGAAGAGGAGTATGGTGATGATAACCCCTCAGAAAGGCAAGCTGGAAATAAAAATTTTCCTTGTACAAGAAAAATCCTTTCTGAAAAGTCTATCATCGAATACTGAAATTCGTGCTCAAACGTCTTATTTACACTTCCAGCAATTTTGATGGCTCACTCGTCTAGCACAGTGATAAAAGATGGTATCCATTATTTTTCGGTGATGCTTACAACTGGTTTTCTTGGGGGAAGCGCCGGGGGCTGCTCCTCCTGGGGCGTGGGGAAGCGCCAAGGGCGAGGTTGGTGGTTCGGCAGCATGCGGGGCGGTTCTGGCTGAACGCTTGTCTGGTGAAATGCTGTGGAGTGTCCCATGTGAGGCATGGGCAAGGAAACACGGCTACAAGGGAAGCTCTTCTGGTTGCATTGTAGCTGTTACTGTAAAAACAAGAGACTAGTTAACCTTAGCTAGCTTTCTTTCGTAATCACTAATGAAGCAAAACACACGATCCTCAGTGACTGTTTTTAGGGAAAGCCATAAAGGTATTTTAAAACTGAAAAAAAAACCTCAAATCACAACAAAAGTATATGGACTATACCCTTTAGAGAATTCTGGTGGGTTTGGGGTGTTTTGTTTGTAGGTAGGTGGACTGATACAGTAAATGGTTAAATAGCTATGTTATAATGTAACATTAAAAAAGATCAAATCGGTTCTGTAAGAAAAATGCTGACTTTTAAACTGTATCTTAAATACGAAATTTTGAAAAAAGGGAGCAAATGGTCGAACTAAAGTCTGAATTGCAATGCAAGTGGTTTATGTATTTTGCAGCTCAGTTGTAAACAGCAGTAAGCATTCTTCTGCTGGCTGAAGTGTTCTGCTGTATCACATCTTAAAAAAAGAAAACCAACAAAAAACTCAGAAATTGTATTTGGCATACAGATGTCTCATTGAGTCCAAAAATCTGTGGTTAAAGATTACCCAAATATGTAGAAAGTAATCTTTATTTGTCTGACTGGATAAATATGGCTTTCTTTGGTTTCCATCTCTATGGCTTCCCCTTTTAGCAGCTGCCCTGCTCATTATTTGGTTTTGATCGTATCTAATTGTGGGTGACATTCAAGACTGAGGTTTAGTGTTTTTCATCCTTACTCTTCTTGTAAAAATGTTGGTTAATCTGTCCATCAGTTTTACCACAGTGTTATAAATGTTTTCGATGTACAACTTTAAAATAAAAGGGTAAACAACAGAAAAAATATATTTGAATTCTTTTTTTTTAGGTCCTGAAATGAATATAATGGTTTACAGTGCAGACAGGCTACCTGAAATGTAACCATTTCCATGAGAGACTTAGCAGTGAACCTGAACACAAAGGATGAAGGACTTTGCTTTAGTTCTTCACCTCCCCTCCCAGGAGAAGAGAGAGAGAACAGTTTAGTAAATAAACCAATACAGATTTCTGAACACTTTTTCACATTTGAAATTTGGAAATTAAAAGAATGTCATTCCAGTAGATTTTGGACCCTAAACCAGCAATAATATATACGTGCACCGTATAAAACATGGATCAAATACTGTTGAAGCTAGAAACTAAAATGTTGCTTTAAATCATCTTGTGACTGTCAACTTTGTTGAAATTTGATATTAAAGTAAAAGGTAAAAATGGATTAATTTTACAGAAGTACGCATAAGTAAGGCTGGTCATGTAACTAAATCCATGTTGTTACTCTTTTCCCTCACCTTGCAGATGAAGAGAAAGTTGGACCATGGCTCCGAGGTCCGTTCTTTCTCTCTGGGAAAGAAACCCTGCAAAGTCTCAGAATACACAAGGTAATTAAATGCAATAACAGATCACTGGATCTTGACTCTTGCGTATATCCCATCTTTCCAATTGCTAAACCTGATTCATGGGTCCTCTTAATGTTAAAGCACTGTAAAGCAAAGAAGGGATGGTATCAGCATTTGTATATTGCTTAGCTAATTTAAATTACGTGAACTGAAGATGAGTTCTAATGAGTAGCCAGACTTGCATTTCTTCGGTTGAGGTTTGTGTTTCATTCTAAATATAGCATGCCCATTTACTTAAGAGACTTTTTGAGGGCTAGAGCATTCCTGGGAATAAAATCAATCAGATTTTTAAAAAGGGACATAATGATGAACCCTAAGACTATTACAAACTGTGATCAAATGTATCGCTTTGCTATGGTAACAGGAATGAGAGAATGGAAATTTATGTAGGCAGAGCAGACCATCTGATCTTAACAGGAACACACACGTGCTTGTTATCCACAATATGAAAGTATTACAGGTTCTGTCTGCTTCCCTACTACTCCTAAGTGGTACCAGATCGCACATATAACTGCTGCTGTTCTGGTCAGGTGCTTTGTGGAGTAAAACACTCGTAAACATCAGAAGCAGTGGTAGAGTAGGGCCCTGGATGCGCACCTTACGATTGCAGTTCTTCCTGAATAGTTGCCATAACAATTGTGCTCGGATGTCACACTGCTTCCCATCCTGTTTGAATTTACACCATTTTACGTTTTTTTCCCTGTAATAAGCATCAGCCCTCCTACAAGCATTGTGCTTGCCTCCTAAAACTAACTGGGGATGTTAATTCTTGTGAACATGCTATGGTAGTGTTCAGTCACTGATGGATCTTTCAAAAGTAATTTATATTTTATTTCTCTTCCTTTAAGAGGTTTATCAGGTGATGAGTGAAAAGTTAGGACAGGGTGGGGAAACAGGTTCCAGGTTTGCTTTTCAGATGTGGGAACGCTGCAGTAGAGAAAGAGGTGATCTCTAGTTTCTGAGAAGCCCATGCTGCAGCTTCCACATCCCCCTCAAGTCTCAAGTTGGTAGCTTCTCCAGGTTTCTAAATCAGGCTAATGGAAGAACACTCTTGTTGGCCACCAGTTCTTCAGGTGACGCACCGTTCTCTGCACTCCCGTAAGAGTAAACAGTTCAGCAACAAAGAAAGTACGCTTTCTGTCAAGTATATGTCAGATTCAGAGGAAACCGCTGGACTTCTCCAGCTTCCACAGAAACCTGACTGGCTGTCTCAGGGGAATGAAAACATACAGGAAAAATACAGCATGAACAAAAATCTTGTGGTTTAATCTCAGGTCAAAGGAAAGAGGCTTTTAGATCCTGTTTTGAATAACTGTTTTTGACTGAGAACCAGTTTACAGCAGAAGAAAAGTGTAACTGTTCTACTGGGGCAAGCTCAAGGCTATATATTGCCCAGATCCAATGTAAGCCAATTTTAAGAGCCTTATTTTGGACCTTAAATGTTAGGCCTTCTGGTGGATCTCCGTACAGGTGATGAGAATGAGTAAGCTGTAAAAACAGATTTTATTTTAAAAATACTTTCAATTGACATTGCTTGGATTTTGAGTCATTATTGGTGTAAAAGAATCCTTAAATAACATCTGATCATCTCTCTTTTAAACTGATTATATTTTATTTAAATAGTATTTAGGCAAATGATGCAGTTCTTTTGCCTCCTTGTTTTCCATTTTCCCTAGGATCAAACACTCTTTAAAATTGACAGGCCTGATGAACTTTCTTTGCATATAACAGGTAAAGCCAGTAAACAAATGTCATTAAGAGGATCCTTCATCTATGAAACAGTGTTTTTATATCAGCTTCTGTTTCTGTTGTTATTCGGTAAAATTAACAGTTAAAAATAAGCCTGTTCAAACCAATCTTTACTTTCTTTACCAGTTTGGGTAAATGTTAGGACATGCTACGATTGTCCTTCAGGACAAGGAAGAGTAGAGTGAAATATTTGTAGCGTATGATGAGATAAATATTAAAATGAACTTGCCTTGCATCATTTGAAGCTATTCCTGTAGCTGCTGAAAGTCAGTAAAACCCCGAAGCTCATACCTACTAAAAAGCTGGATTTATCATACACAAAAGCAAAGGATTTCTTGGAGTCCCACGCTGTATTTAAAATTTTCATGCTTGTGCAAACACTACTGGAGTTCCAAATTTCCTGCTAGGGAATACAACTTTGATATTCTGTGAACGAAGTACTTTATATTATGTTAAAAAAAAAACAACAAAAAAAACCAGTCAGCTGTATTTCTTTAGATTCCTACAATAGCAGCTTAATCCCAGCTCTTTTAAAAGCTCCATCCCATATGAATGAGCTGGTTTTTAACATGGCAGAGTGAAAAAATCAAAGTGTAATTCAGAGAGCACCTTTGGCTCCTTTTCCCTCTTCACGTCACACCCCCCACCTTTAATTCCTGTGTCACTCCATCAACATGCAAACTTGAGAAGACTGTATAGAGTATTTCAAAGCCCAGTTCTAAACCACTAAACCACTAGAACTGCTTGATACTACTAGCTCTTTGTCAACAAAATATATTAAAAGTTAAAAATAGATACATTTTTTTCCTGTTTGGTGATGAAGCAGCACTAGCACATTTAGCATACAGGTGAGACTCTGAGCTCTGGCTTCCTACATCTCTAGTCAGAAGGCACAAATACAGCCCAGAAGGAAGGGAAACACTCTGGCAGGGAAAGGAATATATGAACCTGCATCTTTATAGACAACCTGCTGGCCAATTAACGGAGTGGTAATATTTCACCCTGGAAAGGTGATCCCCATTTTCCCCCTAGCTGGAGGATTAATACTGCGGTGGTAGAAACAGGTGGATTTATTAAAGTGAGGGAACTGATCTCTTTGAGTGACCAGCAGAACAATTTTTCATGTTACTGTTCTTGCATGAAGTTAAAGAGTTTAAGTAATAGTTGCAAATTCTATACTAGATTTTTTTTTGCTCTGCAATAGACTTCTAAATTTTCCGTAATGTTTTACATGTGACTATCGCTTTTTACTTGTATCATAGTACTACGGGGCTGGTGCCATGCTCTGCCACACCTACTACTTTTGGGGACCTGAGGGCAGCCAATGGCCAGGGGCAGCAACGTCGCCGCATTACATCTGTGCAGCCACCAACGGGCCTTCAGGAATGGCTGAAAATGTTTCAGGTAACCAGTGCTTAGAGAAATAAACATCTGAAGCAGCTTACCTCCATGATTTAAGTAGAAGGTTGCTTCAATAGAGGCAGTCCTTATACATCCCAGAATATCTCTGTCATTGATTTTGTGTACTGTTGCAAACACAAATAGGCATCAACTTTAAGGAATTGTTTTTCCTTGGTTCTGCTAGTTACTGTAGAGTTTTACAAAAAATAACTGCTTTCTCTGGTTTCTTAATAAAATAACCCTTCCTGTTTGATGTTTTCACATTTTCTGCAAAGTCTGTCCAACATGTAACGGCTGCCTCCATGGCCTCAAGCTAACTTGAGATGTTTTCGCTTGGAGACTAGTAAGCTTTAGTGCATGGTTTGCTTCAATGCAGGTATAGCACTAAATTTGTCGGAAGTCTGGAGTCTTCTAAGAATAGAAAGAAAAGTTTAGCAAAAATAGATTAAAAGGAAACTCAATGTGTATTTTTACTGATCTTCGTATACTGAACACTACCAGTACCTGTAGCCAGTACCTGTGTATACAATTGAACGGAGGGGGGAAAGAGGTTTTGTCTTTCTAGCAGCCTTCAGCAATGCCTAAAACTTGTATCTGACAAAAGAAAAGGTGTGAAGGACAGTGCTGTGGACCACTTGCACACGTCGAAACTGAAATCTACGTGGACACCAATCTGGTAGCACCTAAGCCAATTTTGTGTGCGTTAATACAAACACAGTTCAGGGCAGGCCTCTGCTCCTGTTCCATAACCTGTACCGTGGAGATCTCTTTACAATTTTGCTCTATATTTTTAAGAAGCAGGAATGAGTCCTAGTCATTGATTTGAAAAATGGAAATATTATGTCTTCCTATCTTGATTAATAAACTGTTACTTCTAAAAACATTTTCAAAAGGAGTAACTAACTAATACAGTCATTGTTTCAATTACTGTAACAGGCAAAGAGAGAAGAGCAATATTGTAGATACAGTAGTGAGCGTACAATTTTGCAGGCAGAAGCGTGCTTTTGGCTTGATTCATGCTGCCACATAATACCATTGATCTCAATCACTGTCAGTTCTGAACATTAAAATAATAATGTAGAACTCCTTCTCTCTTTATTTTTACACATTTATAATCTGCTTAAAACAATGGAAGTTTGGAATTAAGATATTCTTGTACACATCATTTAGTTTCTTAAAACTATTCACATTTAATTATTATGGTGTATCTTTTTTGAGACTGTTCATAGAAATATGTCTTTTTAACCCCTAAGAATCATATCTGAATGGCACTTCGTATATATGATAATGGAATACTGCATTGTATTTTAACATTTTGTAATGTTAAAGCCTTTGTACTAACAAAAGCTATTTTGTTATCTACAATGTACAATGTGTATTTGCTCACATAAGATTGCTAGTTATCAATAGTTACATATTTAGAAAAAAAGATTATGAAAGGCTGAAATGTTTGAGAGTAGTGCAAACAAGCTTGACAGTGAAACCAATGCTATTGGCTGTTTGGTCAGGATAAGGAAAAGAAGTCTGTAAGCCCATGGAAATTTTGCCTGTAGTTAAGTTGTTATTATTTTAGGGTCCCAAATTTGGGGTTAGTAATGTAGAAACCATGCTTTAATACATATATAAGTTGATACTCCAGAATACTTAGTTGCAGTACTAAATGCCTAAATGCTGATCTATACTCTTGAGAGAGAGAGGCAGGCCTCTCTCTCATAACTGGAGGTCATCGAGTAGCAGTTATTGATCACTTCTGTCACTGGTAGTTTTTATTGCATTCACAAACTGGAGTCCCTTATTTTAGAACCAAAAGCTTTCAAAGTCACGTAGCTGTATCTCAATGTTACATCTCCTTGGCTAATGCTGAGCCACCTCATTTTCTGTGTGCTTATTTTCCATGTGAGTTTTATGAATGGGGCAAGTCTTAGTCAAATGATAAAAGCATATTCTTAAAGTAAGGGGAGCTAGCTCTGCCCAAAGGGCAGAATTAAATGCCATATGTAGCATCATTCTTGCAATACAGAGTTTCTCCTGTACAGAAATGGAAATGGGAGAGCTTTCTTCCTTATGTACTGTATGCCTGCTAAGCCTGCTTAATAACACTATCTTATTTTATGTGAAAATATATTTCCAATTAATTTTAAAGCTAAATTTCTAGGGGCACGTTAGCTGGACATATGTACTGTTTCAAGGTAGAACTGTCCTTTGGCATAGAAGCTGGCAGTAACAAGTGATACTTAGTTATTTTGAGGTCTCTCACTCCTATGTTATCTTTTCAAATTGAAAAGCAAGACCACTCTTCAAATACTAAGAAAACTCAAGATAGCCTTTAAGGGTTTTTTTAAATTTATTTTTTATATGTTATTGCTGCTCTTATGATTTATAGTTGAGCTAAGCCTTTTATTTTGGAAGTGACAAAAAAACTAATGCAGAAAGGAGAAACAGTTGGAAGAGTAGTTGCACTTTCCCTTTAAAAATGAAGATATATATTGATTTCAATGAAATGTTAAGTCTGGAAAGAAAAAATAGAAAAGCATTTTAATAGGTTCAAACAATTTTATTTCTTAAAGGCCTATTTATTTTTTCTGTTTTGCAGTGGCTCTTGGCTTCAGGTCTTTTTAATATCCACTATAAGATCTTTAAAACTCAATGCCCAAGTGTATCTTTACAAGATTTTTTCTTCTACAAGAAATTTTATTTTATTTGAAGCAGTATATATTTTTTAAGTCACCAAATTGCTTGCCATAAGGAAAAAAAAAATCAGCTGCATGCTAAGTTCAGTCAGAGATGGTACTGCTTTAAAAATTATTAAGTTCTCTCTCTTCCCCCCCCCCCCCCCCTCCTCCTACTTCACATACTTGCAGTGTTGGGTTTCATTTAAGTAATGTGATAAAAAATTTGCATTCTCTTGGAATATTGATGTTGAAAAGTTGTTCCATACACAGTAAGTATAGGCAATCACTTTGAGTAACTAGTGAATGCTATTATTTTACCTAAAATTGGAAGCATTTTTTTCTCAGCAGTCTAGATAGTGTCCAAAATGCTTTTGCCATTTCTGTCTGGCAAGAGTACTGTTCCTTACTTTTACATAAATAGTTGGCTAAGTCACCTAAATTCAAATTTCTTACCATTCTCCATTTCTTACTCTTCCAAAGACGCTCATGAATGCATAAATGTGCAACTGAGTAGTCCACCTCTTATGTGAAGCAGGTGGTAAAGATTGTATCATAACCAGCATTGCAGCATTTTCTGCTCTGCGTCTTGTGGTAGGACTAGGTCAAGGGTTTGGTGTTTCTGCACAACCCCTGTGCACAAGTGGAAGAGATCCATGCTACAGCTGCATACCCTTTCTGGCTCTATCACCATTATCAGTGTGTTTCAGAGGATTAGTGCAGACTTAAAGCAGATCTGATCATCTCTGCTTATTTCCCATTGGCTTGGGTCTCAGGGCAGTTTTGGTACATACAAACTAGACTCCTTTCAGAAGACACTCTACGTTGTCCAACCCATAGCAGAGACATAAGGGTCTGAAGCAGTCATTGCTCCTCTGGACAGGTTCACGTCACGTGTGGTACAGATGTTCAGTCCAGGGGACCAGACTAAGTCTTAGATACAGGTTAACATGGAGGCTTCAGCACCAGCTGCTCCCAAACCCCTCCTGTTGTGACAAACTACTTGCTGATGTAGACAGTGTTTCTTTCAGTGGATTTTGATGATGTGCTATTTTTATCCAGACTGAGATACCTCTGAGGTGGAGGGTGGCAGAGTTCTTGGTAACTGATCCAAGAGTTGGACAGAAGCTGGCTCCAGAAGAGCCCTTCCTGCAGGTCTCTATAATGACAGACCTCCATTAACAGAACTCAGTAACGGGGAACAGCACCCTGAAACTAAACCCTTTAAAACAGGTGTCCTAAATATACCTCTAATAGAAAAAGGGTGCAATTGCTACAAACTGTAATTGCACAAATTGGAGCTAGCAGATGAGAGCTGTGCAACAGAAAAGCATAGATCATGGAAGAGTAGAGGTCCGGCAACAGAAGATGATAAAAGGATAGCTGGCAGGTCGGACAGGAGAGATGAGGTGGAAGTTCTAGAAGTTGTAGAAGCAGCAAAGATGTCGTTTACATGATCATAACGCTGTTGTGCATGCCTAAAAACAAAAGGAAGGACATTTAAACATAATAGCAATGGGGAAGAAGGGATAGTTTTCAGGTAGGTAGTGCCATGGTTGCAGCAACTGCATTACTGAATGAGGAAATGGTATGAACAAGCCGAAAGGCCTTGGCTGACAAATCAACTCCTCCCTGAGGAAATTTGAGGGAAGAGGGGGGATGTTTGTTTAGGAATCTCATATAATTCAAAGAGCAGTATCGATAGTCCCTGGTGGCTTTCCAAGGGATATGTGAATGAATCCTGGAGCTACCTTTTCTTGGGGAATCCCTGCCCATAATTAAAGTTTTATTTTAATTTTACATTAAAATTAAACTTAAGTTTTGAAGACAAGGAAAACCAATTAAACAAACACATTTTAAAGATAAAGTATATTCTTTACAAGGATCTTCAGTTTGAAAGGGAATCACTTGGTAGAAATCCCAGGTATCTGGACACTGCATCGTGTGTCTCGGAAGTCTCTGGTCATCTACAATGTTTAAAACTTTGCAAACTGTTTGGCACACATTTACTTTTTTTTTTTTTCCCTCTTCTGTGACATTTGTTCACTGTTGTTTTTCATCAAAGCCACAAACTTATTTCTTACTCTCTGCGCTCAATGTGCTATGTGCAATTTTTTTTGCAAATGGATCAAGCTATGGGGCCCAGAAACAGTAATTTACTAGTCTTGCCTTTGTTAATGCAAACAGTTGTGTTCATCTGGCAAGGCTTCATCCCAATTTTCCATGCCAAACATTTCCCTCAGAGACCCCTTAGTGACTGTAGCTGGAGGTTTGTTTGCTTAAGTGAAAGACTAAGGGGACAATGTCCTCGAGAAAACATTTTGTAGCAGCTGATTGCTTAAAAAGAGCCTTAGGAAGCTGCCTGTAGCCATCCCCTAATGATGAATGGACAAATGAAAGAGAGTACTGCTTTTATTCATTAGCATCTTTTTCCCATTCTTAAATCTTTTCCCTTTTCTGTTCAGATCTGTATTATATTTTTTAAACAGAATTGTCTTAAGTGAAGAGAGTTACAGATTAAGATAGTGTACAGTGAAAACATTAATCAATAACATGTTCATAACTGCTAGCAACGTTTGCCACAGCAAAAAAATATGCTCTTCAGGTTGAGTTGTTCTAATTTAATAAATGTAGCTGCTTATAAATTGAGAGCAGGCTGACCTTGGAAATTCATATTATAAGGAAGTCACACAGGTATTACTTTCCCTTTTTTAAATTCTCCTAAATTCAAACATGGCTGACAGATGAGATTAAAGATTGCAAATGTTTGTACCTAACACCAGCTAAGCTCTGGGTTGAGGAAACAAACAGCAGTTGGAAAGTTGGTGAGATAAACAGTTCTTCAGTGCATGATTATGGAGAACTGCTCTGTGATGCAAATGTTTCTATTGAAAGAAATTTATAATAAAAGCTGTTTGTAACAGCACTGCTGCAATTTATGCTGAGACATTCTTGTTTCTTTTTAATATTCTGAGGATATGAGACACGGAAACCCTCATCTCATATGGTGACAATCTACGTACACACAGGGATGGGGAATGTTTTCTTGCCAGCTTAGACCATCTTACCAGTTGCCAACAGTGTGTAGAAAGGCTCAGGTCGCAGGAACTTCCTTCCCCTCCTCTGTTAGGGTAGGCTGTCTGGGATCTGCCACGTGTTCGCCGTAGAGTGAGAGCGTGTAACCGGGGTGAACAAGCTGCTACACACACTGCCTGCCTTCTCACAACTGTCCCAGCAGGTTCTCGCTCCGCGCTTAAGGCAGCTCGAAGCTGCTTTCACTGCCCTGATGGAATGGGGTCACCGGAAAGTCGGGTGGGTCATCATGTGGGTAAACGATACTTTTCTTGACATTCTGAGTATTTTGACATTTTAATTAGGGAGAAATGATGCAACACGATGATCTTTCTAAATTGAGTAAAGTGGGTATTTATCTGCTTTGCGTTTGCTTTCAGAAATTCCACCTTCTCCTTCACTTGCCTCATTGTTCTGCAGAAACTTCACAATATACAAACATTGTAGTATTGTGGAGACCGGAATTAATTGTCAGAATCAAATCCAGAGAACAGAAATTCAGAGCACGAGTAATAAAGGTCTTGAGATACATGGCAGATTAATACAGAAATTTTAATTGCAAGGTATCTTGCCTTTTTTTTTTTTTTAATTTCAGTTAGCCTCTTACCATAACAGTAATATCATTTGTATGTGCTAATTTACTTGTAAATGTCACTCTAGAAGACATTCAAGAATATGAATGTGAGTCTGCTCTCAAAAACTGTGATGTCTCATTTTCTCTCCTCTCTAAGGTTTTATTCATGCTCTAATTCTGTTGCTAAATCAGTTAGTGGTGGCTCTTTTTTTTTCCTGCAGAAATTATTTTTTTCTTTAAATTGTTTTCACATAACAAATCAAAACTCTTTGATGAGCACAGATGAGTTTAAGACGTGCTTTTCAGATGTGCAGTGTATTCAGTTATTTTTTTTCTACAAACGACACTGCTAATCTGCTATGCTCTCAGATGAGTGCCTTATTAAAATCTTCAAATTTTATGATGCCCATTAGTAAAAATGTGAAGTAAGAAAATTACCAGTCAAAAATTCCCTGTTACAAAATATACGTTGGTTTATAGCCAGGATTCTGAAATTACAGCATTGTCATTTAGGGACATACCGTAGTAATAAGCAGGCAGTAAACTAATGTACTTTTAGAAAAAGTTTCTTTCTTTCCTTTCCTCTCATTTCATTTAAAGTTTTTGGTTTTGTACCAGATGAAACATAAAGGTTAAATGTTAACATCTCACTTGAATACACAACAGAGAAAGATGAAGAGGGAGCGTGTTCTGTTGCAACCCCTTGGTTGTCAGTAATGTGTGTGTGTAGATTTCATGAACTCCAAAAGAAGCTTAATTAATTTAATTATTATTATTAAATATTATTATCTCTTTAATTGCTAATCTGTATGTGTGTGTCTAACAAATCCTTTCTTAGCTTATGAATCAATGTAGTAATTTTCAATATTTTGTGTTGATTAACTTCTCATTTTTGTGTAATTAACATGAGCATTTATCTTGCTGGCTTTTTATATGCTCTTTATATGCTTGTATATAGCTCAACAAGGAAACTTAACCTGCCTTATGGCAAAGCAATGGCACCTTCTAAGACAAACCAAACTAGAGTATTGAACTAAGCTTACCGTTTCTTTCTTTTTCTTGCAGAGCTGGAGTGGACCAGAGAAATTACTTGCTTTAGATGAACTGATTGATAGTTGTGAACCAACACAAGTAAAACACATGATGCAAGTGATAGAGCCCCAGTTTCAAAGAGACTTCATTTCCTTGCTCCCAAAAGAGGTGAGAAATACAGGTTAATACTGGACTATGCAATGCATCAGCCACTTTTTAAAAACTGCCATGCTAATTATGGCATTCAGTTTTGCCAATACAGTGATGTAAACTGATGTTAGAGGTCCACAATATGGTACACTGCCATAATATGGCAACTGATTAAACATACTTTTATTCCTTTAGATACCTGGAAATATGGGTGACTCCTTTAAACACAATCCCAGTGTCTTTAGAAATATCTCTGTATCTTAATTGGGCTGATTGTGCTTTTTTTTTCCGAGAACTAATTCTGTTAAGGCATGCACACACAAAAATTTCCTCTGGATGCAAGGCCTTTCTGTACATTATTCTGTAAGTATAAGCATTATTTTTTAATGCTTTATATGTTGGGAGTTTTGTGAATATTATCTTTGAATTTATTTTAAACAAACTGAGCCCTAAAATCTCTACCAAAAAACCCAAAAGTAAACCCAGAAAAGCACTTCTCACTAAGGATGAAGCCAAACCCTAATTAAGCAGATATCTTACAGTAAATCCTTTACTGCAAATCAGATTATGTTGTGTCAGGTTAAAGAGAAACTAAGATTTAGATTTAAGCGTGTGTAACTAAACGCTGTCCACAGAAGAGTAATTCTTGATGTCCTCACAACTAGAACATGAGGATGGACATGAAAGATTATAAACCCAGTTTGCTACAATTATTAAATGAATGTATTTTCGTTAATTTAGAAATGGTACCTCTGACCTTGATTGATTTTAGGGAATCAGAAGTAGTTTTGTTATTTGGATTGGGGAGGAAGTCTGTTTTCTTTTGGCAGATCTACTGCATGTTGGGTTTTCCATGTAAAAATGTTCATGAGGGCTGAAGTCTTTGTAAGTCTTCAGATACTAACACATTCCAAAGCAAGTTCTTAAGAGGTATTCTGGTGTGAGTATGTGGTTGCTGTGTTTGACATGGTCTTACTACTCGAAGACTGTTCTCTATCTCTGTTTCTTGACGTTTTTTCTGGTGTATATCCTGTTTTTGAATACTTAGATGTACAAGACCCTTCTTTCCTTTTATATACTGTTATATCTTCACAAGTTAGGAAGTGTCACAGCCTTCCCTTGCTGGTTAGCATTTGTAAGGGGTTGGAAGCAATTTATGCAACAAGTATTAACTTAGTACACATGTCATGAGATTAGTATTTACAGAAGCACTTCCTGTGGCAGCCGCCTTCATAAATGGAAAGGACACTGGGGGAGGAGAAGAGTTTAGTAAGACCTCTACATGGTTGCCATGTTTCTAGAGAAGCTGCCCAAAGCAGCCTTACTTCAGAGGCGGAGGAAGGCAGCAAGACTATATTTTGAGAAGACAGAAGATACTTTGCCACTTCTGCATCTATTAAGTCTGGAGATCTAATACAGAATTGATAACAGTAACTCACAGCTTGGTTGTCTTTGCATGATTTAGTGGCAAAACTAATTCAAGTACAACCAGAGATCTACTTATGCTGCAACTAATGATCATGTTATTATTTCAGTTTTAGTGACTTCTTCATAGAAAAGATATGCTATTTAGTTGTAAAACTTTCTTTTTCACTTATGTTTCTTGCCTCTATTGTAAGCTACTTGTGTTTAATTTGTTTATTTTTAGTGTTTTTTCTTGCATCTTGAAACCAGAATACTGTCAAGTGCTTAGCTTTATGAAAGGCTGACTTCACCAGTGAAGGTGACTTAAATAATTTTCACTTCCTAACCCCCAGTCACTGTCACCAAAATGAACTGAGTTAAACGCAAAAACCCGATCAAGCTAACTCCACCATCTCCTCTCTGTTTTGAAGATCATTCTACACCCAGATCTCCTAAGTGATGCTGTCCCCAGCTACTTACGTTGGCTGTGGTAGGGGGTGACGAACTGAGCTGTGGGGGCAAGAGCAAGTTGTTAGGGTCAGTAATTCTGTAAACAGGCTTCCCTGTCAAAGCCAGCATCCTGTGAAAACATGCTCTCGTGAGTTGTCGCTCCACATTAACATCTGTAGTTATCTCCAGTGCTGTTGGATACAATGCAGTGATTTTATGACCTAACCAGAACAAGAAGATGATTTGGACAGGAGGGCTTTTCTTCAAAAACGTTTTCAGCAATGCAAAGACAGTAATTTAATAGCTGAATAACCAAGAAAATATTTGCTTTCCTCCCAAGGAAAGATGCAGTCGAACAATTAATCTGAAATGAATACTCCTGTTTTCTTGCTGAGACTTTAGAAATAATTATTGAAATTACTTGTTTGTGAAAAACAGGTCTAGAAACCAATAGATAAGGAGTTTTGCTGAAATCAGCCACAGAAATTTTGTTGGTGCTCTGTGTGTGAGTGAAGAAAAAGGTGAGAGACTGCTTATTATTTGGTATTATTAACACTACTGCAGAGAGTAGTCCTAAATACAGTTGAGTCAAAGGTCAGAACTTTGCTACCTGAAGTTTTCTTCTAACTCGATCCATGAGCTGAGACAAAGGGACGTCATCTTTTATGCGCTGGTAATCTTAAAGTCAACTGTGGGCTCTGTTGACCCTCAATGGCTATTTAGATAAATATAGTCTGAAATAAATGTCATCCATATGTAACCTGTTTTAGAATCAGTTGGCTCACAGGTTTTAATTAACAGCATCTTAGCAACCATCCGTATCTGTATAGGTAGGACAAGTGATATTTAAACAAACTCTGCTGTCAGTTAAGGAACATCCAGGCAAAATGGAAAGGATCTCTTTCATGTTTGAGTCCTGCCGCATGCAGGACTATCTGATGTGTGTTAGGAAACAGTACTTCTTAAGTAATTTTACATACCAGGAATTAAGACAGAAAGTCTAAAAGGACAGGTACAGTTGTTGCTCTTGTAATAGAGAGGAGCCTTACACCAGGTCCTAAATGCTGACTCCCTGAGTAGGGACAGAAGAAAGATTCCTCGGCGTTATGGCCTGGGGTGCATACGGGATCTAATGCATAACTTAAGACAGGTCCCTCAAATGCGGAGTCCCTACGTGCTCAACGTGAGCTGCAGGTGATGACATGCAAACAAGGTGTGTGCAGTCAAAATGCAATCAGTTCTGGTGTACTGATTTTTTATTTCCTGCCTAGTCACTGGCTGGTCTAGGTTACTGAAAGTAAACGTTTCTCACATAATAAGGTCAAAAATCTGCTGAGGTCAGCAGCCTATGGTTATGACTTCTTTACTGAATTTCAGCCTGTGCTGCTTTGAAGGGCAAATTCTATTTATAAACATTATAACTTCAGCTAAAAATTAAATAAAAAATCCTAAACACAAAAGGGTATGTCAAGCAGAAGTAAAAGTGGACGATCTGATTTTGAGTTCCCTGACAACTTCTGCATCCTGTTAGTTACTGACAAAGACCCCACTCTTTCAGCATATAAGTAGTTCTCTGCATCGCTTTTTATCAGTATGTTCTGTCTGCAGTTTTTAGCCATGGAAGGGACTTTCCTGCATCTTACACTTTTATTTTCCATGACTGGGGAGATGCATTGTTGCTGTCAAGTAGAAAAGCTCTACTTGGTCATCATACCCTTAATGGTAGCTGTCCCTGTATTTCGGATTGCGTTTTAGATGCCTCTGTCCCTGTTTAAGACTTCAGTACCTCTGAAGATGTTTGTGGAGATTTCGGGGGTTTTATCATGGTCGTTACATGGCTCAGCTTAGTCAATTGAGGTCTGAGTGCTCCCAATAACCTTTAATTTTGTCACATGGAAAAGTTCATCTTGTTTATCTTCTGGTGCTCATTGGGATTTCCCATATGTTTTGGTAACGTACTGTGTACAGTATCAAAGTTACATATTCAGTCCTTCTGCATCCCAGTCTGTAAAACTCCAGGTACCACCACTTTAGGAGCGTGTTTGCATTCTAATCAGAAAATGAGCGATACGTATGCTGCATTCCCTACAGCTGCAGAGTGCTTTTGAACTCAAGTGCATGTAGCATTTCTGTATTTAGGCTTACTGAGTGATGTTATTCATCACAACATACTTTCCTATTTGCTCACATGGCGAGTGTTGTACTTTCTAGTTAAACTCTCAAAGTAACTTTCGGTATACTTGTTAGCTAAAATAACAGAGACATTATTTTAGTAATAGTTCTGTTAATGGTTCATAGTAATGTGGATTACATTTTTTAAAAAGAAAATAGTGAATTCAGCTGACATCTACTTTCTTGCAAATACAAGAATCATTTCTGATGTGATCTGTATGGATTTAGTTACTTCAGATAATTGTTATACTTTAATGTGCCCACTGGAATAAACTGTAGCTCCATTAAGTTTCTGAGATTGTTTAATAATTTATTGTTTCAATTTTCTGTATTTCAGCCCCTGATGTGTGATAATACATCGAGTTACTTCACTTTTCCTTTCAAAAGCAATGCAGAAGATAGACTTTATTTTTCTTTTTTACAGCTGGCACTGTATGTGCTGTCATTCCTGGAACCCAGGGACCTTCTGCAGGCAGCCCAGACATGTCGTTACTGGAGAATTCTGGCTGAAGATAATCTTCTCTGGAGAGAGAAATGCAAAGAGGAGGGTAAGGCTGAGCAAAAAGATGGATGTAATGGTCAAAGTGTTGCTGTCGTAAAAAGTGCAGTTCATTTACATAATAAGCTTAAAGTTTTACCATGGCAATTCGTGTGACTTAAATTTACTACTAGTGATGCTTTGAGTTATGTGGTATGTATCTCTGTTGAAAGTAGGAAGCAGAAATAATCCATGGAGTACTAGAAATGAAACTAGAGTTAAGTTTGAACATCCCATTTATAAAGTATACTAGGTGTATGTTTTTAAAATACAATCAGTTTTGCTTTTTAAAGATTATTTTTATTCAGAATACAACCAAAGCAAATAAGAGCTGAGATATAAAAATGGTAGGAGTATAGTCTTGCAGTTTGTAAATAACATGGAGGAAAAACTGTTTCAGTGGTTGGGCAGAAAGGATGCTGTAATTTCACGTCATTTGTAGGAATATTTAACAGAGAAATGGCACATAGTAGGGGGAGAAGGTGCTAACTTGATTGCTTAGAGAGGGACACACAACCCGTAAGCCACATGGATGTTGCCTGCTCGTGTCAAATCCAGAAGATGCAGTGGTTCAGCAGTAGTATGAATGGGCAAAAAAAAGGCTCCCAGGAAAGTAGCCACATATTTGAGCACATGGAGAAGGTAAGCTTTTATTTTTAAGGAGAATTACATGAACAGGGAGTCTGATCTGGGGGGCAGAGCACATGCATGTGATCTCAGTATCCCTCATGGACACAGACAAAACCAGGGACCTGTCCAGGCTGCCTCGGAGTATGGAGACAAGAACTTGTGAGAGGTTGATGCAAAGGCTTTAACAAACATGACAGTGTGAATATCGCTGGCTATTTGTAAAGATACCTAAATTAATTAGTTTTCTTTTGCAATGGAAACCAGGTGTCTAACCTCTTAAATCTTCTCTAACAATTCTCCTCTTAGAAATTTCAGTGAGAATGTATTAAGAGGACAGAATGAGAAAAAAGGAGAAGGTTGAGGGGGGAATGAGCCTACATTTGTGAGCGTAGAAGTAAAAATAAATATGGCCAGGCATGAGAGCGCAGACAAACAAAACCGTATTGTAGACTGGTTAGACTTAGTGAGGCACTCAGTAATATGAAGGAGCAGTTAATTCAAAACTTGCAGATAGATACACCAGAGAAGGGGCTGAAGGCAGAAGAGTGAAATGCACATACTGGCAAGAGACAAGACTCTTGCTAGTAATGAGATGCAGTAGAGAGAGGAGCTGCATAGAAAAGGGAGATGGGTGAGAGAATTGTAAAAAAAGATACATCTCTAGTAGTGAGGCTAAAACAAAGCACTACCACTTAAGTGTCGGTTCAGAAAGGGCATAGCTATACTTACATTCCAGCCAGGAGAGGACAATGCCAAAAGCACACAGCCTTTCAAATCAAGAAAAGACTTAAAAGCTCGAAGGGTTCCAAAACGAGCATACAAGTGGTTATGGAGTTTGTTGGACAATACCCATTTGAAAAAGGCAGTAGTAATCTGCTACATTGCCTCAGAAAGGGGGATCAAAACCAAGCTAGTAGGTTGCCAGCAAGGAATGATGAACTAGAGCATTTTCAGCCACGATTACCGTAATATTTATGCTTAAACAACAAGGAAAGATGTAGTGTAAAGAGCTGAGGAGCAGGGCGGTGTCAGTGACACACAGTGCAAATATTGGCATGCGGGAGGTTGTTACGTCAGTGCAGTATTTAATGTCAGAGGTCACTGTAAAGGTGTGGGAGGGAGAGAAGTTGTTTTCTTTGGAGTGGCCTCATCTCTCCCCCTCCCCCCTTTTTTTAAAATTCATTTTAGGGATTGATGAACCATTACATATCAAGAGGAGGAAAGTAATAAAACCAGGCTTTATACACAGTCCGTGGAAAAGCGCCTACATTAGACAGCACAGGATTGATACCAACTGGCGGCGAGGAGAACTTAAATCGCCTAAGGTAAGTTTCTGAGCTATGTGCATGGTGCCATGAACAAAATGGGATCAACTCATAGGTTTGGTTTTTTTCTTCGGACAAGCCAGACTATCCCTGCACAAAAAGCAACGTATTGTTACAGAAAAAAAAAAAAGTATTTTAGCTTACCCTGGGTTTAAATTAATTTCTGAGCACCATATTAACAAATCAAAATGTGATTCTTCATGCAGCAGAATTCTTTTACTGCTGTTCTAAAAACTTCTGTGCAATTTCTTGAATTCCTATAAATATGCCAATCTCTTTGAGACAGATAATCTCAGAAACTTTCTTGGAAATACTTATATTTAAAATTAAACATACACACACATATATATGTAAATATGTATATGTATGTATGTATTTGTAGAGCTGGGCCATGTTGCTACATAAAAATGCTTCACAAGTATTCTGTGATCATTTCATGCTTTATACATACTCTTCTAAATTTAGCAGCACAAGACAACAACTTCATTCCATGTTAAGATTCTTTTTGTTAAAATACTAAACTTCTTTAATGACACTGATATGCTACGGTTGCGTCTTTTCCAATATGAAGATATGAAGCAATACTTCAAACCTTTTGTAAAATAAAATAGCAACTGTCTAATCAAACCTGGTATTGAACAAGCAGAAACATGAACAAAACACATATTCATAGCCTTTTAAGGTTTTAAGGCAATTTGCCTGTTTTCTTGATTACTGTACCACAAAATAATAAAAATAAGAACAAGAAAAAATCCCGTGGAAAACCTATGGCTATATCCCACTGTTTATTTGGCCGTGACTTACGTACATCTCTGGCAACGGCTCTGTATTTCTTGCCTCGATACGCCACATCAACTTGTCTTGGAATTATTATTAAAATTACAGCCTCAGGCATTATCCAAATGCCCATTTCATTTCGATGAACATCTTGAAAAGTGTTCAGCTATCTTAAAATATTCCTCATCCTATGTATTCTGATAAGGATTTCTTTGCTGTATTGCAGTACAGTGTACTGAATTGCAGTTTTTCCCAAATCAAGCATTGAAAATCCCACCTCTATAAAGCACCATCCAATCCACATTTCCAGCACATTAAATTATTGCTTTTGTTTGTATTTAATCGAGTTAATGGTTTTCTATTTTTTTTACTTTGGTGCTGCCTGGCATTTCACAGATTACAATGCTTGGCTGGTAAGGAAAAAAAATAGATATAG
Organism: Haliaeetus albicilla; assembly: GCF_947461875.1. Classification (NCBI taxonomy): domain Eukaryota; kingdom Metazoa; phylum Chordata; class Aves; order Accipitriformes; family Accipitridae; genus Haliaeetus; species Haliaeetus albicilla. Next base: position 35,671,180 of record NC_091483.1, on the reverse strand, counting down.
TCAGCCTTGACCACTGAAATGCAAATAAGCAGCAAATAATACAACCCCATCCTTTTTGTTCAAGATTGAAACAACTCTTAAAAGGTAAAAACGTAACTCAGCTGAAAAATAAAGAGATGGAATAACTGCAGAGGAATTGAGCAATGTCCAGTTACTAATTCAGCCTACTTTTATGAGTGATTTTTCCTAGTACTTTCAGGAGACTTGCAGTAATTGTGGCGTGCTTGCTAAGCAATGCTGTGCACACTCCACAGAGGAAGGAAAATACCTTCTTTGGTCCCAGCCAGCAGTAAATTAGACCTGACACACGGGATTAAGGGGCCTTACTGTTATTGAAGCAACTCCAGCATTTTATAATTTATGAATCAGAAGAGCACTTTGTTTCTCTGGCTTCTCTCTAATCTCCTGTGTTAAATTGTGACTGTACGTTTTTATGTTCTTTATTGTCAGGTGCTCAAAGGCCATGATGACCACGTGATCACATGCCTTCAGTTCTGTGGGAACCGAATAGTGAGTGGCTCTGATGACAACACACTGAAAGTGTGGTCAGCAGTTACAGGCAAGGTAAGTCAGTTATTCTGCTGAATTCCTTAGGAAATGAGCTACAGGTAGAGCACCGGTATGTCAAAAAAGCTGCTGTGCCATCAGACCGAACTGCAGGGTGGTCCTTAGTGCCATCTGGTGCAAAAATCGGAAAAAGTACCGGTAAACATTTGGGTCATTGTGATGGGTTGACCCTGCCTGGACGCCAGGTGCCCACCAAAGCTGTTCTATCACTCCCCCATCCTCAGCTGGACAGGGGAGAGAAAAATATAACAAAAGGCTCGTGGGTCGAGATAAGGACAGGAGAGATCATTCACCAATTACCATCATGGGCAAAACAGACTCAGTTTGGGGAAAATTAACTCAATTTGTTACAAATCAACCAGAGTAAGGTAATGAGAAATAAAACCAAATCTCAGAACACCTTCCCTCCACCCCTCCCTTCTTCCTGCGCACAACTTCACTCCCGGATTTCTCTACCAAACCCCCCCAGCAGCACAGGGGGATGGGGATGAGGTTTACGGTCATTTCATCACACATTATTTTCTGCTGCTTCATCCTCCTCAGGGGGAGGGCTCATCACACTCTTCCCCTGCTCCAGCGTGGGGTCCCACCCACGGGAGACAGTCCTCCACAAACTTCTCCAACATGGGCCCTTCCCATGGGCTGCAGTTCTTCACGAACTGCTCCAGCATGGGTCCTTTCCACCGTGTGCAGTCCTTCAGGAGCACAGTGCTCCAGCATGGGTCCCCCACGGGGTCACAAGTCCCGCCAGAAAACCTGCTCCGTGGGCTCCTCTCTCCACAGATCCACAGGTCCTGCCAGGAGCCTGCTCCAGCACGGGGTTCCCACGGCGTCACAGCCTCCTTCGGGAACCCACCTGCTCCGGCGTGGGGTCCTCCACGGGCTGCAGGTGGATAGCTGCTCCACCGTGGACCTCCCTGGACTGCAGGGGGACAGCCTGCCTCACCAGGGTCTTCACCACGGGCTGCAGGGGAATGTCCGCTCCGGCGCCTGGAGCACCTCCTCCCCCTCCTTCACTGACCTTGGTGTCCGCAGGGTTGTTTCTCTTACATGTTCTCACTCCTCTCTCCGGCAGCTGTTTCTCTCTTTCCCAACTTTTTTTTTTCCTTCTTAAAAATGTTATCACAGAGGCGTTACCACTATCACTGATTGGCTCAGCCTTGGCTGGCGGCGGGTCCGTCTTAGAGCCGGCTGGTATGGGCTCGCTCGCTCTCGAACACAGGGGAAGCTTCCACCAGCTTCTTACAGAAGCCACCCCTGTAACCCGCCCCCCCGCTACCAAAACCTTGCCACACAAAACCAATACAGTCATCTTTTCCCACACAGAAACTAGTCTAGTTCAAAAAAGTCACCTTGATGTGAAATTGCAATGCTGCTCATGTTACCACTGGCACATATCCTTGTTCTCTTGGCAATTCTGCTATTCTTGTGTAGTCGTTTGTGACGTGGATTCTAAAGAATTTGGACAGATACTTTGCTTTATCTTCCTTAAAGCTTAATTTAGCCTGCTTTTACCCCTCTGGATCTCCCTTTTTCACTTGTCTTCTAGCATTCTTTCTGTTGTTTCCAAGTTATTGAAATGGGTTGTTCATTTTACTGGCTCTGATTTCAAATACAGAGTTTGTTTTTCTTTCTAAGCTACTATATTGCTGAGCCACCAAAAAAAAAAAAAAAGTAACTTGCTTTAGGTTTAAATATTTCCTATTAAATTAGATCCAGCTCAGGCAGGAATTTAATAAGCTTCAATAATTTAATTTTGGCTTAGAGAAGCAAAACAATATGTGCAATCAAAAAGACAGTACTGAACATTTCGCTCATGTTAGAACATCACAGCTACTCAGCATACAGATTTTTTGTTTTAAGGTGACTGACTGACCGTGCTCTAAAGATACAGAAAAGGCCCCAGGGAAACAGTACTTTTCCCTTGTAGACTAGCATTGTGTGTACTTGGCTTTGTTTTAATGATACAGTTACATGAACAACAGGACAGCTATTGAGGATAATGTGTTTAAGAGGTAGAAGGTATCCACTTTATAATGTTGAAGCTGAATGGATAAAGCATTTGTCTTTGCATGCCTAGAAGATCCTTGATGGGATTGTAAATACTACTGTGGGGAAGAATAAAATTAAAAGCAATAGGCAGCCTCACCCTGCCTCTGTTGGCTTCCCTACAACAAACTGTCTAATGAAGGAACCCATATTGAAATTTACATTTTTTAATTGAAAAGGGCAGCCTAAACTCAAATGAAAAATACTTTCTTTGTACATACCACCGTCTCAAAAGCAAAATGTTCCTTTAAATATATAAAATTGATCATAGTAGCATGACTTAACAATTCCTGTTCAGTAATTTTTTGAAAGTAATTACAAATCCTAGTGTGACTATTTACCCCAAACCTTTAAGAGAGCCAGAAATTATATATGAAAGATGGAAGAGTGCTATATCAGCCTCCATGCTTACTGATGCTGAAGAATTAATAAAATAAAAAAAACCTAAAGGTTGGTTTGTGCAAATGAACATGACTAAATAATTCCCTTGACAGATGTAAAGCCCAAAATAAGGATTCTGTCTTCTTACTGCTTTAGAAGGATGATTTCTTAAAATATGAGCAAATCAGTTGAAATTTTAAAAAAAAGGGGAACTGTAAAAGTGAGTAACAGCTCTGAACTGAAAAAAGATGGGATTTGATAGCAGTGAACTAAGCTAGGAGCCAGGAATTGCAGAAGACTGGTAAAAAATGTTAAAGAACAGGAAATCTATGTACAGCAAAAAAGCAAAGGCATTTTCAAGGATGTTAGAAAGAACAGGACATTAACAACAGAAATTAGTATACTATCACTGATGCAGAAAAAATATTTATTTGGGGAGAAAATTCATGTGATGGAGATACAGCATGCAGTAATAACAGAACATTTCAGCAGAAGCTCACAAGGATGTTCAAAAACAACTACCAAAGTTATGTTTTTTCTTATTACAGCTGATCCAGATAATCTGTATTTGATGATTTTTTCCTAAAGTAACCTGTGGGGTAAAATTGGTATTTCTTCAGAAGGTATGAGCACAAGGAGAAGACCCAAAGAATGGCCAGAAAGCTAAAATTTGTCAATAATTAAATTCAGTAAACTGAAAGACTGGGTAGTTAGGATACGTTATCTCAGATAAAAAATATTGGACTACAACAAGAGGAGTCAACTAACAGTTAAAGGAAGGCCATGGCAATTAATGCCACTTGGCATTAGATTACAGAAGAAGAGATCATCAAACTGTCTTGACCTCTTTTCTTGTGCAGTTACAGGTTTGAATGATAAAAATAATCATGCAGAAATAGATGGCTATGTGCACTGTAAGGCTGTATCCCCATGACACCACTGAAGAAAATAGAGCAATGCAAAAAACAACGTGGCATATATTTAAATGGGTTAGAAAGTGGGTAATTATAGAGATCATGTTGTTAATGTAAATGAAGAATCTTCATGGAGTATCTTTCTAGAGGGGTCTTGCAAGGATCTCTTCTTGTCAGTGCTAATTAGCACTTATTGCTGCCTGGTGAGAAAGCTTATATAGTCGTTACTTGTAAAGAGTACAGACTGAGAGACAGAGACAAGTCATTGTTGCAGAGTGACAGAGGTTTTATAGAAGTAGGTATGAGCAATCACTTGTCTCTACATGGTGAGAAATCATGTCGTACATTTGGGATCAAAGAAGGTAGGCTGTGCTTATGTAGTGTGCGATTCTCTGCTGGGTAACAGTAAAGTGAAAAAGGTTTGAAACGTGATTTTGCAGTATTGATGCTGTAGCTATGGCTCACAGAATGCAATATTTCTTGCATAAACAGAAAACTACAATAAGAGTATATGGTTTACAGATTGGTGGTAAAACTACTAAGTGAATGCTTTCTCCAGTTCTAATACTCACGCTTCAAAAAGCTGTTGGAAAACCTGCAGTGACTCAGAAAAATGCCAGGAAAATGACTCAAGGCTGCAAAACATGCCATGTATTGAGAAATTTGGAAAGACAGTTTAGTTTATCAAGGGGAAGATTGCAGGGAAAATTCCTTATAGTCGAAGTACCGACAATGCAGAGAGAAATTTGATGACTGTTTTCTAAAACGTGGGATTTTTTAGTTCAATCACAAAGCAGTCTCCAGGGGTCTTCTGGCTCTTGCTATGAGAGACTACTGTTACCTCCTAGATTACTTCAGTTTCCATTCAACTCTGTCAACAGGGTAACTAAGCAAAATATTTCTTTTCAGTGTTTGAGAACATTGGTTGGGCACACAGGCGGAGTCTGGTCATCACAGATGAGGGACAATATCATCATCAGTGGATCTACAGACCGAACGTTGAAAGTCTGGAACGCTGAGACCGGAGAGTGCATACACACCTTGTACGGACACACCTCCACGGTGCGTTGCATGCATCTCCATGAGAAAAGGTAAGGCTTTGTCTAAAGCTACAGCCACAGTTTGGCTTGTAATTTACACCTATGTTCACAGAAGATGATTGTTAAACTTGGGTACCTCATACAACATTGAGTGAAATACAAACCAGACAAAGCATTCAAACTAAACTACATAAATCAACACAAGGGAGGAGATGATTAATAGAAGCAAAAGCATAAGAGTACTAATTAAAGAACAGAAAATTGAGTCATGTACTTTATAAAGTCACATTCTACATTATTTCAAAACTAATTCTTTGTTGTGCTGTGATCCAGTCTCCCACGCTGAATAATTTCTCCTTTTTGTCAATGCTACAAACTTTTACTCATTTTACAGAATGACTTTTTAAGTACCGTCACTGCAGTATTTTATTTAAATATTAACTGATCATATCATAGTTTCTGCAATAGTAAACCATGTCTTGATTCAACGAACACTGGCAAAGCTGTTTTACTTGGCTGTGGTAATGAGCTGTTGACAGAGTGCCTGTTGGTTGTATTTCTTCTCTTTTGAAGAATGATGAGGTTTTTTCTTTGTCAATGCCATTAATATTAATTCCTTCTCATTTCTGTTCTTGCCTAAAAAAGCTTTTAAAAGTATAAACTGAAAAAAATCAAGCAGACTAACTTTCACTAAAAGTAAAACTTCTAAAGATCTTCTTTGTTTAGTTGTTAGAATTAGTTAACTCAGTCATTAGAACAGAATGCTCGTAGCACTGGGTGAAGCTCAGCATATTCATAAGCTTTCATAGATAGATACAACAGTCCACATAATTTCTCATGACATTGTTTTGCTGTTCAGGAATGAAGTGCCTTTTTAAATACTGATTGCTAATTATATCAAATAGGCAGATCCTGAGGAGGTAAGTAGAGTAAGGAAGAAAAACACTCAAGTCATTTGCCACCCTAATGAAATGTCATGCCAAACTCGATCTTTGGCAGCTAGTGGACTAATGCTATCTAATGTCCCAAATTAAAACTTTTAACTGATTTATACCCAAGTCTAATTGTTTTTAACAAATACTTTAATGTCATATCCTAAGTACAGGAGGGGTTTTCTTGTTCCTCCAGAGTGGTCAGTGGGTCTCGAGATGCTACACTGAGAGTTTGGGACATAGAGACGGGCCAGTGTTTACACGTGCTGATGGGCCACGTAGCTGCAGTTCGGTGTGTTCAGTATGATGGCAGAAGGGTTGTAAGTGGTGCATATGATTTTATGGTCAAAGTGTGGGATCCAGAGACAGAGACCTGTCTGCACACACTGCAAGGGCATACTAACAGAGTCTACTCATTACAGGTACGTGATTTTCATCTGCCACTTTAGTTTCCTTAAGTAACATTTAAAGTCAGTTTATTTCACCTTGTTTATTAAATTGTGGGTACCTACTCCAGAATTATACAGGCCACAAGAATATAAAGGCATCTGTGGTAGTCCCCTCTTTCTAAATTAAGACAACATATAACTAGTGTAACGAAATGAAACAGAGAATTTTTTAGAGGAGCTTTTTTTTTTTAAAGCACCCAGTACAATAAAGCTCAAATCTCCATAACAGCAAGTTAAGTAGTTTTGTGGGTTGCTGGGTTGTTTGGTTGGGGGTTTTTTTGAAATCTTGCATGTATTTTGGAGCTATGTTTTTGCTTTCCCCAAAGAAATTCTAAACCTACTGTTTTAAATAAATCAGATGCTATAGTAAGTGAAAATGTGCCAAAACCCCCATGGGATTAATGTTCTGAATTATGCAGATCTGTTTATCCTTATTTTGTAGTCCCATCTTCCAGTTCCAAACTGTAATTCACAGTAAGGCTGAATCTAAAATTTTAATGTTCTGATGTAAATCTCCAGCCTTCTGCTTCCTCTTCTCTGACTAGAGGCCAGATCTACAACTGTGAGGCTTTGTCAGCAGAGACATGTTATTGTAGATGCAGGTTATTATGGTACTGCTCTGTGGCATGGCTCTATTGCCTACCAGTCATGCGAACTGCTCATCAGAACTAAGCTAGCAAAGATACACACAGACCTCATGTAGGCTATTCTTACTTTTCCTAACCCAAAAGATCATCTTGTTCATTTATAGAGTCAAAGCATCACTTCCAGGCATTGAAAGGCGAAAGAAATTAATTTCATGCTTGTGCCTGTTCTCACCACAATCTGGCAGAACTTGAAAAAGAAATTAACAAAGACAGTTCAAAATTGGGAAATTGTATTTGGCATGTAACTACTCTAGTTTGTGGCTCAGAAAGTGAAGCTCAGTGCTAGAGACATTTTTCATGGAGTGTATCTTTCATAAGGTGTATCTTGTCATAATAGATTAAATGTGGAAAAAATACCTAATTGGTTTCCTTTCCCAAAATATGTAGTAAAATTTATCAAAAATCTCCAGCCCTTCTCTTACATTCACATGCTGGGGAGTACTCTCTAGACAAGCAGCAAGCAAGTTGAAAATGCTGTACCCTACCTACCTGTCTCGTAAAAATATTCCAAATGTTGTATTTCATCTAGGGCAGTTTGGGAACAGTGTATGTTACTCTGCCTTCTCTTCACCAGTGCCTCTTGTTTTGGCTTGTGAATATTCATGTCTTGCTCTGATACTGTAGTAATAATGGATCAAAAAATTGGGGTTATGTTACACACCAATACTATTTACACCCTGTAAATGGAATTTGGCATTCTGAAACAAATTTCTGGGGGACAGGAAGCTACCGGTGCTTACAGTTTTAGGACAGAAAGATTCTTTAAAATTGCATGGTGAGCTCCTGCCCTTTGGCCTGAAACAGCCCCAAACAGCAGAACTCCCATAAATACTATAATCAGGCTGAATAACCAGCCTGTCCTCCCTGTCCCCACTCCATGGCAGGTTCTATTATACCCCAGTATTTCCCCATTTGTAGACCCCCTAGCATTTTTCAGAGATCCTTGTGTGGCAGTTGAAGACTACTGACCGTGTTGAGTTTTCTTCCTCTTTCTTAGCTCCTGTTGAAGCAATCCACAGATCCTCAGGGTTCATGGATAACAGCTCAACCACTGATCCAAACTCTTGTCTGACTGTAGCAATATCAGAGTAAAGTTTGTCTTGATGCCCAGCCTGAAAGCTCTCTTTCTGAATACCTTATGTACCTGGAATACAATTAATCTGTAGGAAAGGGGGAAAGAATTCAAAATTTGTTACGTCAATCCGGTTTAGTTCTGTTTAGGAAAGAAAAACATTCTGTAGTGTTTCCATCCAACAAGTCTGCTGGGCTTAGCACTCCTTGTCCTTTTGTCTGAACTCAAATTAGTTCACATCCTCTTTTGAAAGCAGGGTGCCCAAAACAGGATGCAAAATTCCAGTCAAAGTCTTACCAATGCTTACTACAAGTGAAAAGTTATGTTATATGTCTTACACAGCAGATGCCTATTTCAGATATCAGAGCATCTTTTCTTAGTTTATTTTCACCAGAAATGCAATGCATACAGCAGATAAGCAGTCTGTATAAGCCAGCTGCTCTCTACAGTCTTTTGAACCTGGGTACCATGCTCAACCATGTTTGACTGTAGAGATCTATGATGTTAGTTTTCTGTAGGTTTTATAAAAAGAAGCAGTCTCAGATAGTTCAGTTCCCTTAACTAGGTTCATTCTTTGCCATTATTAGATACCGGTCAGTCCACATGGACAAGTAGTGTCGGATGGTCCTAGCTATAACGAAGACTCCTGCCCATCCTGCATTCTCCCAGGCTGCAGCTGTACCTTCATTCATTCCCTGCCAAGCTCAGACCTTCACAATTTTCTCTTGACTTTTACACTCTTTGCTTTGGGTCAGTTCTACCATTTCAAATGTCACCCAAAGCCTAATGAAAATACTAAATGCCAGACACCCCCCTGGAACTCTTTCTGATATCTCTAATAATGCTGTGAACAAAGTTCTGAACTGGATAGTATCTCTGTCTCAAATTTGCCTCCCTCTTTGTGAATATACAACCGAGGCATCTGCTGATTCACATGGCTTTTTACTCTGTCACAGAAAAAAAATCATATTAGTTAGGATAATTTTCCCACAAATCTATGTTTGCTGCTACTTACTGCATTGCTAAGGGCTTACAACTAGATTGATTATTTGTTAGTTCCCTCTAGAAATTGAAGTTAGGCTGACCGATCCATAATTCCCCATCTCCCATCATCATCTCCTTCAATAAAGAAAGGAACTGTATTTGCCATCTGAAACTTGTCTGTCTTCCATGGGTTCTCAAAAATAGCAGCAGATGTCTCTGAGTTGCCTGAAAACAACTTGCCTTATCTGGGTTTTTTTTCCCCATTCTAGCAAAAGCTTGTACTCAGTTGTCAGCAGTGTTAGTGCTGTGAGCCTACACTCAGACAGCTGAGGACTGAAGCAAAAAAAAAAAGCTAAATAGCTGGCCTCACTTGGTGTTTCCTTCCCACTGAGCGTAAATAAGCTTTTTTATTTTGGCCTTCCTCTTGTTTGGTTTTGTTTGTTTGGCATTTTTTACAGAAATGTTTTATCATCCTTAACAGCTCTTGGTAGTTTTATCTTGTTTCGTGCCCTGCCTTTCTGATTTTGTCCCCGTGTGCTCTTTTAAACACCTCTATTGATCTAGTTTCTACTTTTTGTACAATTCCTTGTGCTTTAGCCAAGTGGGTCTTAGTAATTTACTACACTTCCTATCTTTCCTTCACACAAGGGTAGTTTGTGTCTTTAAGAAGGTGCCAACTCTCCTGAACTCTTCTTCCCCTCAGAGAATAGACATATAAAAACCTCATGGGAAGGAAGTCTCAATTTATTAAAGTATTCCTCCTTGAGGCCCACTGGTTTTATTCTACTACTCTTTTCCCTTCCTTTTTTGAGCATTCTGAACTCTCGTGTCATTGTCACTATCATTTAAGTTACTTTCCACCTTTATATTCTCTACATGTTCAGTCCTCTTGGTCAAAAGTGTCTCATTTCTCTTACATGTTCACGTTCTACATATTTTTATTTTATATATAATATATGCCCAGAAAAATCCAAGAATTTGGACATGTTAGCCTGTATGCCTTTCCCTACAGTGACTAAGAAGTTAAAGTTCCTTACTACACACAATCAGGATTATAAAATGCCTAAACCTAGCATTTTTCAATTACATTCCTTCCATTTTCCTATGTTTTGTCTTTTTGTGTAGATGATTCTGGATTAATGTTGTGCCCTTCTCCAGCTTAAAGTCCCTCTGTCTTGTGAAAAGCAGGTTTAGCTTGTTAATGTCTTAGGAAAGCTTCATTCTTACTGTTGCACACTGCAGTATAGTCAGGATTCTGTTGTCTTTAAAGGAGCTGTATTACATTTAAAAGATCAGCGGTTCAGAGTCTTTCTCCTCGAACCATGTACCTCATAGCCCGTGTCTACAACAGGAGATTACACTGACCATGAATCGCCTGCTCTGGTATCAAACGTGACCATCTCTCCTTAGACTGAATTATTACTTTGTGATGAGGTTTCCAAATACATATAGCATTTAACGTTGCATTCAGTGAATTAAACGCTTAACAGCCTTCTTCGTAGGATTGTAATTAATTGTTTGTAATAGACGTACCTTTCTTGTAGTTTGATGGTATCCATGTGGTGAGTGGATCTCTTGACACTTCCATCCGAGTTTGGGATGTGGAGACAGGCAACTGCATTCACACGCTAACAGGCCACCAGTCTCTCACGAGTGGAATGGAACTCAAGGACAATATACTTGTGTCTGGGAATGCCGATTCTACAGTCAAAATCTGGGACATTAAAACAGGACAATGTTTACAGACATTGCAAGGTGAGCTTAAACTACCTTCACGTAAATCAAGCTGCCTGCAGTAATCTATGCTTGCAGATTCTACATAAAAAAACCCTTTAAAATAATTACATACAAAGAAACAAGCATGGACCACTTACAACTTAAATAGTTTTCTGATGACATCTGTATGATCTTTCTCTGAATTAGAAGAACAAAATGTATTTAATCTAATCTATTCAAATCACTTGCCTATTATGAAAGGCAGATGGTCTGGACTGATAGCAATTTGCTATGGTTATATTAGCCTAATAAGCCACAGAAATATGTAGGAAATGACATCTCAAAACAGTCAGTCAACGTATTTATTTAGGGTCACTTGGATGTTTCAAAGTCTACTGATTAATTGGATCGGGAGGCAAAGTACACTGTCTGTTGCAATAAATCAAGAGCAATGAGTGGAAGATGTTTTCTTTATTTCAGTAAGAAGAATGATTTTTGTTTCCATTTTGACAGTTGCCACTCAGGCATTGTGCACACAAACACATTGCTTTGTTTCTCCCCACAAAAAAGGTCTTACATCATTCCTATATATCATATGCAGCATCGCTGGCTGGAGCAGAAAATTAAATTTCCTTATAAAGCAGACTCTGCTGTTTTAACAGTATATATTTATACGTCAATATATAACTGTCAATATTTACTGATAGAATAATCTCATAATAACACTTCAAAGGGACTTGGAGACAAACGCAGCAGTTATCTCATTCTGGACGGTTAAGTTCATTTTCATGAATATCAAAGTGCACACTTGCCCTACTGCTTGTATACAACAAAACGAGATCACTGTAACACAGAAGGAAATATTGGGGAATTTTTCTATACCCGTATTATTCACTTTTTGAAAGCACAGCAAGGCTTCTGTACCTTTTAATGTACAAAAACTGAGTTAACACATCTAATAGATAGAAACGGCTGTATGCAAATAGCTAGGTATTTATTCTATATGCAGTGGTGTCTGACATTGCTTTCTAATTACAAATAAAATCGTTTTGGTTTACTGTTACAGGTCCCAACAAGCATCAGAGTGCTGTGACCTGTTTACAGTTCAACAAGAACTTTGTAATTACCAGCTCAGATGATGGGACTGTAAAACTTTGGGACTTGAAAACGGGTGAATTTATCCGAAATCTAGTCACATTGGAGAGCGGGGGAAGTGGAGGCGTTGTGTGGCGGATCAGAGCTTCTAACACAAAGCTAGTGTGTGCGGTTGGGAGCCGCAACGGGACTGAGGAAACAAAGCTGCTGGTGTTGGACTTTGACGTGGATATGAAATGAAGGGCAGAAAGATGAATTTGTCCAAACGTGGACGATGTTCTCCTTTCCCTCCCCCTGAAAAAAAAAAAGAAAAAAAGAGAAAAAAAGAAAAAGGAAAAAAAATCCCTTGTCCTTGGTGGTGCAGGATGTTGGCTTGGGGCAACAGATCCTAAAGACCTACAGACTACGAAGGAGAAGACAAAGATGACAAACTATAACTGACAAGAGAGGCGTTTGCTGTCTCGTCACATAAAAAGGCTACACTTTTGACCGGGACAGCTTTGCAAAAATACGACTTTTGAAATGAAACCAGGTGCAATTATTTCTTTACTTTCCTCCAACTGCTCCTTGAGCAATTTGGAGGTGAAAAAAAAATTGTTACAGTTCTTGTTAACAGGTTATTTTACCACAAAGATCTTGAAAGAAGCTGCACAGGTGAGCCTGCTCGTGCACCCCTGGGCCACACTGGGTCCCGGCAGCCCCTCTGAGCAACATGCTGTCCCTTAGCTCCGCTCTGAGCAGGGGGTTGGACCGGACAACCTCCAGAGGTCCCTTCCAACCTCTACAAGCAGTCACTGGTTGACTTTCAAAAACTAGAGAGCATCTGCAATGAAGAAAAAAACAAAAAAAAAAAAAACAAAAAAAAGAACAAAAACAAAGAGTCCATTCCTGGTGTGGAAAAGCTAAAATATTACTGTGAATTGTTTTGTACAGTTTTATCAGAGCTTTTTCTTTTTTTTCTTTTATTCCTCTTTTTTTTGCCAACCATTGCCAATGTCAATCACAGTATTAGCCTCTGTTTAATCTATTTACTGTTGCTTCCATCTACACTCTTCAACGCATAAGTTGCTCTGAGGTGGCAAGTTGTCCTGGGTTTTGAGAGTCCTCTGATGGATTTAATTCGCAATGCTGGTGCTAGAAGTAGGTCTTCAATTACGGGATTGTTGTCCCACCCCTGTACTGTATTCCCAGTGGCCAAACTTATTTATGCTGCTAAATGAAAGAAAGAAAAGCAAATTATTTTTTTTTATTTTTTTTTTTCTGCTGTGACGTTTTAGTCCCAGACTGAATTCCAAATTTGCTCTAGTTTGGTTACAGAAAAAGACTTTTTGCCACTGAAACTTGAGCCAACTGTGCCTCTAAGAGGCTGAGAGTGGAAGAGTTTCAGACAATTAAGAGTGAAGTTTGCCTGCAAATAAAGAATTGAGTGTGTGTGCAAAGCTTATTTTCTTTTTTCTGGGCAAAAATTAAAACACATTCCTTAGAACAAAGCTATTGCAGCCTGTTCTGTGGGGAAATTTTTCTTTGTGAGGGCTGTGGTGAATGGAATGAACATACATTAAAAAAACTGACAAAATTTTTAAAAAATATTATAAAATACAAAAATTAAAATAAAGTTGCTGGTCAGTCTTAGTGTTTTACAGTATTTGAGAAAAAAAACAAACAACTGTTACAGTTATTGCTGGGAGGAACTGACAGAGCAAAAACTTACGTTTTTGTAAAGATGTCACACGCAAACAAAATGAGAAACGGAAGAGTCAAATGGTTTGCCTCATTCTCCAAGAGCCACAACTCAAGCTGAACTGTGAAAGTGGTTTAACACTGTATCCTAGGCGATCTTTTTTCCTCCTTTTTTTTTTGTTTTATTTATAGTCTGATTTAAAACAATCAGATTCCAGTTGGTTAATTTTAGTTATGTAACAACCTGACATGATGGAGGAAAACAACCTTTAAAGGGATTGTGTCTATGGTTTGATTCACTTAGAAATTTTATTTTCTTATAACTTAAGTGCAATAAAATGTGTTTTTTCATGTTAGTATGTCTTTTTTTTCCCCCCTCCTCTTTCTTGTTGTTAATTTAATATCATACATCCTACGAAGGGTAAAGCAGGTCAAGTTGCTCAGCTTACTGGTAGGTGCTAAAATATGTCGCAGGACTTTTTATGTAACCCTTCCACAAACAGGTGCGCAAGTGTCCTCTCCTTCAGTTGCCATATAGGATTTGTCACATGGGCTTCAACAAACATGCAGGAAAGCCATTAGCTTCCTATCGCTAAGAATGTGTCAGGATTTGAGTCCGGAGGGAGTCAGCTATAAAAAGCTGCTCAAGTACTTAAAACTTCTTCTGATAGCATCTTGTTACTGCATCTTAAATTGAAACAATGTTTATTATTTATGGATTTCAATCAATTGATTGCAGTCTGACAGCAGACAATAAATCCATAAATACAACTAAAATCAAAGTTAGGATTGTAGGAGAGCTTGAAATAAAGCTTCTGAAGAAAAAAAAAAAACACCCGACATCATTCCAGATCAGTCCCAACAGCAGTTTTATCAGTGCCCTGAAACCAAGGTAAGTCATCAGCTGTCTCAGAAACTTACCACTCAAGTGTCAGTTTCTCTCTCAGGTCTCCTTGACCAAAATCATTGTTTTCTTCTGTGTGAGACTCTTCTGTCAGGGCATAGCATTTACTTGTTTGTGACAGTTTTCTAAGAAAACCAAACCAAAACATCAGAAGAGAAGATACAGGGAAGGAAAAGAAAAATATTTACAGACTTATACATCTATGACTATGTGCTATTCAAATGTAGTTCCAATCCCTACATTATGCAAAACAAGCGATGCTGAAGGATCACGCTTCCATCTGGCCTTGAGATTAAAAAGCCATACAAAATGACTGAGCAGCTACAAATTGTAAAATCTGTTCACTGAGTTCGTGTTTAAGGGAAAAAAATTGCAACAAGCACTGACATAAAAAAGCTATGATCATCTTGGTATTTATGTAAAAAAAATTAAAGAGCTAATCCTCTCCTAAAATGACAGTGAAAGATTGCCAGGACTGACTGACTTCAAGTTGTTCTGCTGAGAACGCAGGACAGGACTTTCAGCCCCCTGATGACAGAAGGTGGATCAGTCTGGGCTGAACTACTTGTGAGAGGGGATGGAAATAGAAGGGTAAAAATATGAGTATTTAATGCAGGGAACAGAGCAATAGCTTTTGAGATCATGTAATTTTCTTCCATAATTTGTAGAAATTGCAACAACATGTTTTCAAAGAGCAAAGGCACTGGCCTGACGGGGCAGAAGACTGAAATGACAGAAGAGGAAAACTAACAAATCCAAATCAGTTCAAGCTGTGTTTAAGTACACTTCAAGCAGCCAATGTGACCAGGAGCAAAATGTGCTTAACCAGAATTGAGAAGTTTTCCAGTTGATAGTGTAGTTCCAACACTATCTTCTGTTCACATTGATGCAGAATAACTTGAACCTGTTAAGCAAACCACATCTATAGCTTCCTTCATCCCAGATTTAGGTTACAAAAAAAATTTGACTGGCTGCAAAGTCAAGATGTGATAGACTGTCACATTAAATACAAAAAACACAGTACTTAAAAATTGCTTTTTTAAAAGGTTTTTCCCCTTCAATAAAACAACTTTACAAAGTTAATTGCGATAGCGCTCTAAAGACTTCTGTTTTGTGCAAAGTCTGTTTAGGCTTGCAGGAGTTGATGTTGCTTATGAGACATCTGAACAACATAATTAATTAACATAAATCTGTTAATTTATTTAAGTGACAGCATTTAAAAAAATGGGCCTGTAGTAAACACATCATGTGTAAGAAACTGTTCAAGCAGTTTTTCTTCACAGTCTCCTTATTACCCCCTTTATGTTGACACACTCACCATAACATAGTTCACTTAGTATGGAGTCTTCAGTTTGGCGGCACATGCGCCAGCTGAGGCTGTTGAGGAAACATCTTCATTTTGTGTAATTGAATTTTGATTTTAAGGTGGGTGGAGTGGTTTTGTTTCAAATAAAAACATTTAAGAATAGTAGTATAAGACTGTAACTGCTTTATGCTCTTAGTACACAGGCACTTCTTGAATCTAGTGGCTTAGTCATCGTAGGCTATGTCAGAATACCTGCAGCTATCCTAGAGAGGGAATTCCACTAGTGTATCTGGCATCTTACCCTCTTGTTTTAATGCTGATTCCCTTTTTTCTTTTTGTTTTAGCACCAGAAGGAGCTCCCTCATTTTCTCCTGTATCTGAAGCCAAATCAACAACATTAAAAGGGTTTTTTTAAATAGGTATTATTCTTAGTAGACCTTGATTTTAGCAAACAAATCAGAACTAGTATTGCCACTTCCTCCAAGAGCCTGTTCCTATGGTCTCAATTTACTTACTCAAGAGATAAGAGCAGACATTCAACAGCTGTGTCTACAGCAATTTGTAGTTCAGATCAGCAGCTCTCCCAACAGAGCACAGTGCTGCCTCGGAGCTCACACACAGGATTCCTTCAGGGTGTAACCGGCTCTGGAGCAGCCCTCCAGAAGCATGCCTCAGACACTCGAGCCACTAGTGAAGCACATGGGACCAAACCAGAGCTAGTCCAGCACCTCAAAAATACATTCACGTGGACATCAGGTCCTCAGGACCAGCAAATCTGCGCTACAGCTCTGCTCCTACTGCACAGCACTAATTGCTAGTAACCTTCCACAAGCTCTCTCCCACAGCACCCCTGGCTCCTCTTTTGTCATCGGCAAACAGCTCCCATGCAAACAGCAGAAAACCAGAATCTGCCCAATACCGCAACAGAGTTTTTGCCAGAGAAAAAAATGTTCGCATGCCTTCAACTCTCTTTCAACACGCTTATGGAGAGGTTCTTCTGATCGGCTTAGGGAATCCAGTTTAAAAGAAATACAAATCTCTCACTATCTCTCTGGACAAAAGTTTCTATCAGCAAGTCAACACCTGAATCATACAGAAAAAGAAATTATGAAATTTTGTAGTTAGATAGGCAAAAGAGCCAGATTATAACAATAAAAAAGAAAAACCTGCCAGTAGTTACTTGAGTCACTCTGACCAAACAACTGTTAATTACTTAACGGGTAATATCCAAACATACTGACCACTGAATCTTTAATAATAAAGTAGGAATATTCTCTTTCCATCTCCTGCCGTTTTATCTGTAAGCTTGATCTCTGACGCTGGGCAAAGATACACATGCTATGTGATGATGTTTAGTATTTTATAATGATACATGATGTTTATGATTATACATGAAGTATATGATCTATATGATATACACCAGGTTTTTCAAACTTCATCTAAAAATGGCATATACAATTTTTCAAACACGTCTTCAAGCATCAGTGCAGGTTTATAAATACAACAGATGTTTTAACATAAAAGCTGTTCCACGTCCCTTCTGAGATAGATGGTCTGACAAACTAGGTGTCACCAAAAAGTCGGCAGCCAGTACAGGTTCTTGCTCCCTGTTCAGATTGCCAAATGGCCCAGCAGCTGTAGCGGTACTTCAGAGAAAAGAAATGGTGCATTGTGCTACCACGAGTACCCGCTGCTGATGGGAAATGCTGCATCACCCTGTGTGACTGCGGTTGCCAAAGAACCAGTGGCTTTATACTGTGTTGCCCTAGCCCAGATGGGATGTTAGAGTCCTATAAAATTGTAACTAAGCTAGGACAGGATCTCCCCACCCACTAGAGATGCCAGAAATCATTAACCACAGAGGTTGCCACTCAAGAGCTTGGCAGCTGAAAAGAATCCAGCAGTGTTTCTAAACCCCACACTGTACAGGGCAACTGAGATTTGGCCAAAGGCATCCTCCAGCTCTCCTTTGTCCTCACCTCTGCTTTGCTTAGATCCAACTTCAACTACCTGGTCCCTACTCACAAGCTGATTTTGTCCAACCCTACGTGGTAGCAATAGTTTTGGTGAAAGATAAGCTGAGCTATTTGTCTTCTGCATCTCTGTGCTGCTGAAATCTATGCTGTACTTTTTGCCACTTTCTGCATGGAGACACACAACCTCAAGTCTAACATGGAATGCTCCAAGGTAGTACATGAAGGTGAGTAGACATCATTCAGCCCAGAGTGAGAGATTTATCATCAGTGTTGCTAAAATGATTTCCACCCTGAGTCTAGACTGAAAATAGTATTCTAGAGCTGGTGCTATTAGATAAGTTTCAAGTTGATTTCAATTCCTTATTTTTTCAGACACGATGCTTTTAATGACACAGACCTCATCTGGCCTGGGTTTCTTCATGCCTGCAAAACAGGCACATCCTAAGAAGCTTCGCAGTTTAAGCAGGATCATGAATCTTGTTGCCTGGAAGCTGGGAGAGGTCATGGTCTATGGACAGCAAAAAAACATGGAAGATCTACATGAGCTGGATCAGAAATGACCTATGAAATTTCAGAGAAAGGCAGGTGCAATGAATTTGGGGCTTTTTATGTCCAACAGATAATAATTGCAAGTCCTACAACAGCTAGCATGGGGTATTTCATCATCCTCATCAACAAAGCACAGCAGTAAGCTTTCTTTACGTGGCCTTTAGTCTGGCTGCCCTGTAATCGAGGATACGACCAACCATGTTAGCTCTGACTCACATGAACTTCTCTTACCTAGGGCAGGTTGTTTGATGGGAAGATGAATGAAATGCCGCCGGACCTCCTCCTTCTGTCTGGCTCTTCAGCCGGCCAGATGTCTGAGATGTAGGTTTTGCAGGGTGCTTACAATGCGCTATTTGAGAGTGCTTTGTTCTTTTAATTTAAAACAGGAAACACAGAATGTAGAAGATCCAAAAACTTCAAAGGCAGTTTCCATTGCCAAAGGAGTTGCATTTCAACTCAAGTTCATTCTCTAGATTAAATATTCAAATCTGACAGTGTGGGAAGATGCTCACACCTTCAAGAGGATCGACGATTTCTAAGGGATAGAGGGATTCAGATTAGTTGGCTGTAAATATCACTGTGGTAAACCGAGCAGTACAACGGTTCCTAAATGGGAGTTTTATTTTGAGCTCCTCAGTTTGAAATTAATTTCTAATAATACCACAGCTTTGCAGATATACAAACAATATAAAACATGTTTCCTTTACCCTGATATACAGAAGATCTGAGTACTACATTCCCCTCTCTTTTCAAACTGTCATTTGCTTTTAAGTTTCCTGATATATTTCATTGCCGATTTTAAATTTTCACATTATAGTTTGGAACAAGGAAGGACTCAAAAGCTGCAGGCTAGACAGTGCTCCAAAAATGTGCCTTCAGACAGTTTGCTGCTACTTGTCTGCTTTGGTGTTCCTCCTGTCAATTCTCAGTCAACAGGAGGGAATGTTTCAATTAACTACCATACACATTTTCACAAACAAACAAGTTTTATAGAAACATGTTATGTTGTTGTCCCCAGGGGAAAAATTTCTTAATTTTTTCTGTTGGTGTTTCTATTGCCCATTTAGCACATGCTTTAGGCATGCACTGGCTGCTGTCTTTACCATTCTGCTGACTACTGCCATGTTTCAAATACCCCATTTCATCCAAAACAACACAGTAACATGATGTTCCTTGTGTCCACCCTTCAGTCTCACACGTTTTTACATTTCAAAACCAGATAACTAATCTGTCTGGATTCACCTGCTCACAGGCAGTCATTTACCAGCAGAACCAGCTCTTGAGACCTCGCCATTTATCACTGTTGGCCATATGGCAGAACAGAGACAACCCAGGGTAGAGGAGCAATAAGATGGAGGAATCCTCTATGTGAGATATCACTAATGTGTCCATCTGTTAGTACAACTAAATGGGATATGGCTCCACAGGTCTCCAATTTGAGTTGAAAAATTCAACATTACAGCCTATATTTTAAAAGGCTCAGGCTACATATGCATTTCTATACATACACATTCACATCTTGAAACACTTCTGGTTTTACATATTTTTAAAAAGACTTGACAACTACATAATCTTTCTGTTTTTCTCTATTTGCTTCCCTCATTTTCTCTTTTCTTTGACACTCGAACTTCAGTTTCCTTACGTTTCACTTCCTCCTTTGTCCTGTCCCTATGTTTTTCTTTTCATGTTTTACCATTCATGTCCCTATTTTTCCATTTTTTTATCTTCCTCATCTTTCCCCATTTGCGGACTTATCCTCTGCTTAAAACTGTCATAGCCACCTTCTCTCTCTTCCTTCACCCCAAGATCTGAATTGGTGAGCTAATGTCTTTTTCACACCACTCAATCAATACAAGATATACAGGAGATACGCAAGACAGATGAGAAGCAAATACAGAGCACTCAGAAAAATTCTTTTGTCTGCTTCAACATGAAAGATCCAATGTTTGTCTATCCACAGTCCACAAACGACTCAAATGGTCCAACAGCAATAGGATCAGGCCCTCTAAGCACAGACTGGTCTACCACCAATTTCACAAACAACTGAGCAATAAGCATTGCCTAATTCAATACTCATCAAGCATTCTCTCTTCTGCTTTCTGCCAAAAGACAGTATTTTCTTTAAAAATCATGTTTTCTTGCTCCTTAGGAAATCTAGTGTGTAAAGGCAAGTTTGAAAATATTCCTCATTATGAAACATGGGTGATACATCGTTTTCTAAATCTGTGCAGAATTTGGATATTACTTTTGGTGACAAGCCTCTAGACAGATTCACCTCTGGACAGAAACTATCATCCCAACAGATGCCTGTTTCATAAAGCTCTGTATGAATAAGAATTTGAGGCTGTAAATGAACCTGTATTCCAAACTTAATAACAGCGGCTGATAGTCCTTCCGGTACTACCAACACAGCGCAGCTGGGATAGCATGGTCTGTCAGGGTATGTTAGGAATAATATATAAACCACGTCTAAAACAATCTAGTGCACATTTGTCCTGGTTTCAGCTGGGATAGAGTTAACTGTCTTCCTAGTAGCTGGTACAGTGCTATGTTTTGAGTTCAGTATGTGAAGAATGTTGATAACACTGATGTTTTCAGTTGTTGCTCAGTAGTGTTTAGACTATAGTCAAGGTTTTTTCAGCTTCTCATGCCCAGCCAGGGCACCTGACCCAAACTGGCCAACAGTGTATTCCATACCATGTGACATCCCATCTAGTTTAGGAACTGGGAAGTGGGGGGCAGGGAATCGCCGCTCGGGGACTGGCTGGGTGTCGGTCGGCGGGTGGTGAGCAATTGCCCTGCGCATCATTTGTACATTTCAATCTTTTTATTACTACTGTTGTCATTTTATTAGTGTTATCATTATCATTATTAGTTTCTTCTCTTCTGTTCTATTAAATCGTTCTTATCTCAACCCACGAGTTTTACTTCTTTTCCTGATTTTCTCCCCCATCCCACTGGATGGGGGGGAGTGAGTGAGCGGCTGCGTGGTGCTTAGTTGCTGGCTGGGGTTAAACCACGACAACATTGCTCACTAATTCTTAATACGCAGTGACAACGTAAGCAATAAAAGCTCCAGAGCCAGTGTATGAAATGACTGCATACCGGGTATACTACCCTGCCGCTGGTGAAATGTAACTGTTCTAGTGACACAATACATCCAATTGAAAAAAGCCAGGGACATCCAGCACTTCTCTGAGACTTGGCTTCTGCATTGTGTTAAACCAACAGAATTTAATTCAAAAGGATAAGCAAGTATTAAGGACACAAACTGTGTCCAAAGAAACAAAGCCACTGATAAGACATCCTAGTCCTTGCAGAACAAAAAGCAGTAAAACCAAACAATGCTCACACAACAACAACCACCCAAGCCAACAAAACTCAAACCCAAATCCCCGTATCTTATATCCCTGTTTCATTTCAGTTTAATGATACTGTTAACAATTGCAGGTGACCTCCTCTCCTTGCAAATGCATTCCCACCCATATGCAGCCCAAGCTCAGTGCATACCACGTGCTGCATTTACCCAGTGAGAAAGATAAATAGGATTTGCCTCACAGCTTTGTTTTTATTTTTGCTCATTGTATTCAAGCATTTTGCTCTTGCTTATTGTTTTACAAACAGAACAGAACAGCAGCTACTGTACTTCCCCACGGCTTGAACAAAGCTGACAATAGATGAGTGTTGCTGCTTATCCTTTCCAGGCTGAAGGATCATTGGATCAGGGAAAGTAAGTTAGAATTAGACAGAGGTTCAAAGTCCAAAAAGCAGGACCACGTGACTAGAATTGTATCTCGAATGCCTGAGGTAAAGAAGCCTTCCCCACCGACAACCCAACTAATACCCCATACAGCTAACAGGAGCCACCATGTAGCATACAAAGGCAGTTAAACCTGACAGTAAAGGGAGCAGGAGCTCTTCTATAGACAAAAGGATTGCACCAGAGAAGAAAAAAAAAAAAGCACAGGTCTAATATCAGCATATTCTGATTTGCTCTTGGAAAATCCACACAATAGCCCCACATTATGCAATCTGATTTATCAGACAGCACAATGCAGACAAAATTGTTCTGACAGGAAGACAAGAGTTCCTTTAATCTTTGACTCTCCAAACAAATTACGCTCTCTAATTAATACCTGCATCCAGTTATTTATGCACACAGACCAGAGCATAAATTTTCTGCATCACAGAATCGCCCTCTTCCCATACACCTGGCTAGAACAAGCACATGAAGATGCACCTCCAGCCATCGACCCTTCCCTCCGGGCTGGCTGCAGCCACCACACACCCAACAGACCTCTATAAAAGGATATCTCTCTCTCTGTGGCTGTTCTCTAAAAATTCAGAATATTGCCCATAAAGATTATTCTTCCTATCACTTTGGCTTTTGGTAAAAGCAATACAGGCAAGGCAAAAGACATTGCTTCACAGGCCTGAGAATGGAAGAATTGTTCTTTTAAGCTATGTGATAAACAGGAAGAAATTATCTCAGTCCTAAAATAAATGAAGTGACAGTAATAACACCTCACACTAAACCAAAATTTACCTTGCCTACATTCTAGGACACTTCCCCTGTAGCTAGGTAAGAGGTACGGAGACAACTGACTGAAGTTCAAGCAGTATTTTTCCTTTCCAGAAGGGATGGCTATTTCAACCTGCTCTTCTTACAAAATGTAGAAAACCTACTTCTGGTGTAACCCTTGTGTCTCCTTCTGCCAGCTCAGGATGTGAATTTTTCACTCCTCTTGGTGTGAACATGGGTTTTTGAGGGCCGCTCCCATTCAGAAGCCTGCTGTGGGATGCAGCATGTCTTCTGAGATCTGTGTTTGTCAGTGAGAGCATCTCCCTGCCTAAGATTCCATCTCACAATCTTCTTAGGCATTTTCCAGCATCTGCCCAATGTGCATTAAACAGTGAGCAATTGAGAGTTCAAGCAAATGATATGGAGGAATGGATAATTAGCCCCTAGGAACGCATCCAACTACAGTTATACTCCATGAAGGTTAGAGGCCCAATTCTTCCTCATTTAAATCTGATATTGAAGGAATTTATAGAGCTTTATCCAAGCTACTAATTTGCAATTTTACTGCAAACAATTCACAATCAAATGAAGTGAAAGCTAGAAGCAAAAAGTACATTAATGACTTAATTTTCCTTTTGCATTTCTCTTCGTTTTATCTTCCAGTGAAGACCAATCTTAAAAATTTGGATAATTGGCCAGTAAATAAATACAAACTTTTTTCTTTTAATTATTACTGCATAAAAGCTGAATTGCTGGTATGAACCACAGTGTTGTCTTCTGCTGAGGACAGTCCTGTATGACCAACCTCCAGCAACAGAAATTGGGAAAACATCACTATTTCTCAGATGAAAATTCATGCTCTAAACAAAGCAGTACAGAAAGCATCAAAGCATCTGAATACAAAATTTAGTTTTCTGGGCTAGCAATATGCAATTTATAAATTATGCAGCCATGTGAACTGTAAGATGTTACTTAAAAATACAGTAACTATTCTGTCAAAGAGGAAGCATGGATGTCAAAGCAGCTTTTGTAATACTCCACTGGAGATTCATCTACACTAGGAGAGATCTAGGTGCAGGTAAATCAGTAAATTATTTTTTTCTTAGGTTTAGAGACAGTCTAAAGGCATTGGTGAAGCACCAAACCTCAGTCTAGGGGAAGGAGCTAGGACAGGTAGTTGTTTCACAGGACAGTGGTCAGTCTGAGGCTTGCTGCTAAAAGACACCTGCTGCCCTCTGGAACTGGCTCTAGTGCTGAGCTGAACTGCTGAGACAATCTGAGAACTCACATTTTTATAAACAATTTTCTGGAGTTTTAGTGAGCTGAGCTGGCTCAAGGGGGCCAGTTAGCTGCCAACACATGGGAAGCAAGTGGCCAAAAGCAAGGCAGGTCTGCCTCTCCCCACATCAGAGAGATGCTAAAACCTCAGGAGACACCGAGTCAGGCTAATATCTCAAAAGCTGTTGGGGAAAGTGGGGGTGCTGCACTCGTCTCAACTCCTTCCATTCCCACATCTCCTGTCTCACTTATTCTCATGCTCATCTGACACCCAGACCCCATTCAGATGGTTAAACCCCTCTGGCAACAGTGATCAGTCAGATCAGCTTAGGAGCTCAAAGCACATCCTCTGACCAGCTTAACCATCTCAGCACTGGATCAGACTGAACTGCTTTTCTTAAAGAAGTGATCTGAAATTTTCCCCTAACTTAAATGTCCATGGCTAGACAGTTAGCACAAACTCTGAACACCAAGCTACACGCTGCTGTTATATAAAGAAAGAAACCTTCCGAAGGAAATGTCATGGCTGGAGAGACCTTCTATGCTCAAGATACCTTAGCTTGCACATCCTCAACACAATCTCTGCAGAGAAGAGGACTCAAGCACATATACAGCAAACTTTCAAACTCATCTCTGTACCCAGTCCTGTTTATTTGCATGATGCTGCATGGGAAAGCAGGAGGCTGCTGTAGGAGCAGAAATCCCACGCACTGCTGAGAAGGTGTTCAACATCTGGGGTGGCACCCGCTGCTTTTGCCTCCAGGTGTACCTGCACCGTGTTTGCTCATTATGAGCCCAAAAGAAATGCACGGGAAGAGCTTGCAGTTACAGAGCTTGATCCCAGTACGGAGGAACAAGTCTGAGCCCTGCTTAAGATGTGGAACTGCAAGACACTGAGACACATAATTGGGCAGAAAGCTGGTCCTGGCCCAACTTGGCTGAGTAAAGCAAATCAATATGCCATCAAGGAGAGTAATGCAGCAAGGTAAAAAGAAGTTTGGTTTGCAGAACACACTCTCTAATGGTTTGAAATCAAAATGCTTTCTTCTTCTAGCTAAGCAAACACAGCACAAAGCATTCGTCTGAACCAGAAGCGTATGACAGAAACCCAAGGTGCAATAAGCACTTTCCCGTAAGTGTCCTCCTAGGCTGACAAAAGAGGCAGTGAGAACTTGTACAGCTGAATCAAGCATTAGTACCCAGAAAGAAAACAGTTTCAGCCCAGGTCTTGCTGGGCTGAGAAAAAGAAGGAAGAACTGAATTCGGATAACTCGAGCAGGACATTAAACATTACACCAGTGAACAAAGAACAGACATCAGTTCCAACATACAAATACCTGTCAAATAGGTCAAATTATTTTCAGGACTGAATCATAGAATGGTTTGAGTTGGAAGGGACCTTGAAATATCTAGTCCAACTCCCCTGTGATAGGCAGGGACATCTTTCACTAGGTTAGGTTGCTCAAAGCTCCATCCAACCTGACCTTCAACACCTCCAATGAAGTTCATCCGCAACTTTGCGGGGCAACCTGTTCCAGTGTTGTGACACTCATAAAAAAATTTCTTCCTTATGTCCAATCTAAATCTACTCTCTTTCAGTTTAAAACCATTGCCCCTTGTCCTGTCACTACACGCCTTGATAGAAAGTCTCTCTCCATCTTTCTTATAAGCCCCCTTTGTATGTCTCACTAATGATCTCACTGGAAAATGCTATGAAAAATAGGCTAAGGAAATGCAGACTGGGAAAAAATCCTGAATGCCTAAGAGAAAAGACAAATGCCACACCAGGACTTAGGAAGGCACCAATCTCAACTACAGACAAAGAGAAGATACATCTTGAAAAACTTAAGCAAATACATCTGATAGAAATCAAGAAAACAGACATATTTCTCTATCATCTTGTCTTCTGCAGGACCATTCACCCTTGTACAAAAAGAGCAAAATGAATGTAAGTTGTAATAAGGCTAGCAGAGCTTGTACAGTTATGAAGGGCTGCATGAGGTGCATGCCCTTGAGCTGAGGCCTACACCCTCCCAAGAAGGAGCACTCGGGGAGGCAGTGATGCCAGTCGTTAGCTCTCACGACAGAATACTTGGCAAATACCAGGAGCAAAATGCAGCTGCAGTTTTAAATCAGCCTTTGCACTCTGCTACTCACCTTGGAGCTGCTTCATGGTGGTCCAGCCTTCCAGCACAAGGCAGAGGAGCTGAAAGATGCCAACTGCAAGTTGCCCTAGGGTTCATTACAGCAGTCGCAGGCTACCACAGGTTTTCCTCAGGTGCAGAGATTACCCAGATACTCTTCTCTTCCCACCTTCCCTTCCTTGCAATCACCTTTGAATGCACAACTGTTAATCTAAAAGCTTTCCACTACCCAATAAATGTTTCAATCATTTCTCTGTGCTAATGTGTCTTAAGAGTTTAAATTTGCTAACTTGCATTTTGGCAACAGAGCAGGGCAAAAAACTTGAGAAATGACCTGTGAAAGATATTTGTGAACCACAAATTTGCCAATTGCTTCGGCAACAAATTACCAAATGAAAGATCAGGCTGCACAGGCAGAGGCATAAGTGGAAGATGTACATATACATGCAAGGAAAGGATCATTTTAGGACTATGCATTTGGTGCCAATCATCTTATTACAATACAAGGATTCACAGGGCAGACATCCAAAGACCCCAAGAGACCTAAAATGAAGAGGACATAAAACCAGCTTACATAAAATCTACAAATATTTGAAGATGTGAAGCTAGAAATTTTGTGGGTTAAAATAAAGAGAAAGATCTAAGCATAAAAGGAAGAAATTAAGAAAATCAGACCATTGGGATAAAGACACTTCACAGTAAAATTTAATAGGCAATGGAATGGTTTCCCAAAGCAAGCAGCTGAAGTTTGAAAAACCTTGGCTTTAAAAGCACATCAGAAAAAATATCAGAATAGCAATTTAGATTCAAAACTTGAAAAACATATAAGGCTGTAAATCATTGAGAATAGACGCATACATGCTTTTAAAGTCCTCTGCAATGAAGTATCTCACAGAGAACATGCCATGAGATAGAAATATGGGTCTAAAGCTTTTCCCACTTGGCAGCATGCAATTCTCTTTCCTTCCCCCGCCAAGCCAATATTGACTATTTCTACCATGCAGCAAAGTGGGACATGTTCTAGCGATATGCAATTACTCTTTGGAACGCAAACAGTACTTCCGACACGCTGCTGTAATCTCAACGGTGGCCTCTAATGGAAGTTGTCTGCTTATTCCCATTTCCATTGGGATGGCAGCCTATGATGCAACTCCATTGTCAGTCTGGCCTAGACTGTTCCCCTGAGACCACAGAACCATTCAGCATGTTGAAAAAGTCATTTTAAGAAACATAGAAACATAAGTACTTTATCCCTGCTTGACTCCATGCCAAGGGAGTCACACAAAAACCTCGGGACATTTCAGCGCTAAGTATTATGTAACAGATACTTTTCTCATTTAAAATCCTCAGTTGTTAAAAAAAACCAAAACAAAACAAACAAACCCCTCCTGATAATTAGAAAATCTTCACTCTGATAGTCCAGAAACTGCCACAACATAAGATTTCTCAGTTTCTTTATCTTCCTCTCCTACAAACGCAGAATTTTTGATCTTTAAGCAAACTTGGTTTCTTTTCTCCTTGTTTCTTATGTAATGGTGTAGTCAGACCTGTTCCCTGCTGAACCACTATTCTATGTCATTAAGAACAGCTCTCTGCTATTGTAAGCACCAACATCCTTTAATCCCTTCATTAATTTAAATATATTCTAAAAGGCACTTAGCTCTCTACTGGGACTCCAAAACAAGCGCTCTATTAGGAGAGTCCTATACAAGCTTCACTTTCTAAGTGCAAGACAACTGTCACACTCATTTCCTGGAAGCATCAATACTGGTAGATGTTTCTGCTGGGAGGCAAAAATACTGACCTTCTCTAGCTCAGCAGGAAGACCAAGGGCTGCAAAAAGAAGAACCCATCTCTCATGACTCATTTTTGGAAGAGTCTCACAGGTCTAGCAGTATTGAAGTCTTTAAGTGTCAGTACAAAAAGCTGAACACATTTATTTTTTTAATGGAAGCCTGAAAAGGTTTCTGGAAAGTAAAGAAGTGTCACTTACAGAATATAGCCCAAAGTTCTCAGCCAAAGAACTCCAAAGGCTTTAAAGAAATACCAGTATCATTATCCTCATTTTACAGATGGAAAAGTGAAAACATTATAAGGTAATGCCAATGTCAGGGTTATCAATTCGACTCAGATTTCCTGGGATTGTTTGCTGAGACACAAATCCATTCTTTATCCAAATTTTTTTAACATGTAATGAAATAGATTGCAGAGAAGTTGGCCTTGGTTCTGAAAACATAAAAATTCTTATAACATTGGTTTTGTCTGTACAAAAATTAAGATTATATCCACTGCTGTCCTTATTCTCTATTTAGTTTTGACTAAAGAGTGGTTAGAGAGAAAAAGTGAACTTAGCAAAATGAAGCACATTACTTAAGGCTTGCACAATATAACCATACTTCAAATTCTAGGGTGAAATTTCTGACCTAACCGAAGCTCATACTGATTTCAGTGGGGCAAGGTTTTCACCCCGTAATGTGTGGTAAAAGGTAAGAAAGATAACTTTGTAAAGGCACTTTAAAGAAGTACTACATTCAAAGGAGAGAAAAGTTAAGTCAATGAAGTATTTCATGTAAACTCAGTGAGCTCATTTCCCAAATAAGCCAGATATCTGCTGAGCTTGCCTTAAAGGGCAAAAAGCAAAGATGGCTTCACCTCCTAAATGTGGCCTGGGGCACAGTTAGGATGATTTACCTTAAGACAGTTTAAATGCTCTTGGCTTATTCTGACTGAAGATCATGTCTCCTGACAGCCAAAATACACTGAAGCACTGAGGTTAGGTCAGAACCTGGCCCCAAGACTCCAGAATAAAATAGAAAAGGCACTTCACAAACAGCTGAAAAGAACAACAGTCTTCATCTCAAAAAGCTATCAAAGAACAGCTTTGCTAAATAAGAGGGGGTTAGTAATAGTAATTAAAGAGTATATTAATTGAAAGGTTGACATTTTCTTGCACACTGACACCTACAAACAAATAATTACAAGGAAGCATAAATAAAAAGTGTCAGCCTGATGTAAGCAATGACAACAACCTTGTAGGCAAGAAAAGTTTTCAAGAGAAGTCTTCAAGAACGTGTGGAAAACTAAGAGATATTTAAAGACTGGAAAGAGGCAGATACACAGAGTAGGAAAAGGAGAATAGAGAGTATCAGATTTCAGTGCACCCACCTGTGATTGCTGGCAAGGTTAGAGAACAACAAAGATTTAATCTACAGACATGGAGAAGATATAGCAAGGTGATCAGTAGCAGCCAACACAAATTACATCAATCCAAACTCCTGTGACATTACTAGAAAACTTACTGATGATGCCCTAACCTACTTCATGCAACACATTCACTTTGGTTCACTATGAAAAACAGAAAGCAGGCACATTCCCAGTTGAAAAACTGTATTCAAAGGATAGCTATCACTAGCTTGTTGTCTTACTGGGACTCATAGTGTACAGTCATTTCATCAATGCCTTGGATGATGTAATACACTTGCTGCATTTGCAGACCACGTAAAGTTGCAAAGGGCAAAAACTGCTAGAGAACAGGATTAGAATCCCAAACAATCCTAAGAAAATGGAAAAGTGGTCTGAAATGAATAGGATGTGCCTCAGCAAAGACAAACACAAAGTATTATACTTCACATCTTGTCAGCAAGCTGAAGGTCACAACAATCAACTGCACAAATACTGGATGCAAAATGACTGGCTAGGAGACAGAAGAGGACCTGCGGGGTTAAAATGGCTCAGAAATCAAACATCTATCAATCAACACTGTCACACTGCTGGGAGAAGAAAATAAACCCCCCCAAACATTATAACGCTAAGAGCTAACAAAGCCTCCTCCAAAGTAGTTTGTTCACTTTAGGACTCTACATTTAAAAAAATCCACTGACTGTACACCATTTAGCATATAGGGACAAGAAGACAAGGATGAGCAATGTCTGGATAGAAGGCCCTTTGTGCAAACACTGAAAGAATAAGAGGTGCTCCATTTGAGGAAGAGAGAGAAGTCAGCTAACATGTATATAATATGTGTATGAAGTGTTGCTGCAAAGAGGAAGAAGTAAAATGTCCTCTGTGTGCAAAGGTATAAGAAACCACTAGTGAATTAAATATGCTGCTTAGGGATATTGCTTAATTTCCATAATGGAAATATCTTTGAAAAGGTTAGATAAACATTGGTAGCAATGTTTGAGGTACAGCTGAACTGCCCTGGAGATGGGGGTTAAACAGATAATCTTGAAGTCCCTGTTTTATGGGATTTTTATGATAAGCCCTAGTTTTTAGAACACTGCATATGATTCACTCACTAGGCATATGTGTCATTTACAAATGACTATTTTCAATGTGTTTTCTCTCTTTAGAAAACACAGCAATTTTCTTGACTCTGGTTTGTGATATTCCCCCCACAGTTTCTATCTACAGTAGCATTTACTTTAGAACTTTGCACATCAGACATGCACATTTGAACAGTATGCAGTATTCATGACACTATCCTGGCTGAGTAAGGCATGGAGCCAATGATACTCTAGGAGCGTAGGCAAGGGAGAAACAGGAGGGAGCAGAGTCAGCAGTGCTTGTGGAGGGAGGCGAATGTAGGCTGGGTAGAGAAAAACGAAAGGAAAGGACCCAGGGCTAGCCAGAACAGACCAGAGACTGAAGAATATCAAAGTTAGGGCAACACTCCAAATGTAAAGAAAAGTGATCTGTCTTGTTAAAAAACTCCACTGAGCATGCTGTTGTGCCTTTCCATGTTTCTCTCCTCCCCTCCCCAGATAAGTGGAGTACAGAACCGTGTTTATACTTGTTCTGCTTATTGAACAGGATCTTAAAATTGTGATCCTGGGGCTGATGGTGAGTTGTCAAAGAAACTGGAAAACAGAAATAATTGAATGTGAGCTTCACTGGGAACTGAAGTCAGAGTGGCTTTTAAGGTTTGTATTTTTTTGTAATAGGCTGCAAATAGGAGCTTTGATGAAAGCCAACAATTTGTTTAGAACTTCTTTCCTGATGGTAGATATCCCCATGCCTTCTACTTTCCTAAGCGAATGGTGGCAGAAGACCACGAAAAGATTAAAATTTCCACTCCCTTCTTAGGTACTTGGCAACTCTGCCTCCCAATATACTGCTTCTTATTTAATTACCACTTCAAACAAAACTGCATTATACCCATAGTCAATGCTTTACTTTCCAACAGGCAGAGCAACATTGTAAAGAAGATTTAAGGTGCATCACTTTAGCAGCTGTAGGAAGAGAATACAACATCCTTAGCAGAAAGGCATAGAAGAAACAATGGAGGTGTGACAGGTTGCTTAAAAAGGGAGGGTGGGGGAGTTAGTTAGAGAAATCATTAGTAAGGACAGGAAAGAAGGAAGGACACACAGAAGTGAAAGGATGTGGATTGTGCCCCTTCAGCTTTTATACTGAACGTTGAAGGGGTATGATCTAAAACATCCTTCAAATTGATGCTAACATTTTATTCACATAGACACAACACTTGGAGTACTCCAGTTACCAAACTGGAAACACAGAACACAAGGCACTTGCTGTCTTTTGCTATTTTACTAGGTAAGCAGCAGCTACTACCTTATCTGCCTATCATTTTCCTCCTATTGCTCTGCTGTTGCAAGGTCCCACCAATGCTACCATTACTCCAAAGGAACAGAAAGGGCCTTAAGCAGTTTCTATCATTTGTACCACTGTATTAGTAAAATCACCGGAGGTTTATTTGATACAGCTAATGCATCAGCAGGCACAAGAGCCTTCTCTGCACTACACTACCTGCCACTCTGTTTCTTCCGAAGCACTGAATGGGTGCATTATGACTGGGAGCCATGAAATCACCTGAGATGAGCAGATATGGAAAACCTTTTTTCCAAAGCAAATTTTCTTACACTGTAAAGTGGCAAATTTTGCCTTGATGTAGTAAGACATGGATTGAGTTGGGATGGTATTTTTCTGCCTGTTTAAATTTGCATCTCTGCAGCAGATGGAACAGAATAGTTGTAGCCGTAGGCCAAACTCTGAGAATTATTCTAGTGTAGGCAACAATAATGATCACAAATTGTAAAATGAAGCAAAAGTTCAAATTTCACTCATCAATACATTATTCTCCTCCTTGCCACAGAAAACTTGGCAATAACTGCTCCCTGCTTGTGATCCTGTCTGAATGTAGCCAAAGACTCAGGATGGATTTCCAAAAGTCATCTAAGGGACTTTAGAGCATAGCTGGGCAGGAATTCTCATGTTTCTACTCCACAAACAATACCAACCTTTGGAACATAGCTAGGGAACATTTGTTCCCTAAAGGAATAAAAATTTAAATTATCTGTGTTTCCTACCAAACAGGAATTTCAGGATTTCCTTTCAAGTAACTCAATGCTGCTAGACTACTCTATAGCTGAGGAGTGTGGGAACTGAAGCATGGAGGAGCTGCAAGCTTAGCAGCTGTAGGAATTCAGGCTCATGAGGTGTCAAGTCAGAAACACAGAAGTTTCAGCTGCCAACCAGCTGGTGCACAACCAAAGAACCTGGGATTTGGGGAAAATGACAACTCACCATACTGCTTTTAAAAGGCTAAGCAGATACAGAACCAACTCACGTGAGTTTTAGGAAAGTGCACCTGGAATTTGTTTTTTCAAAAAAAAAAAAAAGGAAAGAAAAAAAATCAGACTTACTAATTGATTCTGAATGACATCTGTGATCTTATGTCACTTAGGTAATTTAGAAAATCCTTCCCTCTTATAACTAGTATGAAAAAACACCTGCAGAGAAAGATTAATATAGAAGTGTAAGTTCATCTCTACATGCAACACAGTTCAGTTATACTTACCAGATTTTTTTTTGTAACAATATATTATAGTACCAAAAGGAATTGCAACCCACTGACAACTCTTTAGTCCTAAGAGATGCAAGAGAAGTCTAACATCACAATATGAAGCTTATCTGGACTGTTAGGTACTTGCCAGAGTGCAAAAATACAGTACATTTTTGGGATGCTTAGTGCTAACACTTCCTTGCACTTTTATAGTCTTTTCAAGTTCTACACAAAGGCTACAAGGTCTACAGGCAACTCGTCTCCATTTTGCTTATTATTAGACAACTTGTGAATATTCATAAATGAAGTATGGGATCCAGCCAAGAAACATGCAATGGCTGGTCGCCTCTGAGGGAGAATAAAAGTGTGAATATTTGGGTGCTGCCTTAAGAGAATCAGAAATCTTTCAAAAAGAATTTTAAAAAATGTTTTACATAGTTTTTTTATTCTTTTCCTCCTCAGGTGCAGTACCCCAGTGCTTGAGAAGCTACACATCCCTGTCAACACTTAGCTGCAAAGCCATGCAAATATTCAAACTGAGTTGGAAATCCCTGGAAGGCAAAACACCTTTTCAAGGTCTCAAAAATTTTATAAATTACAGCTTTCTACACTATACAATCTTCTTACCTACCATACAAAATGGTAGGTAAGGTACTAGATAAATCAGTTGCACAGCCACAAGGCATAGTGCAATAAAGAATCCATTACCCAAATCATTTTATACCTAAACAAATGGAAAATGTAAAGACATTTACATTAGCGTCTGATGTGAATGTAAACCCTGCATTACTGATGAGGAAATGATAGTACAGCTGTCCATTCTGTGTGTGATTGCAATACTGGGTCACCCATTCATCAAACTGCCTCTTTTATTTAAAAATGTATTAAATACATGCATGAGCTCTGCATTATACGGTAGCAGCAAAGCCAAGAAACACTCTCCTACTATTTGTTATCTACCATCAATGCAAAACTGGGGGCTGAGAAGTTATTATAAATCATATTTTTTCACTGAGTTTCTGTACAAAGCTTATATGTTTCTCTTAGAAATGCTTATTGTTCCAGAGTTGATCACACAGTGCAATCCAGGTGATAATCATACTTCAGATTTCACTGGGTTTTTTTTCCCCTCCCTGTTTTCAAAGCTCTGAAAAAGGAAAACCAACCAAATGCTCATCTAGACATTTTTTCAGATGTGGAAATTGTCTGGCTCAAGAAGATGAACCAAAGTGGGCCAAATTTTGCTTACTATATTAATCTGCATAGTTCAGCTGAAATGAGTCAGACTGTCTCTTAAACAGACCCCATCATCCATGAAATCCACATAACTGAAAACTAAAACGGAAGATCAAGTGAAACCGAAGAACGTCCTTTGGTCCACAGTTGGACCACCTGTTGGCAACTTCCCTGATGTCAGCTTATTACCAGACACCTTCACAGATAGACTACCAGTGACTCAACACTACACGTTCTCCTCTCCGCATCAGTGCGTTAACAGCAATTCCCCACTTAATACCAGGGGACACCAAGGTACTAGCACTATGACATAAACGAATGTAAAGCCGTGCTCCCTCCCATCACTTGGGTCTATTAGATAGTTCACAGCTTTTTTCTTAAAAAGAGAACAGGTCTCCAAATACTGTCCAAATCTCAATTCAGAAGATGGCATTCTGCCTTTCTAAAATTAAGTTCATCAATAAACAAAGAAGTTAAGGAGAGGGGAAAAAAAAAAAAAAGGAAAAACAGTATTTCCCATCAAAGTCGTTAGACTGTTACAGGGACTAAATTCTGCTGACCACAATTTGTGAATGAATACATAGCTGGCATAATTGATCATACCCCGTATGTTATTAAAAGATTATAACATGTAATGCCATGTCATGTCACATTCAAGATAGTTGATGACTGCTCAAGAAGTGTTAAAATGCAAGAAAAAGACAGCCCTATCAAAATGAAAACAGCCCTTTAAGAACATTATTTCAGTGCTTCTCAATTTCTATTGCCAACTCAGCTGGTGAGAAGTGAGATACCAAAGTCATTTCCCTTTCTCGTATATAATGACAATGGTTGGGGATTTTTTTACTTTTTTAATGGAAACCACTGTATTATTCATTTTGTTTCCATTCTTATTTCAAGAAGATCTGGTTTTGTAAACAGCCACTGAAATGAAAACTAATGCATACATTAAAAAGACTAAAGGCTAAATAAAAAACCAGCCCAGGATTTCTCACCCATATATCACATAGCTGAGCTCTCTCCTCTCATCATGGTTAGAAGTTCCTTTCAGAAAATAAAGCTAAACAGAACTACACTTTTCATTTTCACAGCTCTTTAGTAATGATACCTCATAGAAATAATAGTCTGCTATGGTCTTGTAGCAAGTATTTTTATAATAGCCTATCCAGTTAGAAGTGATATTGTTTGACTGGAGAACAGTATATGTAATACCTGCATTAAGAATAGGAAAGTAATATGAACAAATACAGTTCTGTAAGTAAGTCTGACCTCAGGAGTATGGGAGAATTTAGAACAAATTTTGAAAGGAAGGTTAACAAGTGACATGGACATAAAGGCAAAATGGGCTAAAATTCAAAGAGTTCTCTAGGCTGACATGGTAAAATAATCCATTTTTTAGACAAAAGAAATGCAGTCAGTCTCATGCAGGTGGACTTCAGTAAAGCATTTCCAGTGGAAACCATTTGTCAATTTAGAAAGTAGTAGCTGGTGGGTAGGCAGCTGGGTGAAGGAAAAACAGCAACAAGAAGTACTAAGGGGAAGAACGTCAAACAGCAGGGAGCTTGGCTACTGGAGTTTTTCAAGGATACATCTAGTTTAGCATTTTCTTTAATGACCTTGGCATAAACAAGTGGGCTAATGAGAGTCAGTGATGGGGGGTGTCATCGCCAACATAGAGGAGGATTGCAATAATTACCCCAAAAGAAATGGATTTATTTGGTGACAAGAACAATAGAAATGTGAAAGGAGTCCCACATGAACAAAAAAAATATTGTGATTCTGCACTTGGGAGCTAACTGCAAAAACTCCTGCAATAAACTGAGAGCTCATCACTAAGAAATCACTAAGGTGGAGAATGTATGGTCTGTAAGATTCAGCTATGAAAGAGACAAATGTAATGTTAGGAAGCATCAATCAAGGCATTTTCAGTAGATAGAAAAGTATTAATGCCACTGTACAAGGGCTTTCTTTCAAAAACTGCACGTGATAACGTCTTCCAACATTCAAGATGGAGATTCACAAACCAGAACAGGGCAGAGAAGTGCTGCCACAACGATCCAGAAGTGCTTATCTTACAAGAGAAGGACAGAGAAGCTGAGACATTTAGCTTCATAGACAACTGGGATGTTATCTGTAGTTACAATGGCGTAAACAGGCAGGGAAAAAAGCAGACCCAGGAATAAAAGAGGTATAAACTGGCCAGTAGGCTGGAAATTAGCAGCAGTTTCTCAGCTATTAGTACAATTTGGTTGCAGAAGAGCCAATCAGAGCATCTGAAGCTAAGAAACCCAACACACACTGATGGGTACAAGATGCAGTACTCCCTGCCACTGCAGACCAAGGAAGCTGAAGATTAAAATGCATTTTATGAACTAATGATGCCTGCCAGTGCTGCAGTGACAGGGAGCAAAAGGAGAAAGTGTTCAAGGTGTCTTATCCATTAGAAAACAGTCACTACATTAATGGTGCTTGATAGAATATGGCTTGCAACAGCAAGGGACTCAAGCTGACACTTTCAATTGTTTGCGTGTGAATGTGCTGGCCTGTGTTTGTTTATAAATAAAGTAAATAATAACAATATCTATGGAACACCAGAGAAGCAAGCAAAGCCTGCAATTTTATTCACTTTATCACATTTCAGGAATAAAAAGCAGTGAAAGGCAATTTAGAAGAGATTAGTGGCTGCTAATGCTTTCACTGCATTATGGGACATTCTCACAGGAACACTGACTCCATGTCTTAGGGAATGACACTGATAAATAAAGATGGAGTAGTGAATCAAAAGACATGCAGACCTTCTCTAGAAGCATTCCGGGATGACAAAACAAATGACTTCTGTGTATAACATCTGAAGTGATTTTTTTCCAAAGTGTGTTTATTCCTATAAAATCCAAGGCACTAATGAGAACAGATGTAACAGACCTTCCCCTATCAGTACAGCTGACTAAGCACGGCACACACAATGCTATCTAGCTAGGATGCCTGGTTTAAAAACGTTACAGCAAACAAATTAATAAACTATCATGGTCTTAGTAACATACATCTGGCCATTAACATTAAATATTTTTATGAGTTAAACTTTATTAAGCAAATGGCTTCATGCTGTCCATACTTTGATACTAAATATAGCACTAACGTGTGTCTCCCCTGTACTCAGTGTTAACAAGAAGTACTTAGGAGTCATACAGCAGCTCTTACTATCAACTGGCATCAAATCTAGGTTGACTCTTAACTAGCACGCAAGCGACTGTGCTGGGGATGGGTGGGTTTGTTTTGTTTCTCCTGAAGGGGAGTTTCTGGCAGTCAGCAACTCTTCACATGGATGTAGCTTTGCCACATAGGGTTAAAAAAAGGTGAAGGAAAATTGAAGGAAAAGAAAAGGAGTCAGTCATTCTCGTGAAAGGCCGTTTAACATTGACAGCAAATTCCAATGTGTGTTTAGTTCAGTTTGGACCTGACATAACCATCGCACCTATGCAGAGCAGCTTGTTCCCCAAACCCCCTCCAGGCCTGACCACTCAGCAGTATTATGGCTTTGACAGTTGAAGGAGATTGTCTCAGGAAAGTACTATTAATTTCTGAGGTGAAAGACCAGAGATAGACACTCATGGTTATTGCGCACAATAAGTCCATTCAATAGCACTCAGGGACAAGCCAAACAAAAATAAGGTTTGGCCTCTTGAGTATACATATAGGGAAGATTACAATGAACCACCATTTTGCGCATCAAACACAAACCACACCTCGCTGTGTGAACGAGTTTCTGGGATTACTGGGAGGTCTGAGATTCCCTGGATGCATGCAGGGGACAGAAAGAGTGGACTGAAGGGACAATTAGCCTTCTTCCCATTGAACAGCTTCCATGGCTCATGCAAATCAATTTAACATGGCTGTTACGCTGTAGAAAAAAATCCCAAACAAAATCCAGCACTGCTGAAACTTGATGCCTGCACAATACACGCTCTCCTGGGTAATCTGCAGCATCCAGACATTGCCACCGCCTGAGTCCCATCCCTGCAAAGCGAGGTTAATAAGCATCAGTGAGAGAAAGAATATTCTTTTCTTTCTCACAGCTCTGGGTGGGACATGATGCAAAACAGCAGGTCTCTCACCTTACCTAGCAGGGAAGTTCCCCACATTGCTTTGCAAAACCACTCCGTGAGCATATGTTAACTCATTCAGCATCACCACACTAGGCCCCCTTTCTGGGCCCTGCCTGAATCGGGCAATTATGCCACCCCACCATTTTATTCTGAAGGTAGCAGAGCCATGTGGGGTGCAAGCTAAGACATGTGGGGTATTGCTCAGACAGCTTTCTGAAACGTAGTGGGAGCTGTTTGTTGCCCTGGGATTCCTGCAGTACTGCTTAACAGGTGGGCCAAGAGGCCGCTGCTTCGGACAGCTGGAAGATGCCATCAGACAGCTGACTTGCAGCGTCTCACTCCCATGGCAGAGCTGACCTCTGAGGTCGACAGGAACTGGGAGACTTCCTAACCTCAGAGGCAAGAATTTGCCTCCATGAGAAGGAGGGGCTGTTGGGTCAAAGCAACCCTCATCAGATGCCGAGGTCAACAGGGGCTAAAAGACTGCATGAGACTGGGAAGGAAGATTTTGTTCGTCTTCATTTGCCTGAAGTAGGCAAGGATTTACCAAGGGAAGCTCAGAGTTTTAAAGTTATTCCCTTGTCCCTGGAAGACACTGCTGGCAGCTCCCACAGTCCAGGGTGCTCCAGGGCACAGAAGCTTCTCCC
Source organism: Haliaeetus albicilla (assembly GCF_947461875.1). NCBI lineage: Eukaryota > Metazoa > Chordata > Aves > Accipitriformes > Accipitridae > Haliaeetus > Haliaeetus albicilla. The sequence goes on along the minus strand of NC_091483.1, from coordinate 35,632,184 downwards.
CAGCTCCTTCAAAGCACTGCCAGGTGGTAGGCAGGGGCATGCATGTCTCATTCTAGCAGCATAACTGCCATTGCAGGACAGGCCCCCAGCCCATGATAGGGCCTGAGAGTTCAACAACCCCCCACACCTTTTTTGTGGGAGCACTCATTCATCAGTGTTACAAAAGCCCAGCCAAGCATGGGGGACAAAGCTGAACTGCGAGACTTTGCAGGAGGTCCTGGATTCACTTTAACCTCCTCATGCTTATCCACATTATTCAATATAAAAACATGCTTTCTTCTTAACACTATGGCCTGGGGATCTCTGAATTTTGAAATTTGTAAATTAACACAAGAAAAGGTAATTGAGGAGGAATGTGAGGCAGTTAAGACCAAGGTAAAGTGTATCACAGAGCAAGTGAAAGAGCAAGAGCTTTACGGAAATGTTGTATTTACTTAGTGAAGAATTTGCACACTGAAGGCTTAAAAGTGTTTTTCTTGTGTGTATGTAATGTTAGTCTAATATATGAATAACCACAGAGCTGGTTTCCTCTTATTGCTTGTCTTTAAATTGGTGCATCTCATCTTTAAACCACAACAAACTGATTTTTTTTTGCCCCAAGGTACGCAGTCCACTGACTGCAACTACCTTGGCATCATACCTACACACTATTAGAAAATGTCTTGTAGGCTTATATGCAAGACGCAAGAAGTGTAAGGAAATCTCAGATTTGAGATTAAGCCAGCAGAATTTTCCAGTTCATCTGCTGTTATATAAAACTTCATTTACCTTCTGCAAAAAACCACCGATTTCCCATTGTCAGATAGCATGGCTGCAAATGAACGTGGTCCCCCTGCAGTCGTTGATCGCAGAGTCTGCTGCGTCCAGATTTCCTGCTGCCCAGCCAGATGGCTCCCAGTGAGCTGCCCCATTGCTGAACCAATATGGGCTAGGAGAAAGGAGGAGTATTAGAGGAGAAAACCTAAAGGTTGCTTCACAAGGAATTTCACCTGAAGTAGCCTCTCTGGTTACAGTCCTGTTTCTCAGGTGAGAAAATGAAGATGGAGTGAAGGGACATGACCATGCAAGCCCACGAGGACCAACTCTGCCTGTGGAAGACCAGGACAACAGGAGCCTTTTCCAAAGCTTAGGCAGCAGTGTATCACCACAGGTCCCTTTCTTCACAGGACAAAGAAAGACTTCCTCACTAACATACAAAATGTCATGACTTCAAGTGAGCATCCAACCACTGCAGTGCTGATAGAACTGGACTCTGCTATAAAGGAGGAGGCAATGTGCCAGCTCATATAGCCTGACAACTCAAGGACAGTTTCTGCTGGATTTGATCAGCTGAGGTTCACAGATGGGCCACATGACACATTGCCACTTACCAACCAACAAAAGCGTTATTTCTTCCTGCTGATTTAAAGCTTAGATGATTCCTCTGGAAGATTCAGCAGCAGTAATACCAAAGGAATCTAAAACAAAGCTGGGCCTCCCTCCTTCAGTGAGAAAGGGACCTTTTTTCTCCCAAGATTGCTATGACGTTCCACTGTCATTCAGGAAACCCAGATTCCCTGGCTTTGACTAGTCATTTGGCAAGGAGACATGAGTTGTTTAATTATCTCCCAAGGAGCAGCAAAATGACAGTGGAGCATGCATTTGGAAGGCTGAAAGGCAGCACCTAATGACAAGTCTGTAAGCTGCTGAGCAAAATCTGCTTCCTGTGATAACTGCTTGCTGCTTTTTGAACATTATCTGTGAAGTCAGAGACTGCTTCACCCACAGAGACAAAAACAAGGAGGACAGTAATTGTGTAAGTACTGTTGCAGATTCTCCTTACCCTGGACACAGGGAAGGACTTGCTAAAAGGCAATGCACAAACCAGTAAGACATACAGTGCTGTTACGCATCAAACTAGCCTGTACCCAAGAAGACCTGGAAGGTCAGCAGCATCAATGCAAGCAGTTTCAAAAGCCTGCACTGCCTTGCATTATGAATGCCAACCTAAAATCAGGTCAGTTTTTGTCTGCAATGAACAACTATTTTACTAGACTGTCAGATGTCAGAAAGCTCCCCTCAGACTACAGGGTTTTATTAGATGGGTACGTAACAAATGAAATGTACCAAGGCTTAATACAAAGACCTTGGTCTCTGCTTCTGTGACAGCTGAATCCAGTGACCTTCCATAAGTTTTGGTCCAAATGTCACATATGTACTGCAGTAAAACAAAATTCATTTCTCTAACAGCACCTTGCACTCCAGTGTCTTCAGCTGGGGATATATAACATGAATTTTGCAGGATATAGAAAGTGAAAGAACAGAATGACCAGCACCCACGCTGACTTTCCCTTCAGAGGCTGCTGAGGTCAAGATTTGCAGGGTGTGGTAATGCTCCAAACCCATTTTTGATCCTTTCAGGCCACTGCGATGACACAAAAGTCTCTGAGTGTCAGTTCTAGGCATACGCTTCAACTCTTCTCATGAGCAAGGCTCCTGTGTTCAGAATAGGACACAGCTGCTGTCAAACTGGCAGAGAACTGACACAGGGTGAGTGCAGTGTCTGCTCTGCACCACAGAAAAGTATCATTTTCAGTTTAACCAAAAGCATTGAACCAGGCTGTTAATCGATGAAAAATACAATGGTGTGTGACATCACGTAAAATAGTGGCACAAGTCCTTGGATTGCACTACTGCATCTGCTTAAAACAGCAAACATAAAAGCTATGAATCTAGCAATAAGGGACAGGACTATAATTCTACGAAGGCCAGGTGAAGGGCAGGTTATGGACAACAAGGAGCAATCCAATTTGGTTACACTAGCTAAGGTAAAATTTACAATGGCTATCAATCTTCATGCTTTAAGGCATAAACTGAGCACCACCTGGGGCCAGAAAGAAATTTCCCTCTGTGGTACACTATAACACAATTGGCTGCGTGTATTTCTTCCTCTGAATCATCACATATTGGTTACTGTCAGAGACAGGATACAAGACCGTACGGATCACTGGTCTGTTCCAGAGCAGCAATTTCTATGTTGTTCATTTTCTTCACAGTACTTACAGATTAAAATAATGTTATTAATACTGCAGCAGTCATTTTCCCCTTATACAGTAATACTTTCTCTAATTCTGAAACAAACACCGATAGCAACTTAAATGATTCCAACTACTAAACTAAAGCACTAGTCAACATTTGGGGGGGGGTCCTGAGTGATTTACTAGTTCTGTTTTGGAAAACAAACTTCACAATCTAATTACTTGTATTTTTAAATTACACATCAAGCATGTTATCTAGCATTCAATTTAACATAGCAATAGTATGAAGAAAAAACACCAATGATGTTTAAAAAAGTAATTTAGAATTCAGCTTTGAATTTATTTTAAAGAAAAGATGTTAGTATTGTCTTCTTGACTGAGATTTATTAACACTCCCCCTTTCTATTATCTGAACATCTCACTTGCCCTAAAGCACATCTGTAAAGACAGTGAGAGACTGCATGCGTTTTCTATATCCATAAATTACAGATGTTGCTCTGAGCTACTCATCTATCAAGACAATTTTCCATAAGAGTAAGACCAACCTGAAAAGTATCCATCTAACAGAGAATATGGAAAATAATTAGTAAAAGCACACAGTCTGCAGCCCTAATTTGTTTTACTGGGAACATTCTCTACCCAAAGCTTTCTAATATGGTGTGACAGAACACAGGGAAGCAAATCAAAGCCCAAACAACACTTCTGGGTATCAAAAGAAAGACCTTGATGCATCAGTTAACATGCTGTTAGGTACACACACTGCTACAACAAACTCACTAAAGAGGATATGGATAATTTCATGACACCTTCTGTGTTGAATAACTTATGCTAGTTCATATTTTCCACCTAATAACATTATGTCATATATTTTACAGGTTAGCACATCTGTTATATCTTGCCTACATACATCATAATTATATTCGGTTCCATGAACACACTCTGTGCATCTATGGAAGAACAGAAGACCAGTATCTAACATAATATGTGATTATCCTAAAGCTGAAGTATATAGAACAAAAGGCAAATAGAGAAGAAAATGCAAGCAGCAGTTTTACGAAGAAAGATTCTGCCATCACAGAGCCCAGTTACTGTATCTTAACCTTTCCACTTCCATAGGCAATTGAAAAATGAATAAATGCTGAGAAAGCAGATAACAAGATTAAGAACACAGAGCATTTTCTAGGTTGCATAAAATACAGAACATGACTTAACTGAACAGAAAGAGGGAAAACAGTACTTGTGGGAGATAAAAGAAAGACACACACTTGAACACTTAATGTCAATCATGTGCTTATCCTAAACAGAAGACAAATACTGTATTACTACCTTCAGAGCTGTGTGAAAGAAAAAAGAGACGGAGTTTTCATGTATAGAAAAATGTCCCTTCTTCACTGCAATTTGCATTTCAGAAATAATACAATACCCTGGGTCCCCCCTGGGTTCTTTCTTGTACAATCTCTGCAAAAGCCATTGTTTCCCTTTGTTTTGTAAAGCATTTTTGTAAAGATGAAACTACAGGTTTCTAAACCTATGAGACAAGTTGTTGGTTTTCTTTTCCTCCTCACTAAACCAGAAATCTTTGGTGGAAAGAACAGTACTTCAATTCTGTTCTGACTTACGCAAAGAGAACAGAAAATGCTATGGGAGCAGCTGTAACACATGATGCAACAATACTTTAGGCTTGATTTCCCCACAGTCAAATGAAGAATGTCTTATGAAACAAGGGAAGGAAAAGGAAACACACTAGAGTAGAAGAAATTAACAGCCACTTTTCATAAAATTATTGCCAGCTAGAAAACAATGTTTTGTATCAACGGTTCCATCTCACAGCCCCAAGGAACCTACCTAAAATTTCTTGACCACCCACACTGCACCCAGTGTGCAAGACTTTCAAAACTAGGTGCCTGTCATACATATATCTGCAGGTAGGTACTTACTTAAGAGTCCTGATTTTCTTAAATGCTGAGCACCTAGTAGTCCTCTGCAGATTAAAACAAGAACTGCTGGGTACCCAGCAGAAAAAAAAAAGATTGTACTTATTTGGAAGCCTAACTTTTAAACCTCACTTTTAAAGAATTATCTTGGTTTGTATCATTACAGTTAAAGGACTGAAAGAGACTCCCTTTGGAGTCCATCTGTGCAACTCTTAACAGGCTGCAAGAATACCTGCTGAAGAGAGACAGGCACTGCCTCTGTTTTAAGCATGACTACATTTTTCCCACCACAGTATTCCTAGCCATTGTTGCACATGGGGAACAAGAGACCAGAGCTAGAATCATACCTAATTTTCTGGAAATCAGGATACAGGGCACAGTCCCCAAACAAGCACTTTATAGGTTTAATGGTGCAACTGACTGACTTTAAACCTTCTATTTAAAACATGACTGTTTCTCACACAGATGAACCACTGCTCTTTACACTTCCAATACCATCAGCCTAGAAGGAGGAAAGGCTCTGATCACTACACTTTTTCATCATAACAACACAATCTTTTGCTTGATGGTGCAAAAAGAAAAACAACCTCAAACTTTTTTTTTTTTTTTTTTTTGCATAGCAAGTAGATTTCACAAGAAGGTTAGTAATGAAACCTTAAAAAAACATTTACAGGATTAAAGTCAAAACCTGGAAAGGCAGTAAATCATCTACCATAAACCCAAAGAAATTGAGGGCAGTTTAAGCGAGGCAGTATCTTTGATCCACTGTCTCTCACCACCAGTGAAATCTGAGAAAACACACACAAATACATTGTATGCATCCTCAGGAAACTGAAACACAGTTAATTAAGAAACAGAATTTTGCCTTTTGATCCTTCTAATCATTCTCCCTCTTACTTACTGACATGTACAGAGAGCGATAAGAGAATGAAGGGTTTAGGTCACTGTTGCTGAAGGCATTATTTTCTACAACCTTCCCCTCCCACAGTGCTATGGAGAGCTTGCAGGTCTTCTCTGTCCTCACTACGTATTATCCTTCTCATACACACACTGATACTTACAAATAAGGAATGTGGTTGACCTGGCAACAGGATGTTAATTTCCTAATTTATCCACCATTTTTTTTAAATAACATTAGTCTCAGCTAAGTAGGGAACAGTTCTAGCATTACACAATTTTGCATGTGTGTAGTTATAGCAAGTACAAACAGCAGTCCCCAAACCACTCCACATTGTGAAATACACTTGACTATCAAGAATGTGTTTCTACCAAACAGGAAAATAGACCATCATAATCAAAACCTTCTACCTAACTGTTATAATTCAGTATTACCTTAGGACTTTTTTTTCCCCAACTTGCTTACTAAGAATTAGAAGAATTGAAAATTATGCCCTGCAAAGAAGTTTCTGGGCAGGCAGTGGTCTCGTGAGAGGAAGGGGAAAAAAAGGGGGCAATTAGACTAGGGAAAGCAAGAGACCTGTCCAGGACAAGTATGTAAGGGGAGACCTTATCCCATCTTTCCCAGCCTTGAAAAATAAGAGGAACATTGGTATCTGAAAGTCTTGATTTGGGATGTCTAACCTGAGGCAAATTTACAAGGCCTTGATTTTTCAGAGGGGATGATCCACATCATCTGAAATGTAAGCCTGTATTTAACAAAGCTCCTGAAAAACACAGCTAAACAGGAAGGTGAACTCATGTTCCCATTCTGCTATGATGATTATTTTGATCATATTCTGTATCTATTCCTCTAACCTTTTTGTGCAGCTTTAATAATCCAATTTGAATTTGCCATATGATTCAATGGTCTCTGTGAGAAAGACAGCATCAAGATGCAGTTATTTGTACCATAAGCAGTCTGCACCACGTCTTGAGCTTAATTTCTCCAAATAAGCAGCAGTATAGATAAGCTCTGATCACTATCACAAGTGCCACCCTGCTCACAAGACATTCAAACCTTTCCAGCATATCTCTGCAAGATTTTGTAGACGAAACCACAATACACAGTGCAACTCTCCTCTTCTTAATAAAGACAACTGCAATCCCCAGGGCTGTTTGTGCAAGCTACTGTTGTGGGTGCATAATGGTTGCCTACATAGTAGCACAGCACCAGCATCTAACTTTGTACAAAATAAGAACGATGATTCAGTCCTTTCTGGCACAAAGTACTTAACAATCAGAATAACCATTTTAGTCTGTTTGACTACTCCCCCCAACTCCTTCCAGCTAAATCAGGCTGTCAAACATATTTTCAATATACATAGCAAAGAAGTGTAAAATCCAACAACATATATTCTTTTAAACTGAAATTTTGCATCACCAGGTTCTTGCAAGTAGTATATTAAAAGACAGGCAATTTGAAGGAAGTGTTTGCCAGTAAAAGCTGGAACGCAGCCAGAAAGCTACAGTATACAAGGATTTTAATGGCTATGAAATGTTTGGTACTCTGTGGTGAAATTAGTTAACAGACTAATTTTTCCTCTCAGGGGGGCTACACTCAAAAACCTGCAGGTGTGAGACCTGAGTGTATGAGTATGCTTGTCCACACCTGAAGCCATTTGCCCACCACACAGTTTGAGCAGCACTGCACTGTTTCAGAGCACCAAGGAATAGTGTGCCTCTAAGTCAGTATTTTAAGTAGTATCAGCAGCATACTGTGATGAACATGCACCACATCAGTTCACACTCTGCCTGCCTCTAGACTGCAGCGTCTGTTCTTCTCACAGATAATGATTGAATTTGATGGCTATATTCTCCAGAGCATCCTCCCTCCAGCACTGCTTCACACCTGAACAAACCCAAGTGCAAAATGCTTCCGCTCTGATTTGGTAGCAGTTAGGCTACCATCTTTACAGGGTATAAACAACATGCAAGACAGCAAAAGCTCAAGTTCTGTAGCAACTCAGTAAGACCATAGCAACTACACAAAAACATCTTCAATTTTTGCATTAGCAACATTACTTTTACTACTGTATCTACCAGACTACCCACTGGCTCCCTTGCTAGGTAGAGCTTTCCAGATAAGACATGACACTGGCAATAAGTCTATGTGTTATCAAAAGAAAAAAAAAAAAGTATTGAAATAGCTACTATGCATAGGTGGTAAGCCCTTACCAACAGAAATCACCTGAAATAATTCATCCAAAATGTTCACAGTACACAGAAACTGTTAACTGATGAGGAAAATCTAAACTGGCAATTACAGGCCCAGTCCTAAACTAGCCTGATACATATTGCAGTCAAATTGTTTTCCCCTCGCATGAAAATACATCTTTTAGGTTCTTGTCAGTCCAGAAACGAACTGATACAGAAGAAAATCTGCAGATACCTGACCACCCTTTTCTGGGCAGAAGAAAGTTCTCTTCTCTGCACATCATTGACCTAGGACATACCTGCACACCATCTGGAAATATTGCTGAGCCTTATTAATATCACACACTGCTAAAATGACAAAAAGACTTTTGACCAACAAGCATATCCAGTCCTTTCTCAATGTACTGCTGGTGTTGAGACTGTCTCCTCAGCACTTTTATTATCATTTTAGCAGCAGCCAATGCTAGCACACAGGTACAAAAATAATTTTTTATTTAGCTGATTCAGATAAGGAGGCAGGGTTTGTAGAAAAGCCTGGAGGGCTTCCTAGCAGCCAAAACAGTTGCCTGGCTGTATTACTTGCCAGTGGGAGTGTCTGGGGAGGGCAGGGTAAATCTGGGAGAGTGCTTCTTGGTATCCCCAACATGGCCAGGTGAATTCTGTACTTTGAACACTCCATAGGTGCACTCCCAGACTGTGCAAATGGCGCTGTCACTCTGCAAGGTCCACTTATCCTATACACTCTATCAAGCAGGTACTTACAGTCTTCAGGGTTTTCTTAAGAAGTCTCTGACATTCCTGTTGTAAGATTAGGTGGGATTTGTAGGTTGCCTGTACTAGGCCAAAACTTCTGGTGCTTCTCAGGGATAAAGTGCATGCCAGATGCAAAACCCAGAAACGCACAATGCTCACAAAACCATCCCACCAGATACAACACAGGTGCACTCACTGTGAATATGTCTGAAATAGTTCTGATTGATCAGGCATGTTCACTGTCACCTGTGAGGAAGTCTTTTCTTGGCCCAGCACACTACAAAATGGATTGCTGCTGCCACCCCAGAGATTCAGGGTGCTGCTACTGCTGCTGACAGGGAGAGTAGGTGCTGCTGCAGTGAAACTTCTCTTTCCAGCAACAGCCCCTTCCTCATCGCTCTCCTCATGCCTTCCCAGTCATCACCCGATGCTCCTTGTTAGACTGAACAAGCAAAGGAGGGAGCATGCGACCCTCTCAGCTGCATTTCTTGATAAGGCAGCTCCTTTCCTCCTCCAAGGAAAATAAAGCAGTCAATGGGGCAAAAGCATCCCAGGGGCTCTCAGCTGAAGCACACTGGCCTGCCCATGTTGTAAGGAAAGGAGATGATACAGCTGTTCCCCCCAACACCCACTTTTATCCAGGTGTGGGGAAGAAAACTGGTCACCAGAAACATGGATCCCTGCTAAGTGAGGGAAATTAATTCACACATGCTTCTACCTGATTCAGCTTCTTCCGCATGTCCTCAGGAAAATCAAAGGACAATGATTTCTATAGGCTCCAGTTGGGTACTACAATACTCTCGAAGCACTGCTGCAGTTTCTGAGACCAGAAACTTCTCACTTTTTCCCATGACTGCCCCAGGCAATTGTCTGCTGCACTCAGGAATCCCTGCTCCTGGCCAGCAGCAGCTCCTGCTGAATGCAGACCATCAGCTACAGAAACGTGGTTGCCCAGATCAGGAGGAAGTCCTTCCAAATTATTAGTATTTAGCAATGGACTGTTCAGAGTTAGTTAACTATCACAGCAGAAGATATTTAAGTTTAGCCAATCACCAGCTGATTGCAGCTAATCACATAATCCTTTAGCATCATCTGTCCTTAAAAAATAATTTATTTAAACAAGGTAGCTGTCACTATCTGTAAATTTACTATTTTAGCATGGCATTTCTTTCATGGTTTTTCTACTTAGAGAAAGATTTTTATAGAATTTCTTGGGCGGGGCAGGGAGGGGAAGAGTACTGATTGTGCACCTGTTCCCCAAAGGTTCATAAATGGTCTCCATCCCTCCTATAATCTCCACATTCAAGATGCGGGATTGAGTAGCATTTGGGGTAAGAGTCTCTTTAGCACTTAGCCCTAAAGATGGTCTTTTTAATAGCCATAAAATCTGCAGAGGGAATAGATGAACTAAAAGGTTTAATGGCTGGCTTGCATTTTACTGTGTTCAACAGGGACCAGGTGGTTTCACATCCTGTATCTACACTTTTGCTGAAGGTGGTTTAGAATTTCCATTGCCATCAATGCATAGCTTTTATCAGTGCTCTTCCCAAAACCACATCCATTATATGAGGAAACTAAATTATAAAAACTTGATTTCAAGATGTTAAATCATTGTCTGGGAAAGGCAAGCCTCTATGAAGTTACACAGATTATTCCTTAGCATCAGTAACAGACTACTATGTAATCCTCAATATTGTCTCCTATTCAAAATTTTCTTTCAAAGAAACCATGTTTTATAGAGAGGTTGGGACTGGAGGTTTAGGGCAGATTTGTGCAACCTTTTTGTTAGGGAAATTAACACCTTGGTACTTTCTTTGTGCAGCTTTGGATTTGAAATCTCTCTAGAGGTGCAGTTTGGAAGGATAGTCATTGTTTAATTAGTACTCTTCTCAATTAGCATCTGGAGTTAAAGATCCACAAGTAGGTATATATCCAAGAAATTCTCAGAAGAATTACCTACCAGTAACTGAATATGCAGAAGTTCAGAAAATCGCTCATCCTCCCTCACTGCTGCTTCTTCAGAGATTTTCTTCCTTTAAATTAGCAAAAACAAATGCAAAATAAGCAGGACTGCATGCTCTTCTACTTCCATGCTGAAAGAGTACAACCCAGAGGCAGCTATGAGATCACTTTCTTTTCTCGTTCTTAACCTCAACACATGCACACCTAAGAACATATGCAGGTAAGGTATGCTCTCAAAACAATAGTAATATTAACCACAAAAGGTCAATATGGTCCTACTTCGGCATGCATACAGCTGGTCTGGGTATCAGAACTGTTAAGGACCAACAGCTGCTCAGAACCCTGGAAAAATCAGGATCTTGCATACAGGTTTGGAAGCCGAAGCTTAGGTATCAATTCAACTATGTGGAGACTTTCACAGCTTCTAAGGAAACCACCCTCACTAGCAGCCTATGATGCATGTCATGTTTAGTTAGCCCACAACTACTACTGGATGAAGCAGCATACAGACAACAACAGGCAGAAACAAACTTTTAGTGGGGAGACTTGGGTCGAAAAAAGAAATCCTGCCTGCCACTCACGAATTACTAGCTGTTTTGAACCATTAATTCAAGGACTTTAAAGGACTCCATTAGCTTGATTCTTTATAGAGACTATAGGCAAAACTAAGCCAAACCACTACAGTAAAAATTACAGGTCACTTATTCTTATTTGCTATTGCTTTACAACAAATTCTTTTTTTCCTAATAACTGCAGTGTAAAGGTTTGTTTATGGAGGGCTGTTTCTACCCATGGGAAAAGCAAGCTGTTCCATATAGGTTACCCTACTGTTGGGAAGAGCAATATAGCTCCAGCTCCTACTTCACCTCACCTCTGGCAAGGACAGCTATGCTGGCATCTGCTCCTGCCCTGCTGAGCAAGGAAGGGTCTGGAGTATGTAGGCAGCAGCTACCTGGAGAGGGAAGGAAGGGTAGCTCACATCAGTGCTTCTCCTCTCCCTACAGCAGCAATGGCTTTCCTGTCCTGGCCTTCATCCTCAGAGCAGAGAATCACAACTTTGCCTTCACTTCCGAGAATTCTTAAGCCAGGTCTGTGCATGAATACCTGAAAGCAAGACTGCTCAAGGTAAGCATACTAAAATCATTAATTTTTATATCCCATTAATGTATATGAGTACACAAACAGACCAACAATTTCTAGTTGAAAATCCTCTATGGCAGAGCCAGACTCAATGTTATGCTGAGAGAAGCCATATGAGGAATCTTTCTCTTTAATTCGTAACAAGCCTGAAAAACAAAGTCATCTAACATCCAGGGAAACATCACCTCCAACATTCTTAGCTAAATAAGTTTATGTCAGTTGTAAGTAATTTTATTTTCTGGGAAAAGAATTCCATCTGTATCATGCCAAAGACAACAGAAGGCCACAGGTATTCCTCAAGAAGGCTGGTTCTTTGCCTTCTGAAATGAGATGAGTCAATAAGAAACTAGTCAGAAAACCAAGGAGAGTTGACTGAGTGGGGATACACACTGGAAGCTGTGTTTGCACCATCACATATCTTCCTCCTGTTTAGATGTAAATTCAGTATTCCAGGTCCCAGACCACTTGCTGCCTACGGAAATAATGTTAAATCATGAGTGAGCACAGGAAGGCTGGGGAGGGGAGAAGGGGAATGCCAGTTGCATAGCTTTTACACTAATCCTTATCAGACCATTCTCAGGGCAGAATACCTGTTCTCTCTTGCTTTTATAGCTGGAGGCAAGATGCCTTTACTGGGAGTTAACTGTGGATAAGAGGGAAATAATGATAAGAGAACAAATAATATAAAATGCTGGAGAACCAGCTGGTAGGGGAACCCAGTCTACTCTTGTATTCAGCGAACAAGAAGATTTTTCCCCTCCCCAAACAACCCTGCATGGCAGCTGTCTAATGAGCAACACTGGCACTGGTGTGGAGGATGAGCCTGCCTTTGAGTTCAGCTCTGCCCCATGGCAGAGACATGCTTTATTACTAATACACCAGTTTGCTGCTGATCGTGGAATAAAACAAATTTAATATGGGTACATATGTATGTTTTGTTAAACTCATTTTCTGTGTACTGAATATCTCTGCAACTAGGGTAGAGTAGGAAAAAAACCCCGATGGTTTCATGGAAGAAAGAGCTTTTCATTACAGCTATTGTGTTTAGTAGAAACAAAAATATCTATGAAAGCCCACTGTTGCAGGTCTACACAAAGAGCCTCACACCTAAAAACCAAAAATAATGAACAGGAGAGAGATTCAGTAAAACTGCTAACATGTAATATTGTAATGCAACTAGGAAATGGTAGCGATTACGTATCTATTCTCACAGAATAAAAACATGAGCATGCCAAAACCATACACAATATTTTAGCAATCACAATCAAGCAGGATCAGAGCTCCAAAGATCCTACACTCTAACAGAAGCATGTATTTACAAATATATCATTAAACCAAATATTTAACCTGCACATGAGAGATGTCACCCAAGCAAGCTTAATTCTGGTTTTATTTCATTCTGGAATTTCCTACTTGCTTAGAAAAAAACTGGTACCCCAGGCCACAATTCCTGTTCTATTTCCATTCACACCCACCCACTTCAGCTCCTGCCCCTTTTCTTGTGTTCCATCCATCTTGCTTGCTCCTGCCCTCCCATACCCTTGGGCCCTGTTCAATCTCAGCTCTGCTTGCCCTCAACCTGCCTGCTATCTCTTCTCCCACGCACTAGACCCCAGTCCCCTCTCCTCTGCCTCTACTCCTCCAAAGATCCTCACCTATTTCTCTTCCACTTACACCCCCCCTCAACTCCTCTTCCAGCTCCTGCCCCTCCCTCCTTGCTCTCCCCAATTCCCCAGGCCCCTCCTGGAGTTCCTGCACCCAACCTCCCCCACTCAGCATGCCGTCATGCCAGCTTTCCTTCAGGCTGCAACAGCAAGAGCTTTGAGAAGACAAGGGGAAAATCAGTCCTGGCACTGCACACTGCTGCAACAGGAAAAGATTAAACCTGGAGAGCAACCAACTCACACCCCAAAGCCCTAAGATAAAGCATATTCAGTTGAGTGGGCATAAAAAATATCCGAAGGGACAGAACATGCTGCGTGGACACAGAATCTTCAGAGCCCTATACCAATATGCACAAATGTATTTAGGCTTACGGCCTACAGCTCTTACCTAAATGTCTACTTCCCCACCCCAGAAATCTACAGCTCGTCAGAAGACTGAACACCTTTGTGAATCTTGAACTCAGCCATTAGGTTCTGACAAGTCTGCCTGCTGTGCAAGCTAGCTTAGACTTTCAGAGGCTCACAATTGACCAAAAATGGAGAACTTAACATAGCTAAATGTAGACTTGGATGGATGCCCTGACAAATTTCAAGTCTCTGCTTGAAAACAGACTAGAGCTTCCAAAGCAAAACAGGTATGCATTTATTTCAAGATAGGCAAAACATCTTTACTCCTTACACTCGTTCTCAGAAATGGACAAACTTACTTGAAACTCTCCCACAATGCAGCCTGAGGGAGATGCTTGGCTTGAAGAAGTTCACCCCAAATGCTTATAATTTGAAAAGTTGTATACAATTTAAAATGAGGTCTCTATAACAGAAAGCACCAGATCACAATATCTTCATTCATAATTAGCACATACACACTCAGCTTTTTAATTGTGTTTTCCACATTCTTGCCATTACAGCTACTGTAAACATCACCCTTGAAAAATTAGCCATCGTTTTATATCAGCACTATTTTGTTCTGCCGGGGGAGCACAAGCCAGCCTACTAGGTCTTTAAACAGATTTGATGACCAGCTTTGCAAGAAGGCACAGGCTGTGATTCATATCAAAGATTCTCTGTATTTCTCATCCCACGTTTCTTCAAAATATTTTAAAAGGGTTATTTAGAAGACTGCTTCACCAAGATGAAGCTGGTGTCTGTATGTGGGCAAATGTTGCAAGCCACTTGAAACAGAAAGGAATTAAATGACGATGTGTTTCCTTCTTTTTCAATGTTCCTGTGACCACTCATTTTGAGGATTCTTAGCTCCCCACTGATGTTAGCATGATTTGATGGTGCTCAAAACAGTGCACAATTGGCTTCTGCATTTCAAAACTGAACCTGATTATTTTGCCTGTTTCCTCTTCTGAGGGACAAACTTCAGAGAAAAGATGTAAAAACAATTTAAGAAGTTATCCATGTATGTCACATACTGACCTTTATCATCCAGGACTCCACAGAGCAAGAATTCCACATCAAGAATTACTGGAATCGTGAGGCTTTCACCAACATTTGACAAGACTTCTTTGATGGAAAAGGCATGTTACACTAGCCCAAAATTTCCACTGGTGTTTATTTTAATGTAAAAAGGTATTAAATCTATCTTAGATTTCTTTGCAAAAAAGAAAAAAAAAGTTGGCAGGCCTGCTGCTGCTTCCAACCAGTCCTCTAGGACCTTCATACCATTGTTATTAACAGTGATTTCCCCCAACTATCAGTCAAACCTGCTGTGCAAGGTAAAGCTGAACAGCCACACAACTTTTTGCTGATGAGCTGTGCCAGACATTCTGAAGAACAATATCGGAATATTTTTAAAGCTGTTGCAACCTGGCCTATATTCTTCCTCTTCAATAATGTCAGCATAAATCTCAAAAATCATGATTCAGTCTCTGAAACAAATTGATGGCTTTACCAGAACAGAAAAGATACTTAAAAATGCGTCCTATAGATCAATACATCCATTAGAATGGATCACCAGAACCTATTCATAACTCTCTGTTGTGAAGGATGTCACAAGCTTAAGTAGCCTAAGAGCAAACAAAAATCACCAAAGAGTCACCTCATTGTCTTTCTGAGGTAGTCTCTGTTTGAACAATACAGGATATATTTCAGCAATCTCCACAGTTCTGTGAAGGTTATAAAGATTCTGTGAAAGTAGTGCAAATAAAAAAATAAATGAATAAAACATTTCCAGTAACATGGAATTCTCTTTACTGAAACTTTCCTTAGTCAAACTTTTTAAAAATAGGTTATAAAGTCTGCTAATTATAGAGTACTGAGTCTCATTCAGTCAATCACAGCACTGGATCCACTCAGAATAAACACTACCACTACTGATAAATGTACAATATTCTTCTTAATACCATTTGGCTCCTTATATGAGCAAGGGCATAATTAATGTGCTTGAGGCTGATCTATGCAGAATACTCACATTTAAAGGAGCCACTATCAGTATTTCACATTGCTGGATGAAGTATAACTGTCGTGGTTTAACCCCAGCCAGCAACTAAGTGCCATGCAGCTGCTCACTCACTCCCCACCACCCAGCGGGATGGGGGAGAGAACTGAAAAAAAGTAAAACTCATGGGTTGAGATAAAGACAGTTTAATAAGACAGAAAGGAAGAAAATAATACTACTAATAAAATGCCAATAATAATAACAAAATAATTAGAATGTACAAAACAAGTGATGCACAATGCAATTGTTCACCACTCGCCAACAAATGCCCAGGTAGTTTGGGAGCAGCGATCCACCTCCCCTGGTCAACTCCCCCCAGTTTACATACTGGGCATGATGTCATATGGTATGGAATATTCCTTTGGCCACTTTGGGTCAGCTGTCCTGGCTGTGTCCCCTCCCAATTTCTTGTAGCCCTCCATCCTTCTTGCTGGCTGGGCATGAGAGGCTGAAAGGTCCCTGACTTAGTCTAAACACTACTAAAAACATCGGTGTGTTATCAACAACATTCTCATACTAACTCCAAAACATAATATTATACCAGCTACTAGAAAGAAGATTACCTCTATCCCAGCCAAAACCAGGACAGAACAAACACTAATGAAGAGCTTTGTCATGGTCTTCTAAAGAAGAAGTCTTAATAGCCTGGGAATCCTGACACTGAACACGTTAATTCATGCAAATCTCATTTCCCAGTCCTTCACCTACAACTACGCATCTTTGATTCTAGTCAGAAAAGTTAATCTATTTTTTCCTCTATCAGATATATCACTCTACTCTCAGGAGCCTGTTGCATGAATCCAGGCTCGCCATACACTCACAGAAGAGGCAAAGCAAAACAGGTAACATGCAGTAACATACTTTCACAATGCTGCAAGAAAACAGGACATTAAAATTACATATTCTCATTTGTTCAACACAATAACTTCACATCCAACTATTAGTATTTTCACACTCTGTAATATAGTTGTGTGTGCTTGTGTGATGCGCATAGTCCTCTTCTCTTTAGGAAGCTCCAGGAAACACACTTGTTGATTCACGCCAGAGGAGATTATTAAATAAAACTAGTATTTGCAAGTGTGTGAATGTGCAACAAAAAGCAAGTAAAGTGGATCCCAAAAGAGCATCTCATTTTTGCATCTATATTTTTGCTGAGATTATTCAAAATACATCCCAGTTACAAGGGATCTCACAACACAGCTCTTACACTTGTGCAGGGATGCCATTCGAATTAGGTAATAAAACCTACTGAGTAGTAAGATTTTAATTCTGAGTATTTGGTATTGCACAAAGACTTTAAAATAGCTTTTTATGATATTTGAATGACATGAACAGAATAACCCCAATAAATGTACAAAAGGGGTTTCTCTTAGTAGCTCTGTCCTACTTTTAAAGCTTTTACTCTAATAGCAATGCTATTCTCTGCCTCCCGTGTAGCAGTTTGCACAGTTTTCTCCCATCTTTGTAGCATGGCTAATAAGTTCTGGGTTAGAGCAGTTTAGACCTCAGGCTACTAGTATGTTGAAATCAATTATGCAAAGCCCATTCATTTTGAAACAATGTACTAAACTGCTGCTGCCACCGCAGATAGAATGGCTGCTCAGATTGGTTTCTTGGATCTCTCCCCCCTCTTCTTTTTTATCATTACGTCTTCATACATTGCCAAAGTTGGCATTCTTTGTCAAATATACTGCCTCCTACATGGGATGCAATGCTCACTTCAAGATTAATCAAAACCAACTTGAAATTCCAGTAGCAATGAAAGCTGAAAACACGAATTCTGCATATAGCATGAGTTTTACATGCAATGAGATTAAGAACGTAATTCATTCAGTATATCAAATCACTAATTTGGTTACAAATGACTGTTCCAAGATTAAAGAAAGAAAATTCTCTAAAAGCATAAAAGCTGTACAAATTAAGAAGCCCTTCTCTAATCTTCATTTTTAAATGGATAGACAGTGTGTTTATTAACAAGATACTTTGATATAATTATTTGCTTATAAATTTAGGATGTAGGTGGATACCTTACAGTTCTTAAAAATGGAAGTGGCATTAGCTATCTCAGATTTCTTGTAAAATTTACTTTATTTTTATAACATATTAATCCATTTCAATGGCAAGCATAATTCTTATATCAAATTACTTATCATAATAGAATGAGGAACAATAGTAAAAAAAAATTATTAAAATATACTCAAGAGACATTGCGACTATATTAATGAGGTTTCTTAAGACACCTGAACCAATCCATTAATTTAAAGGCACTGAAATGGGTGGACTTCTCAAGGAGCTTTTCAACTTGCAACACTGGTAGGAAAGCTTTTTCTTTTTTTGAAAACATGAACATTTCTCTGTCAGTTTAGTATGCCAAGTCAGCTCAACAAAGGGTCAGACAGGAATCGGAAAGGAGGAGGGAGAAGGACTACCCCTTTTGGCAGTAGCAAGCCATTTCATTGGCACAGTCATCTCATGCAACCTCACATCCTACCTTACTAAAAGATGTGAAAAACAATGTGAAAATGTACTAATGCCACAGAAAAAACATGAACTTACCATGTATAATTCAACATTACATCTTACTTAGAAACTAACAACCTTTAAAATTGTATTTAAGCCCATAAATGAAGTAAAATGTTAGTGGCAAAAGAATCACAAGTGTCTCACGTTGCCAGGGAGATAAATTCAGAAAGAAACAGGAAACAATGCTTCAGTCTATAAATGTGAGGTACTAATGTGGAAGGAGGGGCATAACTTTCAACTTGCAGATACCGAGCTTATACAAAGGACCCCAAACAAAGGACACACAAGAACCCCTCAGGAGGGCTGCTGAAAACAAAGTATCAGTACTTCACTACAAAACTGAGAGTGTATTTCCAGGTACATTATTTCTGACAGCGAAGCCAATTTAAAAAGAATCTGACTTCCTTCACCCCTTCTTCATCTGACTTCCTTCACCTCTCCATGCAAAGCCCATTGTTTCCTCCAAGGTGCCAACACGACTGCTTGAGGTATAACTGTAATGTGTACCACAGAAATGTCCCAGATTAAAAAACACAAAACCCCCTAATTAGACTCAGTAACTGTGACATAAATACTTTCCAATGGTAAGAGTGATACAGCACTTGAATACAGAATCGGGAAATGCTTGAACTAAGTCATGCATCACATAATGAAAGGCTGTAAAGTCACAGAGCAATTTCTCTCTAAATATACAGGCCTGAGTCTCAAAAACTACATTTCTACATGCCTCCTGGACAGATGAGCATGCAGCCTAATTATTCTGAGCCTAATTTACCCCTTCACAGGAGTACTTGCAAACTAGCAAACAGAAAACATGCAAACTATCTGTAAAATAAACACCTGGTGACCAGTCACACCTTTAGCTTGAACACTATCAATTACACACCATCCTCAAACTTATGTAAAGTTTGGGAAATAGAGAAGGTGCAACAGACCACAGGAGAGGTATGTCCACCGTAAACATTGGGGAATGTAAACACAGTGCAGCACAAATGCTGCTGATATGGGCAGAATGCTCATTTTCTGCTCTGCTGCTGTGGGACTAGCTTACCAGCGCTTGCAAAACTTGTTCCTTCCCCATCTCCCAGCCTCCCCCAAACCCTTTCAATTCAATCTCAAACTGCAATGATCATTAAAAACAATGAGTATGTCTGGCGCAAGTAAACGTGCCTTGACTATCAATGATTCATTAAGTACCTGGCACTAGATCCATAATATGGGATTCTGACATGGAAAGAAAAGCTTTAGAGCTCATTCAAAAGCACGAGGTTTACATATAAAAGAGTTAAAAGGCGCATCTTTGCCTAACAAGCAAGAGAAGGCTAAGTCCTTTGTGATGATGTTGGTAGTTTCATCCTCTGTATAAGCTAATTTTCCTATTTAGATACCACCTTTTCCAAATCACAGATAAATTAAGTCAACTTTAGCTAATGTGGTAATGATTTGTAGTGAGTGGCAGAAATTCCCCTGTAATTATGCATGAATTGATGTGTGATTTCCTAATGAGCTTAAGTGAAGAAATCATCATTTTGTGATAAATGCTTTATTTCTTAAAATGCTCGTAACACATTTCTAATAAATTTAATCAAGCGACTCGCACTCATGTAACATTTACAATTATTAAGTGTGCAGTCTTTTACACCGCCTTATAGCTTTGGCTGATTACTGTGTGTTAAAGTTTAACATTTCATAAACATGGTTATAACAACCATTATGTTATTTTTGCTCAGAACTATGAATAATTTCAGTTTGAAGTTAATTTATATTCTCTACAATTTTGTGCCTCAAAGGCAAAATTCTTTCGCCATTTACATATGGATATACACATTAGGAAATGAAATCAAGTGCTTCTACCTTTCGGAACACACCTCGTCCTTCAATGTATCATGTGAGGGACAGCAAAATCTCACTACAGTAAGCTTATTCCTGGATTCCCAATTTAAAAGAACTCCTAGAGTACAACTGCTTCATCTCTCCTACACATCCTTGATCAGTCACCCCCAGTCATTCCAACTCTCCTGGCTGAAAACCAGTACAAATTCAACTTGGTAGCAGAGCTGAATTTCTGTGGAAGCTAGGGAGGAAGAAAGCTTTCCAAAATTACCTGAAGACATCTTATTCTATGGTCTCTTTACCAACAATTTTAGCTCAGATCTTTCCTTCTATAGCAAGCTGCTATAGGGAATAGATGACCTAAGGGAGTCACAGATCTAGAGACTTCTGTGAGTTGCCCCATACTTAAAGACTGGAAATCAGATACTTCCTATACTTCCACACATTTAGATGCTGGAATTTAGCTATCCCAAGTGTACCATATGGGTTAGCAACTTCCTAAAAGGAGGTCTGCCTTACCAAGGGGAGCATCCAGTTCTGCTATGCTTCCTCATACTCTCTTCACTAATCCCTTCTTAGAGCTTCAGAAGAAAAAGATAGAAGAGGAAACTTGTCTTGGCATTCCACATCTGTAAGAAATTTTTGTTTGATTTCTCACTACAAACAAAAACCTCATATAAAAAGAATATTAAACTCAAGATGGTGAAGCTGGCCAGTTTTAAATGCTATATCAGTGTTAAATGGTACCAGTAGTAAATCTCAAATGCTACGATTCCTTACACAGTGCTGTCCCTAGAGCTAGGAAAGATCATTCAAAGAATTACACATTAGCACCTCAAAAGACAAGACAAGATCTTACATGTATCAAATACATACAAATGTTTATTTTGATGCTAGGGTGGACTGGATCCATTTAAATTTGAGTTAACGTGAAGAATATAGTCTAAAAATAAGCCCATACTGCTATCTCAAGAACAAAAGAAAGAGGCTTGAAGTAACTACTTGAGCACCTGAGTTCCCTGGAACACATCATTAATGCATAATTATCACTGAATACATTGATTTTGGTTTGAACTTAGTAACTTATCAGTGAACCCAAGTTCCAACGATTTACATTCGAAAGGATTTTATTACATGTTCAATTCCCTTAGGATTCCCAGAAGAACTGTAGCCCAAGTATATCTTAGCAAATCTCTCTCTTAAGAACATCTATATTATAGCTGTTAATAAATCCATCTAGATTATAATCTTCCTTCCTATCTTCCCACCTGTTCCCACATGAGGTCAAAAAGGTGAGTGGCAGTGACAAACTGAAATCCTCTTCGCTGAGCAGGTATTCATTCCTCCCTGATCCTCACAGGCATTCTTCAAGTTTTCCCCCCCACTCTGGTATACAGTTAAATCACAGGAGAAATCAGAATAAAGCTTTGCATTCCTATGTCCTGCCAACCTGTTATTGCCAAATTCTACCCTCCCACAGCCAGAATATGTTTCACAGCCTAATTCAGACCATTTAATCATCCTCCTTCAAATATCCAAACTCCTCCTCATCTAAGTTACACTCCGTGACGTGACTGTGTATTTGTTAAAGTTTTCATGTTACCCAAAGATTAAAAAAAGATATGGTGATCATGTAGGCTGGGATTTTTGAAGGAGGAAGATACTGAACTTGCATTGGATTCCAACAGGAGTTGGGCTTCTATTCGTTTCACATGCCTCTGAATATCTTGTGTCTGATATATCAAAGATCCAGTGTGGGAAAGACAGAGGAAAAAAAAGTTTTGAAAAATGTAGGAGTAGTAGTTCTCTTCAGAAGCAGGGTAAGTAATTGTCAGTTGACTTAAATGCTCAGGCTTCAGGAAAACCAACCATCCCCGACTTGCTTCACTTTAAGGCTCAGTGCATAGTCTCCTTAATTCTGCTGCTTGCTTACAACAAAATACTAGCTTTTTGGTATAAAAGTTAACAAAGCTTCAACTTATTGAACCTCAAATGTCAAAATTTGCATTATTTTCCTGCAGCTGTGTGTGCTATTCCAACTGGCTTACACTTAAATGTTACTAAAAAAGCCCATCAAAAAAGCAACCAATACATACACTATTTTATTAAAAGCTGTTCAAAATCTCACTTTTCTGTTGTAAAATTCTTCTGACTAAAGTTGTGTACATTTTTCCTACCTCTGAAATATTTAATTTACAAAAATAAATATTGCATTTGTAAGTATGTAAAGGACAGGACTTTGCAATTTGCTTTTTCAAGTAAGTGCATTAAACATCCAATATTTCTCACTTAAATAAAAACCATACACTATCCCTACACCTTTTGTTATACACGCTAAGCCAGAGGCTCTACATTGTGTTTTATTTCTCTCTTCAAAAAGGTCCTGTATTTAGAACATTTAAATAGTATTTATCTTCATCAGGTTTTTTATTTTATATCGGTCTAGAGGTAGTATTTCTCCAAACTTGTACCCTGTATACATGGTCAGTTACAAAATGAGTGACCATTCCATGTTTCTGTGTAAAAACCATTCTAAAAGGTGAAATACTATAAAATCATCAGGAGATTGTAATAATAGCATTGTGTTTTCTCAGTCTAAACTCACATCCTGTAGTAAAAAGGAAACATTGCATTCATATGATCTAGATCTCAGGTTAATTCATCAATAATATTTTATAATTTTATCTGGCCATCTACATTTTATGAATGTTATTTGCACTTTCCACTGAGCTGTAAAAATAATGAACAATATAAATTCTATTTTTTATGTTCCCCTGAAACACTGAATAGTCAAACCTAATAACATCACTAAAATGCACAAAGAAAAATGCACAATCAGACCATTTTTAGAGAAAGACTGTTGAGCTACACACTTTTTCGTTAACATAGATTAGTTTTGTAAAATGAAAACAAATTACATTGTTCCTCCTTTCTACAAATATACTGGGTTCTAAACTGATACATGTACACAATCTGTCAGGCAGTAAGATACAGTTATATATATTGTTTATTGTTTACTTAATAACACAGGCTAACTAATTTTAGAATAGTAATATCCATGACAGCCAGCAGACAGTAACAATAATACAGATTTCAATCGAGTAAAAATCCTTGCAAATTTTGCCAAAATAAGGAGACCAAATCTAGGAGTACTGCAGCTATGAAGTGTTTTCTAATTCACTGGCACGCACCATACCTGCGGTGAACACCTGTATGAGCAGGTAAAAGCCAGAGACTTCACAGCATACAGCTACTCTTTACAGCTCCAGCTAAAGAAAGTGTTTCAGTATGTACCTAAATCAAATAAATTGGCAAATACTTTTCAAAACAAGGACCTCTGTCATCAACTGTATTGTCTGTAACTGCACATTCAATTTCAACTGGAAAAGAGGACAAATAAATAGATTAATACTAAAATACTACAGCAGTAGGCATGACATAAAAGCATAAACGTTTTAATATGTTAGCATTACCTGTGGCAGTGAATATTTTTACCATAACTAATAAATTTCCCTTTATGTTGAACTATATTGGCATCAACAGAAGGCATGGAATGGATGAGATGGACAGAAAACAGGTACACTACCCCCAAAACTGTTTCCAAGAGTAAGCTGAGATTCTTTGGATGAGTTAGTGGAGACTTTGTACAAATCATGTTCTTGAAAAGTTAGTGGTATTAAATGACTAGTAAATAGTACACTTTAACCCCCCAAATTACAAGCCCACTCCAGCATCTGTCAATATACATTATGTAGTTATTGAAACACATTCAAGATTAATGAGCACACTGAAATGTACCCACCCCCCTATTTCAGTGCCACTTGGAGTCAAAATTATGGCATTAACTCACAGGCTCTGCATCCCAGGAACCAGTAAGCTGTGCCAAAGAATCCTTGTTAAGTTATAATTACAAGATTTCTGTTTTGCCAGCCACTCAGGGGCAGATGCATGTGATCTCAAGATGCCTGCTCTTTAGTATTAGATGGAAACAGGACAAGATCATTAATTAAAACTAGTTAAAAAATGAAAAATTTCAAATATTTTCTATAAACTGCTCTCATCTTCCAGTGCACCACAGCTACAGTCTCTCCTACACAAGCCTACATGGTTTTGTAATTAGTTTTATAGAAGAAGGGGAAATATATTTTGGCATACAAAAAAAAAATTTAAAGCAGAGATATATCAGAGTAGTAGTCCAGCATCAGATGAAGTGTGGTTTAGCTAGTTTTTTAAACTTAGTCCTGGTTTTGCCACATTACTTTCTTTATATGATTCTATGAAATTTTAAATAAATTCAGAATGATAAAGGGAATAACTTCCCTGCCTCATGAAGTAGTAGAAAAAAGGCTGACTGCAGTAACTTCCATTTTCTTACATACAATAAAACCCTTGAGACATTCCTATTAATAATCACTGACAAATGCAAAGAAAAACATAAAATAAAGACCTGAGTAAAGTTTTAGGAAGAAGGGGGACTTATCAGTTGTGGAATTCATCTGGGTATGACACAGGTTGCTGCAGACATAAAGCTATTCAAAGTCCTTGCTTCAGGGTTCTGGAATATAAAATATTCATGGTGTATAATTTTGCATAATTTGTTTAGCTACTGAAGCATAATTTAGTTCCTTGGTGCACAAATACAAAGAAAAGAATGAAGGGAAGAACAACATATTTTACCAAACTAAAGTTTTTTTGCTATTCTGTTGTGTGTAGTGTATGACATCCACATCCATACAAACTAGTCTTTAGATACTACAGATATGTATAGATATCAATACCAAAGCATCTTTAATGTGTTCAGTGTTAAGATTCTTATGCTTTTGTTCATTTGCTGAAGATACTGACTTCCCCCCAGCCACATGCTGTACTCTCAGAAATAATCTGAGTGGGGCATAGTCAAGCTCCAGATTCAGAAAGCATCTTCTGTATTCACCAGCTCTAGGCTAGTTTGTACTTGCTCAAATGTTCTGTATACAAAGAAGAAACACAACTATAAAGAATCCAAGAAATGTTGTGGATAGGATATTCAAAGCTATTGGTATTTCAGCCTGATTTCCCTTCCATTGAGCTAAGCCTAATCTGAAATGAACTCAGCAAGTTCAGAACACAAAGCCACACACTCTACCCTGGATTTGCAAAATCAAACCCAAATCCAGGGTTGCCCCCAACAAAGCCACATCCTTTTTCTGACATTCACTCTGCACCAAACTCCCAGTGACTAGATTCAAAAGAACAACATGAAATAAGAGCACACGCTCATTCCTTTTTAACCACTCGTTTGTTTTCACACTTTTACTCAGTTGCCTAATAAAAATGATTGCAAGATAGCTTTGAAAGAAAGGGCTGAGACTTCAAGAGCTCACACTTTAAAAATATAACATACCAGAGACAGGGAAGGGGAAGAGTGGCAACAAGATAACGAGAGTCCATGATAATTCTTCCTTTACTGAATTTGTGTGTTATACTTACAGTCTGTCATCTGCTTTTTAAAAATTTCATTATATGAAATTTTAATAGAATAGATCATTAAAAACAGTAACTTTTTTCATACACAGACAAAAAGATTACTGACAATATTGCTGTGAGTCAAATTTTGCTAATTGTTCTTCCAACTCATACATGTGCAATCCCTTGGAAACACCTAAATAAACATATATAGATACATAGGTATCAGAAGGAATTTTAAGATTAATATTTTGGGAGATTGTTTTTCCATATTTATTGTTACAGTATTCTTGCAACCATCTATAAACCATAATAGACTTTATTCTTTTAAATAATGGCTACATGTCACTTCTTTCTTCTCTTACTCCAAACACACTTCACTGGGAGTTTGGCCAAAGCAAGAGCTTTTGGATTACAACACTACCAAATATAACGTGCAAATAAACCTACAAACATTAACATGCATTACATCTTAGGGAAGAAGTCTCAAAAGTTAATAAGGGAGTTAGGGTCTCCATTTCCCTCAAAAAATAGACCAAACTGAGTATTTAACTACATTTGGAACTTTTCAGATATCCCATCTTAGTTCTTGTGAAACTCACATGGAGAAATATAGATAGATAGATAGATAGACAGACAGACAGACAGATAGATGTATTGCTCTGCTCTTTCACTTTGGCCACTGAAGCCGCAGAGAGCTGCTCATTTCCTGTCACGGTACAACAGACCCCAACACTGGGGAAAACAAGGGGTGAAAATCATCATGAAACAGGCTACACACACCTGATTTTGAATTTCTTGAATTCTGAGGCCTTTTTATATGGGAAATGACTTCTGTATGTTTATTTGTAATCTAAGTTTCTTCATGTAAAAACCACTAATTTCAGCCCATTATGCCAGCTTCAACATAAGTAGTACATCATAATCTGGAAGGCCTGATAAGGAGAAAAAAAATACCAATAATTGAAAGATGTTATGACCTTACTGGTATGTACAAAATGATAAAACAGGAAACCATCTATTCAACACAACCCAAATGAGTTTCTGACCTGCTATTGCCAGAGGGAACATAATCTTCTTGTGCAAAATTACTTTCCTATCATTTTTTAATTCACATAAGATTCAACAAGTATGTAAAACAGATAGGGAAGGAAGACAGAGAGAGTAAACACACAATAGAAATTCCTGCAAACTGCAAATTTTCTTCAGAGTCCCTAACCAGCAGATCAAACTTGACCATTTCCAAGTTAACTGCGTGTCAGTTCTGCCTTTGTGTCTCAGGAAGCTCTGGGAGCAAGAATTACCTGGGCTTGGTCAACCAGCAGCAGATTATGTATTGCCTGCATTTACCGTCTGTTTGCAAAAGAACAGGGTGATAGTATACAACATAACAGTTATTTAAAGCCCTTTGGAAAATCAAGTCACTAATGCTGAGCGTTTCTATACCTCGGGCTATATGAAGACAAGTTAAGTGCTGATTCTGAACTCTACCATTTTGTTTTATTTCACTACGATG
This sequence comes from Haliaeetus albicilla, assembly GCF_947461875.1. Classification (NCBI taxonomy): domain Eukaryota; kingdom Metazoa; phylum Chordata; class Aves; order Accipitriformes; family Accipitridae; genus Haliaeetus; species Haliaeetus albicilla. The sequence goes on along the minus strand of NC_091483.1, from coordinate 35,604,858 downwards.
GGCAGGCTGGGAGTTACCCAAGACAACAAACGTAGCCATAACCCTTCTTCATGGTAAACATATAATTTCCCCAGTGATCCAGTAAGCAATAACAAAAAGTTATGTGTTGTACATATAGTGTTTATATTCCCCTGGGTTTAATATGGCTCACAGTAAAATTGATTTTCTGGAATCTTGCAATAAACCTCATCAAAGTAAATGAAACCCACGCTGGCTTTTTATAAAGTGATTGGATTCAGGGTGATAAATTAACCCTCACTGTCAGAAAGACTCCCAATAATGCACTTGCTCGATTAAGCTCCTCCAGACTCTGTTTAGATTTTAATTTTTCTATAGGACTTACTTAACTCTCTCAAAGCTTCCAACTTAATGCTTGCAGAAGGCATAGCAGCTGAAAACTATACTTTTTTCTTCTCAGACTAAACAGATCAACCAGATTTATATTTGCTGAGCACTTGCTTGACACTATTCTCTAACCTATATAAAAAAAACCACTGGTAGCTATTCATATCCTGTGGGAGTGAAGAAGAGGAAAAAAATTACTTTCTGCTTACTAAGAGTTCCTAATCAAACACCAGGAACTGAGAAGGATTTAATAATTCTGAACTTTTGTACACATGTGAAATCAATATTTGTAAGAGATGCTAGAACAAAATCCAATGGATATCCTGCAATAACCTACAGAAGCCTGGCTCACAACAGGCTCTCCTGCACTATCCATTCCCAACAGATGATTCCCACCCGAAATGACCACCTAGACTTGCCAAGTCTAATTCTTTACCAGTCTTTGGACATTCCAGTTTTTCCACTGTTTAGCAGGAGGCAAAATGTGTAAAAAATAAAAAATAAAAATAAAAAAAATTCAAAGTGACCTTCCCTAACATTCCTCAACAGCCTCTAGTGACTTTCTTGAATAAAAAAGTGTATGAGATCTACTCACAGCTACCGTGCAATATGTATGAAAACTATTTGTGTTGCCATATTTATTCCTGGTTAAATGATAAAATTATTCATTTAACCAGGAGTAAAACCTCTGAGATTTTTTTTCTCATTTCCCAGCCTGTCTAGGGAAAACAGGCTGCGGTAAACAATCATGCCATATTTTATTCCTACTTAAATGAATTATCATAATAATAATTACTAGCAAAAACATCTGGTTTCTGCTCAGCACAGACGGCAAATTCTTTGACACATTGCTTGCATTTCCCCTCCTTCTTAGTCTCCAGGCTGAGGGTCTCGGTTTTTTTTTTTAGACCAGTATACATGCCAACCTCAGAGCATGCCTGATGGTACAGATTTATGGAGAGACTGCTGATGACCATAAAATGTTTCCTCTGTTTTTTCTGCCTCCAGAAAGTTATGCCTTGTAATAATATCATCTCTTTAGAGCATTTCCCTGCTTTTTATACAGATGACATTTGCATGTAAACAAGTTCTTGCTGTTTTTCTTCACTACTAAACAATAGCCAGAAAAAGTAATGTTCCCTTTGACATCATATTGGCCTGTTATTGTAGAATGAACCTAATGTCACTATTTAAGGTTCTGAATTAGAAAAAATGGGGCTATCCAACAGAAGCAATTTAACTTGCAATTTAATTAATACTTCCACTGTAACAGAAGATTGTTATTTTGTGGCAAAGAGAAACAAGAATTACAAATCACCTCATTTATCATGTGAGACTTTGAACAGTACTGATACTTAAGTACACTAACAGTATCATCTTTTGCATTTCCATAATGCCTTTTATCAGAGGATCTGCATTAGTGGCTGCTTGAGTTGTTCTCCCTCCACTGAACAACGCTGGAACGGAAAGGAGAGCTCAAACCCAGCAGCAGCTACGGTCCAAGCAGCCCAGAAGTATGAAGTAGTTGGGGGCAGGGACGTGAAGTCAAATACTGCCCACTGTCATGATCTCTGCACATTTTTCCTCAGGGTACAAGGGGATGTAGGGCCTCTGAGAATCTCACGGGGTTTTGAGGGGTGATATGTATGAAGAGGCCTAGTCAGGGCCCAAAAAAGGTTAAGAAACCACCAGACAAGAAAGATCTTAACACATCACTTTAGAGCCATGAGGCTTAAAGACAAGTCTCATAACTCTGGGGAGCCATTCAGCATCTCAGGCCACTGGTACTACGCAAAGCTTCTCAAAGGCAGCAGGAAACCCTTGGGGGGGACAGGCATTTACTTTCACAGCGTGGCTGCAGCCCAGTTTATTATGAACAAACCCTGCATGCAGCACAGCCTTTTCCAAAAGAGTCTGCCTGGCAGTCTCCAGCATTTCACCTTTGTTTAACTGGCCATGTCTCTCCCATTTCATCCTCTTCAACCCCTTGGCCTGGGGAGATGCCCTTTCTCAAGCAGAGCAGCTGGGCAAGGTCCCCACTGCCCACCTATGGTCCCGCTGGGTGTGCAGCAATGGGGAGGGTACACAGATGACTTTGGCCCTAGTGTGTTAAAAGGCCCTCACACTTGTGCACAGCTGCCTCAGGGCTGCTCTGCACTAAATACTATGTCCGTAGTCCACAAATACTATGTCCATAGTCCACCAATACTATGTCCACCATCCGTATGGTGGACAGCATGTATCAACTGTAAGGCAGTCCTGAGCTCCCTCACTATTACAAGGATACGTCAGGTCATCCCAACCTCGCTTCCTCGCCACAGTGACTCCTATGCCAGAAGTACAAAGGAGATTTGCCAGAGCTTGGCTTGCAAACAGCTTATTAATATCAAGCAATTTTGGATCCTGGAGTGTTTGAAAAAGTAAATAAATATTAGTCTCATTTCACAAATGGAAACCAGAAGCACTGAAACATTCAGTGACACATACGGAGCCAGGAGCAGAGTTCAGGGATCTGGACTTTGCTGTCTCACCACTCCTGCAATGGTCCCCTTTATGTCTTTCAAAGAATCTACGTTAATACAGGCCATTGGTCTGCTGGCATATTCTTGCTGAGCTCGGTGATGTAAATATTTGGTTTTGGTTCCCAGCGATCTGAGCTAGAAGAAAACCTGCCCCGCAGTCTGTGTGGTGTCACTCCCAGGATATGGCTTAGCTCTATACACACCGATACAATCAGTATCATCTGTTTTATGTCCTTGTTTGAATCACAAATGGTTCACCTTTCTTTCATCTAAATTTAAGTTTATCTCAACTGCCCATGATATGTAAGATTTCAAAGTTAATCATTATAAGCTCAAGTTCATAAAATCACTCTTACATGAAAGAAGCAATTAAAATCAAGCATGTATTCACTTAATAAAAGGCCTATACTAACACAAGGGTCACTACATTTAAATCCTTTCAGCAAATGACTGTAAATCTTATTAAAACATTTTACGTTCTTTATATCTTCTTTATAACCTCTTTGTAAACTTTCAAGGTTAATTCCTTGTCACTATTTCAAATTTTAACATTGAAAAGTTATCTTCAACTTGTCATTTAACATTTAAGAAACAAACAACCCAAACCCCTCCAAATAAAACACAAAGTATTGTCAGAATTCTACCACATAAGAACATTTTTAAACACATGAATGAAATAAGAAAGAACTTTTATCCATTATATCTAGTAGTACATGGAATAGGACGTATTTACAGCTTACAATAGGTCATCAAGAAAATAAGTTCTTGTGACGTTGTATTTGGCGAGAACCTTTACCTAGAGGATAACTTAGGCTCCTGAGTATGAGTTAGCTGATTGGTATCTAACTGAAGTTTTCCATTAATAGAAAGAATACAACAGGATTTTTCTAGAAAAGATTATGCTAAGCATATGAAATTGTAATTTTTTTACTATGATTAATGTGTTACATTCTAAGACCCTAATCTGCAGGCCATACTAATACAAATAACCTCATGGATTCAACTACCTATGCGAGTGAAGGCTGCAGTATGAAATTATATGTTCTAAGAAGAAACAAAAAACAAATGGAATCTTCATGATCCTAAGAGAGGGATTAATCAGAGCCAAACAGAAGTTTCAGAGGGAAACAACTTAGGACTCATACTTGCCAGTACCTACCTCAGGTTGCTTTAACTTTCCAAAGGAAATGAAAGAAACCCCATATTTTTAGTTGCTGTTATAAGACATTTCCATTTTACTAGGTTATCTTTCACACAGATAGGGCCAAGAGTCCTCTGTTGAGTGGTTTGATTTTTTCTACCGCATTCCATAGTCACAATTTCAGTGGCACTGACTTTAAAAAAAAGTTGTAATCTTATAGCATTCCCAGACACCTCAAAAATCCGTTTCAGTGACTAAGCTTTGGGGCCAAAACCTGTATTAGGCAGATATGCCAATAACTCATATAACATCAGGTACATCTGAGGGTGTATTCATCACTGCTTAGATCTAACATCCTGGTCCATTCACCATCCCGCACTATTGCATGGAGTGGAGTGTGTGTGTAAAAACAAGTGCTTCCTCACAGCAGTCTGCTCACTTCATAGTAGGGTAATTTATACAGAAAATCTTCACAGAGATTGACAGGGAGGAGATAGCAGAAAATCAGGGAAGGCAACTGCTCTACTGTGAGGTCTGCCCAGAATCCATGTGAGAAAAGCAAAACCAACCAAACAAAAGGTCCTTCTGGATGTAGATAGTGGTATGCAGAGGCTAAGGTTACAACAACTTGAGCTATGTTTCTCTTATGTTACTCTCACACTCCTTTAGAAAGGATTGCAGGAACTGCTATGGTAAAAACTAGGAGCCTTGTGAATCACAGCTTCTGTGAGAGCTGGAATCAGCCACAGTATCAGTGCCGTATGGCGGCAGACATGTCATCTCTACAAAGCACACAACAGAAGTGTGATACTATGAAACTTGCAAAGACCTTCACTTTCTCATTCCAATCCCATGATGATGTTAGATCCAGATGGTAGACATAAATATCTAATAATAACAGATGCTACTTTTACATCAAATCATCAATAAAAACATGAAAGATGGAGGCCAAAGATGAGCCAAGCCCAGCTGACCCAAAAAAAGATGACTCTGATTCTAACTGGTTGTCTGTAAATAACAATTCTTGAACCTCCACATTTTCTAATAATGTACTTTTGTACACAAAGCATTTTCTTCCACACTGGCATCACCAGAACACTCAGCATTGCTGAAAATCAAACTGCTTCTATTTATATGCCTAAGCATTGATTTAGGAGCCTATTTTAAGCATCTCAGTCTGAAAAGGTTTCCATTTTCTCCATAATAGAGGAGTGTGAGCATTAGTGTGCTGTCAAAATGTATGGCTTGAGTAGGGATGTGAGCCCCAGTAAAACTCTATCCAGATGCCCACTCACCCTCTCTCTATCTTCCCCTCTCCCTCAAAAGTTCCTCTGATTTCTAGATTCATTCAAAGCATTCAACATTTACTGTAAGACAGTCCAGAACATAAAGGTCAGGAGGCCGGCAGTGGAGGGACTGCCTCCTTTTCATAAACAATGGTGAGCCAGGCTGAGCTCAGGGGTGCAGCCTTGTGGTTTCACTATCTCTATAGTCAGAAATGGGCTGCCCCTTCCCATAAAGCTCAGGCTTCTCAGTTACATAGCACGGAAAGGATCTGACTGCTCTCTGAGCAGCTGGGCTATGCAAGAAAGGGTGCTTCTTTCTGGTACAATGACTGGAGGTAGTTACGGTGGTAGCCCAATAGCAATAGGTGAAGGCCAATAGCAAGTAGGTGCTTTAAGAAGCCTTGGCCAGAGTACATCCAGTGAAGAAGTCAAGTGCAACATTTGGGGAAGAGTTATGAAAGTGGAAAATCAAGCATATACATTGTTAAACATAGGCAAGTTTGGCAATACACGAATGTGGGGTAGGTCAGATAATGGAAAGGCCCGTATGGGTGAAGTGGGATAGGGGTGGGTAAGATGGCACAGCTGCCTGGCTAACAGAGCAATGGAATTCTAACTGGACTATAATGGAGAAAGGTTTCTCAAACTAGAAGAAAAGGTAGGTTGAAGGTGACCTCAGCTTCATTGGGAGGTAGAGGGAACACCTTTTTAAAAACAAAGAATAGTAACAGACTTAGGAGGGGAAGAGTCCCCTCAGTGAAAAAAAGATGGTCTCCTGTCCTCAGACAGGGGCAAGACAGAGCACCTGCCTGCAGGAGGGCCTTTGGTTCACACGCCAAAGGAAAAGGCAGCTCTGGGAATGCAGATCGAGCCCAGAGATGCAATGCAGCATCATCACTCTCTGGCGGGAAGAACCATACCCATCCGGCAGCAAAGGTGCTGGCAAATCCAAGCAGCAAAAGTCAGAGCTCATTCGTTACTGAACTCGCAGCAGCACGCCCAAGTGCCCATGACTGCAACATGGGGCTGGTTCTTACCTACAGAGCAAGTGGCTAGTAGAAACATTAATCCACTGAAGAATAACTGTATTCATTAGGAATCTTAAATTATCACTAGGTAACATGCACAGGCTCAAAAAGGCCTCCGCCTGAAGTGATTACAGCATGGAACAAGGTTTTTACTAATGATATAAAAGTATGGCTTTATTGTTCAGAGCAGGGCTCCTTCTTGGGATTCTCCCATCCTTTCAAAGAGAGTTGGCAGTACAAAGGGACAAGAAAATTGATTTAAGTGTCTTGCGAGGGCAGGTCTAGGTGAACTGGGAAAATGGTGTTACCTAATCAAGAAATTCAAAGATCGAATCTGCTGAATTAGTTTTCAAAATTAGTTATGAGGCTAATTCTAAAAACAATTCACCAGTTATTTTGATAGAAGTCTGCCTGATTACTTTATCTCCTAGGGAAGGCATCTGTACTTGAAACACATGACATACTAACTTTGAATTAGAAAATACCATTACATAGATAAATAAAACACAAATCTTCTCCTCCCTGCAATTGTTCTGACAGAGAGATTCCAGCAACTTTTCTCAAATGCCTGCAAGCAGGGAAGATATAAACTCTTCCTTCTCCCCTGCTCTTTCTTCCACCTGTAATTTCAGCAGCTCCTATCCAAACCTTTTGCTCCAGGTAAGCTAATGGACTGGACATCAGATTGTCCTATTTGGCATTCACTGTCCCAGCTCATCACCCAATAAATCCTTTCTTTAGACCTGAATTTCTGGTAATCTTGGCAAGAAACTTTATCTTGCCTGTGCCTCATTTTCTCCAACACTAATCTTCTACTTCATTGCTTTCTCCTCTGTTTTTCCTCTTTACCCCTTATTCCTGTGCCTCCAGAGGGTACCTACCCCTCCACTTGTCTAGACTCTTCTGCCTTCTACTTGTACAAATTTTCCCACAATGACTTTTCCCAGACCCATCAAATTATCCTAGCCTTCACTGTCCTTTTTAACTCAGTTTTCTGTCCTAGCCACAGTTCCCTAGCTGCCCTGCCCTTCTAAACCTGCATCATTCCCACATATATTAATCAAATGTCTGCATCCTCCTCTTTCCCTGTGTATTTTCTTGCTGTCAGAGTAGGTCTCCATCTCCTGAGACTACATGGAAGCTCTTCAGTGGGAGAGTAGCAAAGATCCAGATGAGTGTCACATAAATGGTTGTGACCCCTTTCCTAAATGCAAATGCTCAAACGAAACCATGCTCAGCTTGATAAAGCACAGTCTAGCAAAATATTAAGAGGAAATAGTAGATGCCCTGAACAGAAAACATTTCCACATTGCTCTTGATTATGTCTAACACAGAAAGAGGGTAACAACAAACAATCTCTCATACCATGAGATTCATTATAATGTCAAAAGAGCTGGCATTTCTGGGACAATGGATGTATTAGTGTGACATATCTTGCTACACAAAAAAGGAGGTGGATTTCCAGTGTTTAAAGGCAGGAGGTCTTCTGCATTTTTAATAAACTGAACAATACAGAGGTCATGTTTTTTTCCTTTTCACTGTGGGATTATAAGGTTGAGTCTAAGAATGAGAACATCTCCTGGGAAGTACTAAGTCCCTTATCTGTCATCTTGGGAATTGATATAAACTGCCATTGAGTTCATCAGTGTCTGCTAGAATATGCTCAGGACATCACAGGATCATAACTATGTTAAAATAAACACATACAAATACTGCATCTACCTGAATCTCCTGACTCGCTTTATCAAATTCACAGCGGTATGGTTCCAGATGAAGAAGTAGAGACACTAGTTTTCTTATTAATTTTTCTATTTCAGAAAATGTGGAAGACCAAAGATTGTAACTTATCTGAAGACAGGTGACAGGAGAAGGGAGAGAGTAGAAGGACAACGTACCAATGAAATGTTGACAGTTTTCTATTTTTTTGCCAATTGTTGCTAAAATGACGGTGATGTTTATGAAATGTATAATTCAAAGCAAATTTGCCTAGATAACCAAGTTAAAAATGCTTTATCTTTCCTAACAAACATTATGCAGCAATCAGCAAAACCCAAAGTACATAACATAAACTGAAAATGCAAGAAAACAAATCTTTTCTTTTCCCCTAAGTCAACAAATTTTCTGAGCCCAAATAAAGTTCTTGGCTTTCTTTCAAATCTTCACAGCTAATCAATAGTTTAGTCATACGATGAAAAATGATGTATCCATATTCTTCACAATTGACATTTGCTAACTGTCTCCAAGGTCGCATTGATTGCCAGTTATTCAGTTTACCCAACTTCTGTTTTGAGCCAAATAATATGATCTTTGTTTCATTAATATTTAATAGTAATTTAGATTGTGCCAGATGATCTTAAAGCTCATTTAAATCAGCTTGAAGATAATATTAAGCTTTCTTCTAGTATAATCTATTACCATAAATGATTGTGTCATCTGCATATAAATGGCAAGTTGAATATGATAATGAAGTGCAAAGATTATCAATATAGAATGACAAATGCATCTGACTTACAATAAATCCTTCAGGGAGTCATTTATGCTGTTTTCAGTGGTAAAAGATGCATTGTTTCACTTCAAGCATTCTACAGAAAACATAAAGGATTTGGATCATCAGATATAATATTTATCCTGTGTGAAAAAAGAAAATAAAAATTTCAGACTGTAGAACTCCCTCTTTTCAAGTGTAGCAATTACAGATCATACAGATCTGTACAGATTATATTTTTTGTACAACAGGCCTTGATTAGTTATTAGGGTTTTTAAAAGAGTGATTACACTGAATAATGTGTTTTTATTTAGAATGGGTTTAGTTTGTATATGTTTCTCACTGGCTGGTCATTTAAATTAGTTCATTTCAATTATCACTAAATGCCATGCCCATTGAAGAAATCTACCTGAATGCAGTTAACAGTATGACATCCAAAGCTGTTTCCTCTACATAAACGACAGCTGGGAGGGCTGCAGGGAAAACCTGCTTGACAATAAGGCTGCATTTAAAAGAATTAAATTGTCAAATTCTCTAGGCTCGTGGGTTTAATTAAAGTCAGTGGACAATTTTAGGGACAAAAGAAACAATTACAGCAGTGAGAAATACTAATAAATACATTAGAAATGGTTAAAAACAATTGAAGAGAAAGTAAGTGCATTTACTGGCAGATATTGTCTAAGGAATTTATATAAAATAGCCATGACACAGCACTGTGGAAAACATGGTGAGGCGACAGAGACTACTGGAACTCAGCACTTGCTGAGAATTGGGAGAACAGATACACCAGATCTGCAAGCCGTCTCTTGCTTTCCATCCAAAATATTCCCACTCAAAATTTCACGTGTTTTGATTATCACAGAGACCTTACAATTTGAAAATTTTCTGTATCTGAACTAATCATTTAGCTTGGGTGCAGGTACATATGGGAAAAGATGAAGGGTTATTTTGGCCTCCTAGGATCTCAACTAAGAAGTTCTCAGCATTTGGTCTGGCAGATTCATCTCTGCAATAAACTGGTCACAAATAAATCTGGACTAGAAAGTGGAAGGGTTTTATTTATTCAGGAATGAAATTCTGGAAAAGCCTTGTAAATGTGGTCATGGGAGCAAGAAATGTAGGAAGGAATACATTGTACAGATGGGATGTACAGAAAGGATCGTAAATTAAATTAAGAGAACTCCTAAACCCAGGAAATTAATTCTGTGGTGTGATTCCTAGGGAATCCAATCCTTAAGCATATGCAAAGAGTTTTGAGAGCCAACTGGATTCCTGGGTGTCTGTGCTGCACTTGCATTAGCTTCATGGTTGAAGACTCTAACTTGTGTGGATCAGAAAGGAATGTTCTTTTCCTTCCTTGGTCTATCATTTGGCTTCTGGAAATGGGATGATACAAAAACCAGGATGTAAACAGAGTACAGCTGTGTTCCTAGTGACGTAAAATTCTCAGATGAATGGTGTCCTGCTCACACACAAAGGATTAAGCCATTCATCAGATTTAGGATCAGAAGGACATCTGTCCTTCAAGTCAGATTAGCAAGGATCAGAGGGGGTTTATTTGCCCCAACAGTAATTTAGGGCATGATCAGCTTCTTGGGATCACACAGGAGTTAATTTTATAAATATTTTGCTAGCACACAGACCTGGAAGACTAGTAATATCCTCCATTCTCCTGCTTGCTCCATGTGACAGATTACAGGGGCAGCTCTCAGACTTTTACCACAATCTTCAATTTCTCTTAAATGTTAAGAACTATGATGTCTGGTGACATAGGATGATCTATGGATTCTTCTGAACTAGTATCTACTGTATGGTTGTCTGCCAGAGCAAGAAAGAGAGGATTCAGTTGCCCAGATGCTACCTGCTGGTCCTGCATTCCTACTCATCTATGCATATGTATATCAAGTGCCATATACTTATATACACTCTTTGTTATGCCAGGCAACATGGTATATGATAGGCTTCTAAAACAGCAGGTCCCAACTGTGATCTGTAAGGCCGTATCATGTGCTCTGCAGCTGATTCACAAAACCTATAGAATAATAACATTTATCAGTTTGTCAGTTCTATGTGGTTACACTGGTGTCCATAAGAGTGAGGGCTGACAGTGGTCCATAAGTTCAAAGGTTGCAAAGCACTAGTGCTCATAGTTTCTACCTTGGTACGTCAAAGATGTCCTGCTGATAAGGAGTAACTGCATGTGCACTCTGAAGATGTGCACTTGTACAGCTTCAGCCTTCACCCCTCAGTATCCCTGGGATGCTGGGACACCTTTATTAACATGCCTTGTATCTCATAGCTCGGGTGAGTGGTACAGGTATTTCAGCCCTTAGCCCAGTGGTTTTACTCCAGGATAGGTGTCAAATCACCATATGCCTTCCATAGGCTCTGTACCCCATCTACAAACTCATTCCTCTGTGACTCAAACTTGCCTCTTCTAGTGACAAATAAATTCCTAAACATAAGACCAAGAAACAAAGGATTCACTGTCAAGAAATTAATTACACTATTCAGCAATTACTAAGATCCTAAGTATACTAATCTTAAATAAGAGCTCAGCAGAAAGGGCAAGCATGTCATAAGCACGCTTGATGCCAATGTCACACACACACACACGCAGAGTAACATTCTTGTAGATGGCAAATTTCATCCTCACAATTGCTAAATACTCATAATTCCTCTGTAGGATCATGAACGAATTTGAAGAGATCCTGGATGTGTTCTCATCTTTGTGTTTATCTACTTCTGAGACCTCAAAACACTTCTGTAGATTGACAGTGAATCCCCTGCTACAGGTGATACAAAAAACAGCTGTAAACCTCTCCTAAGGACCTAGCCAAAGCTGTGTCATACAGTATGCCAGAGCTGAGAGTGCACCATGGTACAAGGTATTTGAGAACCACTTGTATTAAACCACATTGCTCTGCAGAGTTTCTGAGCAGTGCTGTTATCCATAAGTGAGCTGTTTCAACTCCTTACACTCTTGGTTTATGCCCGTTGTTTTTAACATGTACAGCACTCATACCAGCTAAGTGCAGAGATGTCCAAGGTAAAGGAAGTAATAGCAAGCCACCTTATAAATCAGACTCTACAGGAAAACTTCCCACACATACACCCCATGAATTATAAGACTATTTACATGCCCACAGTAACGCTATTGTATAATAGATAAAACAGCATGAGCACAGACAGGTTTTCCTTTTCATAGAGGAGAAAAAAGAAGTGGTACACAGTCCAATGTAGAGAGATGGGGTTTGAGTCCATATTACATTTTCTGTACCAACTGTTTTTCATTAAAAATTCAAACGCAGCTCAACTTCAACTGGAGTGCAAAGCAGTGTGAAAACTATGAATCATTATGAAGTATTTTTATAATGTAGAGCTATTTATTCTTTGACTTAGATTTAGCAATAGTGATTGATTTTTAGTCTTTTTAGCATTTAGACTTGTAGCATTTTTGTTTAATTCAGGTTGTTCCCTTAAGAATCAGCTAGGACACTGATGATAACTTTGAGGGAAAAAAGTCACCAAAACCAACAATTGCAATTTGTTTAAGCTCACCATGCAAAAGATTCTGATGGTATAAACTGCAGAAAGGTCAAACCTTGAATTAGTAAATTTATCTTTCAAATAAAAAAAACCCCTTCTCACTCCTGAAATTATAATATTAGCTCTTAAAAGGGAAAAGACAACCAAGTGAGATTTTTCTTTTGTAGGTTTCAAGTTCAAATCCAGACTACCTGGGTACATGTTAAAAGTGTTGTCATCTCATGGATATCTGGTGTCTCCCCTAAATTAGTTCAGTAGATCTCACTTCAAATTCATCACAGTCCTTTGCACTAAAGGACAGGCTGTACAGGCAACAAAACACCATACGGGTCCTGAAAGGCAACACTAATTTTTTATGCCGAGAAGATAGGACTGTTCCTCTTTTGGCAGTTATTAAGCAAGTCTCTGCCATACAGTTAACCCAGGCTTTCATTCAAGCACCTGTAATCCACAAAGATAACCCACTGACCTGAGTTATAAGCAATTTCTAAGCCCAGACTGGCTTTTACAGGTTAGACCTTAGTGTCAGCTATAACTCAGATTCGAAGAGGAGTAACATACAATGAGAATGAAAGGGGAGCTGGAGAGGCTGAGGAGGGGAAATCAGTTTAGTGTCCCTGGTCTTCCTCCCCCAGTCTACTGCAACACTTAAGGGATGAGGAGATGAACAAATGTGTTTTCTTTCTGCATACAAGACAGATTTCTATCAGATAGGTAAGAAGAGAAAAGCAACTTTTTCTAACTGCCATCACCATCACATCCAACTGTGAGAGAGTGCTGATTTTAGTAGTTGTGTTTTCTGTAGCTTAGAAAATGACGACAAAGAAATCAAGGAGGTCAGAGAAAATAAGATTTCATTAATCATGATGAGTAAAGAGAAGGGCTTGAACAAAAGTTGCAGCTCTGGACAGAGTCAAAAAGCCTGATTCTCATGGTAGCAGGCTGGAGACACATTAAGATTTAGAACCAGTCTATATGGCAAGGACAGGAAAAAGGAAGAGCTGGAGGCAATTTGCAGGCTACAAAAGCTTCAGTGACAAAAGGTTAGGGATACTGGGACAGTCTATTAATCTGCCCATCAATGTACAGCTTCTATTTGATGCTCTGAATATGTTTTGTACTTTGATACTCAGCAAGCCAGTGTGGATTAGAACTACTTTGTGGTGGAAAACTTGCCCATGGTGGAGAGGGCAAAGCTGGGCCATCAGCTGAAATAGCCTTAGTGTAACAGGCCACAGGTGATGACCAGCTTTAGTCACTGACCCCTAATGACCACCTGCCAGCACTCTTCTCAAGAGTCAGAACTCACAAAATTTCAGAAAAATAAGAAAAAGATGTGAAATGGCTTACAAGAAAGTCTGTATGACAAAGCGCTTGACACCTACAGGGGTAACAGACTCGGCAAAGAGAAATGGAAGCAGGACATTCTGGCCTCTCTGAAAACACCAGCCAGAACTCAGAAGACCTTCAAGAATGGGAAGGGTTTCAAGGGAGGGAATTTTGCTCAGGTGAGTGTTATTACTCATATGTCAGCAATTCTCACATACTCTCTCTGAGTGACACAGATCTACTTGTCTTGCACCTAACTGAGCGGAGCTGAATAGAAAGCAGACAGTCATCAGTGCCCCTTTCCCTCCCATTCCCAGAAAAGAGTGCTTGCGGAGGTGAAACTAGAGATGGTGTTTAGATGCTGCCAAGGCTCACTTTTAGTTTAGAAGCAAAGAGGTTCAGCTGGGGCTGGGCCTAATGCAGCTGAGAAAGAAAAAGGGACAAAGGACTGGGGAAAAAGCACCTATGAATTTTCCATTTACTAACCTACTCTCACTGCTACAAAAACAAGGGTTTATCTCGCAAAACAGTGACATGAAAGAAAGGCTGTAATAGGCTGCTAAATGAAATGCAGATAATATCATTGCAAGTAGGCAAAACGTGTTCTTGTATGTCCATTAACTTGTTCTACTCCAAATTGCCTACAACAGGTGGCAGAGTCTGGATGCAATGTATTTTGTACCTTGCAACAGCTGTGAACAGGCTACCTGCTGAAATGTTAAAGAGACATTACTTGTCGCAACTGTCTCACATGACCAAGAGCAGTTCCAGAATTCAAAATATTTCCTTATTCTGAAGTTAAATTGGGCCACTGTGATATTCATTCTGCAATTTAATACTCAAAGGCTTTGAGAAACGAACAGATAGATAGAAAGAAATGGGACTAGAGATCTGCAACATTTCTCACATTTTGATATGTTTTTATGTGATATTAGCACAAGACCAGGTAAAGTGGCTTTTTAATAATCGTATTACAGACTTCAGGGCCCAGTTCTTCAGCTAGTACAAGCTGGCATAGTTCTGTTGACTTTAGCTATGATGATTTACATTAGTTGACAGACTCTCTCTATACACACCCTATGTAATTCCATATTTACAGCTTCATCCAAAGCAAATTATAAAGACCAAATTGGAAATGTAGCTAAAATGTCTGTTAACTAACTTCCAAAGTAGAAGCCAAGCAGCTGAGTAACACCAGGTTAGACTGTCTAAAACTACAGCTTTTTCTAAATAATCAGGGGAAACCAAAGGGAGAAATTGGTTGAATGAATGAATGATATAATCAGTGAGCTTCATTTAGAGGTCTTCATAGAAACATCCCTTTTTATCCAACTTGAATATAATATATACCTTTTCTCAGATTAATACTGAAGGCTACCCACAGAAATGCACCATTTCATTATTGTCATCAGGAAACAATGCAACATACATGGTTTCTTAGAGAAGACCATAAATACACATTACAGTAACACCCTTCTTTGTCTATATAAAGCTCTTCCAAATGCAAGGACCCAGAAACAGAAGAGCTTGGGGGTTTTGTGTGCTTTTTTTTTTTTTAATAAGTGTTCTGAAGCTGTTTTTCATTATTGGCAATGAAATTGTAATAATCAATACATACTTTCAAGGATATAAAGTTAATTTTAAATATGGAACTATGCGTATATATAACACAGTTTATCTGCCTTCTAAATTACAAATAAGTCTGGGCAATAGTCCTAGTACCCATTAAGGTTAAATATAACAACTGTTTTCAGAGATTAAACATCCTACAACTTGATGAATGTTATACATTTATTATATTGTTTGTATATAAGATGCATCATACCGTGTTCTGTGCATAAAAGATCAAGGGAAGCTTCTAATTTAAACATCGTTTCAAAAGCGATTATAATTCATATTTTACTTAAATCCACCTTAAATAGGAAATGTTTATTCACTGCCCAGAAATCAACCACTTAAAAAAAAATAATTCTGTAGATTCAAGTTTTGCTTCTACCACCATTTATTTTCCTACTTCATTCTAATATTAAAATAAATAGATTTTTAAAAGCCCTACAGGCAAAAATAAATGTACAGATATATCAACATTTTTGTATACATAGGTCCATCTGTACATACTTTCATTATTTCTTCATTGATACAGAATTTTTACCCTTAAAAAAGATACTTTATAACTTTTCCTCACTAAAAATTGAGTAAAAAGTAAAAGGTACCACTGAAACTTAGTCTTGTCAGCTGTAGCACAGTGACAGCCAGACAGAGAATCAGTGGCAAGGACACTGAACAAGAAAAGACTATGGGACAAATTGTGGCCACATGGTGTTCATGAAACTCAACTCTCCTAATTTTGAAGCGCACTCCCTGAAATTGGATGAAAAGCAAAGAGTGCATTACAGAACTGCCAGTAACATCTGTTGGTTATGTCTCCGTTTTATTTAAAGAACGTGCTTGTTAGCACAGTTTGCCTTTCCGCAGCCTATTTTTTTAAGGCAGCTTTAGACTTTCAGCATAAGTTAGCCTACTGTACTCTCCGAGAGCATACAAGGCCTGGTCTGCTTAGGAAGGCAGGCTCCGGTGGAGCTACAGTACCTCTAGTCTTGTTGTCAGTATGGAAAGCAGTCAAGTCTGGATTTCAGGAGAGTATGGAACTGTCACAACCTCTTATGGCTACTGAAATAGCCAGGGTGACTACTGAGCTTCAACTCACAGCCTGTAGACTACACACAGTCCACAATGGGCATGTCCCTGGCCCACTGCTAACAGCATTTCAGTCTGACATGCAACTGGTGGCTGTCCTTGGGCAGGATCTGTTCTTTTCTCTTCACTGTGGAGGGGTGCAAGCACAGCAGTTCTGACACCACTGTCTTGTTATGCCCCTGTTAGCATCTGGACCTGGCTTCTGACCTACTCACAAACACCTTGCTCGAGTACCCTCTTCCTGGGGAGAAGAGTCCATGTTCTGCCAGTTACCAAAACACATGTTCACAGTCTAAACAAGGGGAAGACCCACAACACCACTGTGAGAGAATAATATCATGGGCATTTTCAGTTTGCAATAAAGTGGAAGCAGAATGGTGGTAATGGCAGATAACAGGCCACAGATTATTTGTTTTGATCACATGTACTTCTATTTTATTTCCAATACAGTCCAGCTAACAAGCCACTTGAAGAGTCTTGATGTGCAAATGGCCTTAAACACCAGTATTTGCCCTTTTCCAGACTAATCAAGCTCCTCACTGATATGCTCCCATCATCTCTGCAGCAAAACAGGACTAATTTCAGAATCAGTGAAACGGCACTTTGAAGAGACCTTCAGAGTAGCCTTGTTGATTTACTGGCTGGACTCAGATTTCGAGGCTCCTCCATTTTGTTAGCTTTTCTTCAAAGTACTTCTGTTGCATTTACTGAATTATTTCATTTCTGTGTTTATGGTAAAGTATTAAAACATCAAAGAAAAAGTACAGAGGTTCCATTAAAATGACACATCAGATTCAGTCTTAATACCTATGAATAACCTCCAACATTTTATCAATAGCGCACCATCGGCTTTGCACCAGGCTACCATTCAAAAAATCTTAACAGCATCCAGACATTAACAAATCCCACATACTAGCACAGGATCTGACCACATTAACTCTTGCTTACAGGTCATAAGATCAGGTCTCTCTGTTTTGTATTGCAGTTGCAGAAAGCAGCTTCCCAGACATCCAGCCTTTCCCTGTGGAGGGGGGACAGGACTGCTCTCTCCACCACGCTGCTTGCAACAAGAGCTTCACCACAGCAGGGTGCTCTGGGAGGCCCTCTGCAGAGGTGCTGTGGGCACCACAGCTGTGTCATCAGGACATTGGAGCAGACTCAAGATCTTCATTTAGGGACCCATCCTGATGCAGGGCCCCATTCCTTTCACGCATCCCCTGTATATATGTTACTGAAAAATGAGTAATACAGAGCTCTTCTCATACCAGCAATAAAGAGTTCTTAGGGACAGTTTCTTGAGCCTACATATTTTTTCCAGTATAACTTAAGGATACTGAAGGCCTATTAGCCCATAAAAGGCTGAAACGTAGCTATCCTAGAAGGTGACCATGCTTAGCATCTTGAACCTTCAGAACCCCTGTGCCTCAGTTCTTCAGCCATAAAATGAGGATAAAAAGTATTTCCCTAACTCACAGGAATGTGAAAATCAAAACTGCAAGGTATCCTGCTTACAAGGTAACAGGGATAATAAACATTCTCTAGAGTACTAAATGAAAAAATAATCTTGGCAAATAAAATGTTTTGGTTTAGCACTCCCTGGCTACTCAAATTAAACATTCACTGAAAACAGTGTAAAAGGTATAAAGGTCAAGAAACTCAAAGTTTTAACAGGCCTGATAATATTTACTTCACCCTTCTACTACCCTAACTGGGCAGTCCCCTTAGGGCACTGGTTGATCCTATATACAGTAAAACACACGCTGCAGAACAGCGAGTGGAATTATGGATTAGAGTATCAGCTTCTGAATTCTCTATTGTTAATGGATTTAAATCTGAACTTTATTGTTAGGTTTTTTTAAGGTGTTTTTTCTGTGCCTAAGTTCTGAACCATTACACACACATACATTCTCCTAAAACTGCCAGGTAACTTGGTTCACTTCTGGAACTGAAATGTAACCTTTAATTTTACAGCCTATACTTTAGAAAATTATGCGTTTGAGCGGCTGAGACTTTTGGAAGGTGGGATTGGTACACCAACCACATAAGAAGTGGAAAGCCACAAGGGAATTCTTTGTGCTGTGAATAATGAGTCAGGAATACAGTTATGAAAAGCACATATCCCATTCTCATCAATGTGGTGACTCTTTCCTAAAGCTCTTCTCATCCTCTGCAGCCACTGGTAAAATGCACAGACATAACCTCAGATCCAGTATAAACAAATGAAATGTAAATGTCAGTGTGGTTGTAGCTATGTCCCCTAGAGCTGATTTTGCCACAGGATTAGACTGAATGTAAATAATAGGTAAAAGTATAGCACTTTGAAAGAAACACGTCAATTTAAATTAGATAAGGCTTCTTATTTTATCTTACAAACTATGATCCAAGTAAGATTCTCTGGCTTTCTGCCAAGCAACTGGGCAACAGGCACTGAAGACCAATGAGTGTTTGCCTTTTGTGACACTTGAAAATCTTTGGATTAATTCACAGCCCACTATTTGCAACCCAACTCAACAACAGCCCACTGCTGAGCTCTCATTGCCTGTCCCTTTGGTGTCTGGTATACCTTGCTAAACAGAGCATCCCCAGAAGCAAATCTCCCTGGGAGCAAGGTCACATAGGCAAGTAGATACAGGATGACTGCCAGCCTCCTACGCACTAGGGATACTTTATACAGTCCATGTAAGTATGTATATAGACACTCTCCCCATCTCAAACACCACACCCTGGAACAGCTGAAAGAACAGGCCTTAACTCTGCTGTAACTTGTCCAGCATGTTCGGTTTTGTAGCCTCCGTTTGACTCAGACAAGGTTTAGTTCCGATTAAACCTGCCACAGTTGGTTTGCTTCCCTAGACAAGTAAAAATTTATTGATGCACACTCATCAGTGCTTTCTAAAACTTCAAAGATGACCTCGAATAAGCAGGACAAGTCTGCACAGCTATAAGCATTATTACATGAATATAATCTTTCTATCTTCAGGAATAAACAATTTAAGAACCATTATTTATAGCGTGTGGTGGTGCTAGATTGTTTTAACTTACAGAAAACATTGTTCTTAATAGTATGGCTTCCCCAAAATTAGCATAAGCACTCTTTTCCTTTAGAAATCTGGGCTAAATATGAGCCTGTATAGATCTCCTTCAAGGTTTGGGTCTCAGCTCTTCAGGAATTTTGATTTGTGATTCTTGAAATACTATTTAGCCTGATCCTACGCTTTTTCACAAAATCTTTGGTGGGAAATATATGCATAGAGAGAGTTTTCTAAATGAACTGGTTTAGCTCTATTGCTATGTACTGAACATAATACTGTGCACAAATACAGTTTTTGGGGGAGATACGGTTACAGATGGACATCCCTGGGCCATGGATTAGTCTAGCTTGCTTTGACCCACTGATTACAGCCCAAGCACACCTCAACCCCTTTTGCAGGTTGACAGTGCAAAGATGGCCTCTGAACAGAGGCTTCTGCAGCATCAAATGGAATAAAAGAGTTGTGGTCATTTCTAAAGTAATTGTTTTATAAAGTATTATAAATAGTAATAATATTTATATTTAAATAGCTAGTATTTCAAAGGACAAGATATCCATCTGATCAGTATATGCTTTGAATTTCACACGGCATTATTAGGAATGTTTTCTCAGCACACGTAAACCAAGATTAGAGCTTTTTCATTACAATATTCATATTGAAGCCTATGACAGTCATCAGACAACACACTACTGGGAAGTGACATCTCTGACATTGGTAATATTGAGCCATCAGCATCAACAGAACAATATCTTTCTTGTTTGATACTGTTTTAAGGCAAGAGTATGACAACTATACAAGGAGATACACACAACAACAAGACGACTTACTGGAAGCACCAAAGCGAGTCGGTGGTTGGTAAGACCCACAAGGCTGAAGGAACTGCTACCACTGGGGGTGAGCCTGCATTACCCATCTTTCTTCTCTCAGTGTGGGCAGCACTGGACACTATAGCATGAATGAATGCAGACCTGTCCAGCGGGCAATAATAAAATAAGGAGTGAGATCAAATCAAAGCAGGAATGCAGACATTTTATCCCATTCCCTTAATCACTTGATTGTTAAACCTGCTGTGATTGCCTTAGGCAAGGTTTGACCCACTGACTGTCCTGAAATCAAATATGGTGATACATTTTGGAAAGTACAAGCTCTACGTGCACATCTCGGACACTTTTCAGAGACATTTAGTTCAACTAAACTGCCATGGAATAAGCACTATTACATTTCTTCCTATACTATATCCTGCAACTTAGTCACATTCTGGTTCAAACTTTTGACTCATTCAGTTTTTATGCTGGTTATTCATTTTATAATCCAGTTGTTATATGTTCACTTTCATTACTTATTTTCTTTTGCAATCATCCTAGGATAGGGACTAATTATTTTAATAGCTCTCATTACAACATGCTGGTGCACTTGCTTTTCTTTTTTAAATGGAGTTATGTTTATACAACCTCTTCTCACTGAACCACAAGAGAAATGGCAAACTCCATTATGGGCTATAGAAATAAACAGTGCTTTTAGCAAACTTTTCAACAACAAATCAGGGAAATGGGAGTAAGCATGATGAAAGGGTTGGAAAGGCTCATGCCCAAGAAATTAAAATGATACAAAATACTGCAACATCACTGCATCTAACTACACTTCACTGAAAAGGTTTTAAAGTCAACAAAAGCTTGACAACAGGACGACTATACAAATAACTTTATCAAATACACAAGCCTGAAGAGGACATGTGGGTACAACTTAGAACAGGAGCAAATGTTAAAGCCAAAATAAAATAACCCCTGTATGTATGCATACACATCTGCATGTGTAATCATCTAAACTTCTCATCTCCAAGGTGAGAAATTTTGATGAGCAAATAGATTTTCCCTTACCTTACCCACATCTTTCCTGCTTGCACAGCCCTGACTATAAATAGTCCCTTCTACAAATGGCTTCTGAAGCCCTGGAAGGAGGAGGATCATCTTGAAAAGGGGAAGGAAGTTCCTTTAGAAAACGTGAAGAGAGAAAGATAGATGTCCAGATACTTGGACACAACAGATATTTACACTGCTGGCTGAACTTACAGACCTACTCTGTCATGGGTATCCATTTGTTCATGCCTGCATCTGTCACACACATGTTTCACTGAATAAATGTGTGCTGGAGAGTACAAATGTCCAGAGGTTCCCCTATCAAAAATCCCCATGTTTGCTCACCCTGCTAAAAGCAAACAAACCAACCAAGCACAGGCTCAGAGAGGAATGCAGATTGGTAGGGACCTCTGAAAGTCTCTGGGCTACCTTGAAAGCTCAGTCAAATGGCACAGGACCTCTTCCTGTGAAGTCTTGAGTGTCTCCAGGGATGGATTTTCTGCAGGCTCTGCTGGGACAGCCTGACCCAGGGCTTAACCACCCTCTTTGGGAAACTTTTTTTTCCTAATACTCAGCCAGCTCTGCCCTTGCTCCAACTTGTTGGCTCCTGTCCTTTTGCTGTATACACCTCTGAGAAGAGTCTGCCTCTGTCTTCTCTGTGGCCTCTGAGGGGTATTTGAAGAGAACAGTTCCTCTCCCTCAGTCCGCTCTTTTCCATGCTGAACCACCTCTGTGGCCCTGCTCTGGGCTTTCTCCAGGCTGTCAATATTGCTCTTGTTCCAGGGGGTCCCCAAACTGGACACGCGGTATTCCAGATGAAGCCTCCCAAACTGCTGAGCAGAGGCTAATAGTCCCTTCCCTGTACTTGGCAGCTACGCTCTTGCTCAGGATGTGATCGGCCTTCAGCACTGCAGGGGTACACTCCTGACTCGTGCTTTCCTTCTTGTCCACCGGGACTCAGCCCCTTCTCAGCAGGGCTGCCACTGGCCTGCCAGCCCCAGGCTGTGCCTCGAGCTTCCTCAGGTTCCTGGCAGGCCATCCCTCCAGCTTGCCAGGGGCCTTCTGAATGACAGGCAGGGACCTGTGTCAGGGTCCTTCCCAAGGACTGTGACCTTCCAGCATGTCAACAGCCCCCTCCAAGTTGGTGTCACCTGAGAACCTCCTGAGAGTACAGTTTGTCCTGTTGATCAGGTTGTTGCTGCAGATATTCAGTAGTGCCAGCCCCAGAAGTGACTTATGAGGAACACCACTTATAATGAGCCTGCAGCCAAAGGACTAATCACTGGCCTTTTGAGCGTGACAGCCAGTTTTTCGCCCATTTTGTAATTCTACCCATTTTAGTCTGTAATTCCTCAAGTTAACTATGGGGATACTACACCAGACCATGTTGAAAGCCTTCCTAAAATAAATTCACTGTTCTCCCCTCATTCACAGAGCCAGTCATTTCAACACAGAAGTCATTCAGGTTGATCACCTACAGTTTGCCCTTCAAAATATTCATTGGCTTTTCCTGATCCCCTTCTCATCCTCCACGTGCCTTGAAATAGTGTCTATGAGAATTTGCTCCATAATTTTCAGGGCTTAGGGGACACAAGCCTGTCCAACTTGTAGTTTGCCAGATGTCTTTTTTGAAACTGGGTGCACCATTTCTGTCTTTCCCGTCAACAGAAACCTCCCCTGATCGCTATGACCTCTCAAAGATAAGAACTCAGCTTTACAATGACATTTGCCAGCTTCATCAGCATCCTTAGATGCGATCTGTCTTATCTGATGGACTTATACATCCAACTTACTTAACATAGTCCCTAACTTGGTCCTCCCTACCATGGATAGAAACTCTGTTCCCCAAAACCTCTGTGGCTAGGCACAGAGATCTGGGAGTCCTATACACACTTAGCTGCTGTAAATACACACACAAACACAGACCCCACAACCAGAGTACTCAATCAAATGGCAACTATATATATAAACCTGCCTACTTGTCACTGGTAGCGAACCAGACAATTAAATACAGCAAGAGACATAATTAAACACCTTACAGTACATGAGGGGACTTTGTCAGCATGCGGATACTGGCCTAAAAGAGCACTGTTTACCTGAGAACAGAAAGATATGCCCACAAACCATCTAATCCCAGAGGATTTTATACTTAGCTACTAATAAGTGCAACGTGGTATTCATAGGGAGCTATGCTGATAGTGAATGCTTGCAGTGAGCTCATTGTCCAGTCAGTGCATCTCATGCTGAGAAAACGAAGCCAGATTTGGACATTTGCCAGTTCAAATTTCAGTTTGAATTCTGTGCCTTTTTCTTGTTTTCCAAACTCTGTTACCCTGCATGTGTGCTGTGTTTGAAGCATGTTGACACCCTCTGCCTTGATGCAGCTGGCACCCCAGATCAATTACTGGACGCCCATCTTGAAAACACTTGAAAGGAAAACCACAGGGAAGATGATATGGTTGGCTCTCAAGCCTGCTGGATATTGGCTGACCCAGCATAGCTTCATCCCAGTGGAGTTCCTTTATTTTGTATCTCTTCTCTGAAAACCGTGGAGATTTCCAAATATCCTGTGTACTAATTCGATTTTCCAGTGGCTATCACAACATTGACATGGTAATGAAAAACATCATTTCCTAAGATGCACTCTGAACTTTGAAAGCAGCCTTTTTTTTGGTTCATATAATTTAGTCTGATCTACTTCCAATTCTCAACTTCCTTTTGATCTTCCTCTGCAGAGATGCTCAGAGTAGCACTGCTGCAGGGTGATGATTCTGATCAGTAACCAATAAACACTATCGGCACTCAGACTTTATTTGGCTTTTGTTATAGTTCCTCAAGATCCAGTTTGGATTAAAGCCCACCCCACTGCATATACAGATAGATTAAAAGAGGTTCCCAGTTTTGTACAGCTTAGCCAAAAAAGCAAATGGTCATCACTCACTGCAGGAGTGACTGCTCTACTGAAAATGAGGCTTCCAGCACTGATTATGCAAACAAACCCAGTGGCAGTTGGACAACTCTTGCTGACAGCAGTCAGTGAGCTTAGGCTGTTGCTATCACATACATGCAGCAGCTCTGAAAAAGATGTGCAAACTAAAGCCCTGCTTTCCACCACTAAGGGGGACAGACTCCCATACTCCTAATGAGTAAAGACAGTAATAACCTGCTATATCATGACACTAAGTATACCGGCAGTGACAGCAGTTCTGAAGCAAGCTCTCCCTGCTTCTCTGCTCCCCAGACAGCTCCTCCTTAGATGCCAAGGTACAGTAAAGCCCTGTGCCTGAAGCTTGATGTCAGTTCACAGTATTAATGAAGCCATTAAGGGTTTTAATTTTAGAGAGTGCTTCATGGTTTTGATATCTGGTTAGCTTCTAATCAGGTAAATCTAATGTGAGGAAGAACTAAAAAAGATCCTCGCTCTGTTCTTTTTGTCTGCACATGGTCACGCATGGTAGTTTTATCTTTATTTAAATACTAATTAAAAGAGACAGTTCTACATTATGAGTATCTCCTCATACTTCATGCATAGCTGACATTTTTACATATTCATAGCCAACTTGAAGGCAAACAGAAGGACCTGGCTACTAGCATTTTTCATTAAGAGCCAAGTGAGCATTCTTCTCCCCTTAGTATTAAGTTTTGTCATGATTTAAAGGACACCAAGTGAAGGGAAGATGAACTGCTTGTCACTACTGTGTGTTCCACAAAATTAGCACTTATGCATCAGGAAAAAAACCTGCTTGTTACATTGAAACACCTAATGACATTTTCCATTAATATTCAGTCCTTTGTTCTCACTTCTCTCTGGTTCTGGCAGCAATTCCCCATGACCACTGCATAAGGTTTCATTAGGTTACCTATCCTTGAGAAGCACTTTCATTTGCCATAGAAATGACTGGAAGGATAACTTAGTTGCTCAGTAGTGGGCTCTTCTCTCCCTCCCCCCTCCTACTGGTTTCATTTAATTTAAGGAAAACAATAAGAGAGACTTAACTCCACTTCTTCCCCTCTCTTTCAGATATGATGAAAATAAGATAAAAACCCTCTGCCAGGTCTGTCACTAAAATTTCAGTTTATTTATTATGAAATAACATGGTTTTCCCAAGGGAGCAAGCTATTCAGCTTCTCCTGTCATCATCATATACTAAAAGGGAGGGAGAATTGCCTACTTTTGATCAATAAATTCTTTTGTATCAATAAATGTGAAAATTTCAGGTAAGATTTTTCTTGTATATTATTCAGGATAACAATTTGTAAATTACCTACTGACTGGCTTATTCTTCCCCTATAGGAACCTCTGTGCACTACTGCCAGTACCACTAAGAGTATTTCTGGGAGAGACAATAAAGAATCCTGACAACCATTTGGGCATCTCTTCTTTCCTTTCCCCCCACATTGCTTCTTTTTTCCTCTCCCTGTCTAAAAAAAAAAGTCCTCTTTCTCTTGGGTGTATTTTGTATTCTGCTTTTTGTTTCCTTATCTGCCCCTATTCTTTATTACCCTCCCCCACAAGAGCTTGTGGGCCTTCCTCCCTCCCTCTCTCCCTCACTGTGAATGCCATTACCCTAGGGACATCAGGAAAATTTCCAGATGTAAACAAAAACATAAATTCCTTTGCTTCTCTGCTCCTAGTTTCTTCTCTTCTGTGTTATACCTCCCCCACCCTCCCCCCGCTTCATAAGTACTTTTGTATGTTTAGCCACCTGCAGAGACTGAGGGTGGAAGACATGAAATCAGAAGCAAACAAAACCTCTGCTTGCTTTAGCTTAGTCATTAATAGCACCATTAGCTTATTGAACTCCAGGATATATCATGTCACAGTTCATGATTCAGGGTCTCTCAATTGCTCTTGCATTGTTTATATCCTGAGTCAGAGTCTTTCAGATAATTTAGGCTTAATCATTCTTCTGCAGCAACCGTCTTATGGGTGCCATTTAATCAAATCTATCAGTCAAGCTACGAGACATCTGAGGTTTCAGAGGAATTACCAGACACTGACTTAGCATTTAATTACTCATGGGAGTAAAAGTGTTATTTGTGCTTCAGCTTGGTGAAAATGCTAAAAGACAAGGAAGCCAAGTGACCTGAGGTATCTGTATCTGTTTTGTTGGTTTGGGAGCAGGGAGCTCAACCGGATAGCAGAAATACGGGAATGAGGAAAGAATCCTGACCTCAAACAGCAGCCATGAACCAACCACTCTGAGTTAGTGTACACAATGTGCTTGGCTTCCTTCTGTGACCGGACCAATGCAGACAGAAAACCAAGCAAGTACTAGTCATTAAAACTGTAAATAATGGAAACAAAACCCCTTATTCCAATGTATTGCTACAGCATCTGTCATCTGAATGCTTTCAAGAAGTATTTTACAACATGGATGTACTTATTCTTATGCTCCCCCTTCCTCTGTAATTGGCGTGAGAGGAGAAGTCGTCATCCACAGGCAGGAAGACAAGTCAGCACCACCACGTGATTTGTATAATATCATCATTCCATAAACAAAGAATAAAAACCTCAATAGCCTGATCTTTAGTTCATGCTTGATCTGCCACTTCAGTCTTGCAAAGTCATCAAAGCAAAATACTGGGGGAGTGGTCTAAGAGCCCATGCTGCAGAGAACTGTACCCTTTATTTCAGATTTGTTTTTAAAGACTTAAAAATACTGAGGGAGGTTCCAATCATTTAGTACAATTTTTTTTATTTTTTTTTTTAATACACACACATATACTCTTACTCTTGTTTTGTGGTAGGAAACATTATATTTAAGCACTGGTTGGCAAGGAAACCAGCCTCTAATGTGTTGTCTGCCAATTCAGACACACAGTCAACACAGATATACATGTATTCTCTACAGCCCAAAAGAAAAAAACTGAAGAAAATCTAATCTTCCATTGTTTTTATTTATGAAAATGGTACTTAAGCATTTTTTTATCTGTTTTTGATTGGATGGAATAGTATCACATATGACCTGGCTCTGGCTTTAATGCTCCTGGCAATACTAGAAAATTTATTTACTTTAGATGAGAATTAGTAATTTCCCAAATCTAATTTATATCACTGACTCAAACACTTTTAAAAAGGTTGGTCAAATCCTCTTCCTCCACAGTCTCACCTGGCTGACAACTTTTAGAGAAGTAATATTTAGCAAACAACAACCTTTTTCATACTTTTTACATATTACAGCAGGATGAGAAGCTCATTCCTGTGAAAGAAACTTTCTCAGGCTTTGCAGAAAAAAATGTTTTGCTTCTAGATCACATACAACCTACAGATAGCCAAGGAATTTAATTCATTAGTACCTGCAAATTTCTCTAAAGCATAGAATACTATTAATCTTTGGATTATGGATGGGGAAACCAGTACAAAAATAATTAAGCTTCACAAAGTACTTGCAGCAAAACAAGGAACAGAACTAACACCTCAAAGGTAACAGCTCTGCATCTGGATTCAACAACCAACCTTCCCTAAAGAGTCTCCATGCTCCTGATTCATGGTGTTAGTAAGCACATGGAATAGTTTACCCAGCGTGTCACCCTCCAGGAGACAACTCCCTCTTCACTTTTCAGAGAATCCTGTGGGTGGCTAAGTGTTTCCTGCCCAACACTGTTGCCTGGTCCTTGGGAGGTTGCCAACAGCTGTCTGTCCTGAGACCTTCCCTTGCACCGTTTGAATTACAAGTACAACATTCATCTGGTTTGCTTTCAAACCTTGTACGATAGACATACATATCTACATCATCCACTTCCTCTCCCTAGTGTCTTACTCCCGCACTAAGCCTCAGCTCTGTTTGTGAACCATAGAGGGATCAGCATCCTGGGGTACCAGACTGTATTCAACGTTCTCTCCCACAGTCCATCAAAGTTATGAATTTACAATTCCTCACAAATACAAGGGACTAAAGCATGCTGATGGCACAACTCTGTTTTCTAGTATTTGTTGCTTTTCACCTAAGGCATATCTGCCTGGAGTCTGTCAGGTTGTAGCTACTGTTCAAAAGCTGCTGCATTTTTGTCCATTCTCATACAGCCCCGCCTTGCCCATGAACCTGGTCAAGTTGGTTGTCTACAACAGTAGCCAGGAGAAATTCGAGAGGTGAGGATGCTACCTCTAAGCAGAATTTCTTTGGGCTGGGTCTCTGGGATCCTTGGGCTGGGTCTCTGGGATCCTTTAAAAAGTAGAGGAAACTGTTAGGGAGGGTGTCTGCTCAGTGTACTCTCTAGATGCCTTTGTTCTGCTGCTGTGCACTAAAAGTTGTCCTTAGTTTCGTGTTCTTCGTGTCCTGGAATGAATGAAAGCAAGCCTGCAGTGCCTTTTATCATCCCTAGGTTAATTGGCCTTATCGTCAGTTTCACTTGCAGGTAGCTGGCAACCATGTATACTAAAATGCACATCTTCACATTTTTCTGGCAATCTCCACTGCACTTTTAAAAATACCTGTTTCTATCTTCAGTGACAGAACTAAGAGAGCAGCACTTCCCAAACAGTAGTTTCAGCACACAATGGCGTCCACAGCTGTTTTCCAAAATAGGGTTTGCCACATTTGCTTTGACCACATTTTTCTGTTTAAAAAGAGCATGTTTACCATTATTTGAAGGGATGGAATGAAGTGCTTTTGAAGTAATTGGTCTGCATGGGAAATCAAAAATGCCATTTAGGAAACAGACAGTGCACTACTTGTTTACACATCTGTTCAGAAATGAGCTTACGCTTGCTCATTCACACCACCGACCTTGACCCATTGCTTAGCAGTGCAGTTGAGCGTAAGGAATTCAGCTACCTAACCAGCATGTTACTAACCATGAAAACATTTATGGCAGTGCCTGCCACTTTTGTTGGCCAACAGGTAACAACAACAAGTAACCAGCAGCCTCAAATGCTACCTTAACTGTGGTAGCGGTGGCTTAAATTTATACATTTTCATTTCATAAGGTTTCAAGCAACGCTGAAAAGTCTCATACCCATGAGCTGTGAATGAGCTGTGCACATATCTATTTAGTGATACTTTATGGCAAGTATATTAAAAAAACCACTCTTCAGCTGTTTATTGCCTTGAATTAATAAAATTCATATTTGTTCTAAGATTCTAGATGTTCTTGGAAACCTGTAATCCAGCTTTAGAAACTGTAATGGTTTGAAAAATGACGTTCATAGGTTCATTTGTCACAATGCCAGAGACAACTCAGCCCATTAAAATCATGCCCATACATGTCAAAGACACTGTCAAAAACAAGAATGAGTTGAGTGAGATGCTGAAACATTGCAAACAAAGTGAAAGTATGCTGTGCTCTGACTACCATTAGAGAAATAAATGCTTCTTTCAGAAGGCAATGGCACTAATAGGAGACAGGCTGTGGACAGACAGGCAAATCTGAGAAAACTATGAATACTAAGGATAGTAAAGTAAGGAACAGGTTGCCTAAACTGTTCTTAAATGCCTACACTACTATGCTATTTCCATAGGCAAATGTCTTTCAAGAATATTTAGATAAAGCTGATCCTGTTACAGAGCAGAGGAAAAAAAATGCAGCCATCTCCAGGCCTTTGCTGGGGAAAGTTCCAGTGTAACCACCACCAGCTCCTTGCCAGTTTACTCTGCCTGCCTCCATTACTTCTACCTTCTCGCTGAGTTCATGCATCCTCAGACTCAGGTTCAACCTGCAGACCCTGTCTCTCTGTGTCCTTCTGAAGCCCTGCAGCTAACTCCTCACAGCAGTGCCTTAAAACTGGGGTAGGACTATGAGAAAATAAAATGTTAGAGTTGATGCTGAGGCCTCCTTGGTGTGGAAGAGATACCCTGCTGCTTCAACTTGCTTTTTTTTCAGACTGTGTCCCTTTGTTATCTCCTGGTAGCACTGCCTTCCTCTGACAGTACAGTCATGGGAACACAGCCCAGGTTAACGAGGCAGGAACAGCCTTTTACTTTGTGCTCTGTCGCATGTCTTGGCTTTAATATCAGTGCTTCTCACTAGGAAGAACTGATGGGCTAGGCAATCTCCCAATAACCCTTCCAGCCATATTTCCATTATTCTGTTCTCCTGTGATTTACTAACAATAAGCTACATTCATGACAACTGAATCAGAGACTGAAAGGAAGGAAAAATCCCTAAAATAAGGGGGGGGGGGGGGGGGGGGATGTTAAAGAGAGGAAGAAAATCTTTATTACAAAGAAATACAATGGCCCAAACATTCAAACATGGCTGTTGAAAGTTTGCCTACAATCCTGAATTTTATAAGTGCTGAGTACTTTCATCTGCCATTAATTGTTAGCTTGGTACTTGCAAGTTCCATCACTGAATTAACTGCTCTGAAAAGCAAGACCTGTATTTTCCTTCCAGTGCCTGAAGTGACTGATGTGGATGCAGGTGTTTAATTTTAGGCACACAGACTTGAAAAATACAAGTGATTAGTTCCAGGGTTAGTTCCCAGATAGATTTACTACAGCTAGACAAAACCCATAATCCATCTGCTTTACATTTTACCAGGAAAGTAGACAGGTAAGATAAAGTTGGTTTAATGAACCACTGAAGAGCCCTCAGTCTGCAAAAACACCGGACTCTGGAACTTTTCGCAAGTAACAGCCATCTTGGCCTTAAGTAACATAGATCCACTCTGGTCTTTCATGGTTACATGAGGCACTTTTTATCATTGAAGTATCATGTATCTATGCTTACATGTGTATGAGAGCCTGGGCACCATTAGGAAAAGCTGCAACCACTGGATTCCCATTGAGCAAAACCGTGGCTCCAGCTCCCTGTCCTTGACTGCTTAATAGGAAGGAGAGTGGTTGCCATTACTTTGGACTATATGCCAGTTCTGTGCTACTAGAATACTCTCTCCTAAAAACCTTATGCCAGCCTCAGATTTAAGAGCTTCTTTTATCCCCTGTAGTTCAAAAAATCTGACACATGCAGATCTTCTCCCTTCTGGAAACAGGCTTCAAATGCTTTGAGACACAGATTAACATGGCAAAGTTAACACACGTGGTGCATCTTGCACACTGCAGTGCTATATTAATAATAAATATTAATTTACACCCCCACAGTAGGGAAAACTCTGACAGATCAAGCAGCCCTGAAGCATTTGAGTGTGAAAGTACCTGAACCTCTTCATGACAGTGAAATTCCCTAGGGACTTCTCTGATTTAGAAAAAGTTACCATTTTGGAATAGAAAATAACCTTTTTACTCAGACTTAACTTTATGCTCTACTCCAGGGTGTCTGGCCTGTGTGCTCAGCAAATGAAAGGTGGAGCCCAGGTGCATTTGCCTGTGCCCCATAGGAGAACGTTCTGACTGAAGAAACTCCTCTTGTGGGGCTCCTGTCACTGACCAGCTTGTCCCAAAACTCAAGAGGAGGCTCTTGATGGGGTTAAATGCCAACTAGGAAAGCTTATTAGTCTATTTTATAGTGGTATTTTTCAGAAAAAAACCAACAAGGGACATGATGAGAAAATAGCAATGACACGAGGAAGAAGCATGTTTAACTCTTAACTTTGAAGGGAACATTTTTTTAACCCTCTTGAGGGAATGCTTGCTTTTTCCATCCATTTTAATAAAACTGATCACAGAGAACTAATTTCTGCTAGGTAAATAGCAACCGGTACATCAATTTCCTGTCAGCAGCTGCAGTTTCAACAGTTTCAGTCTTTCATTCAAATGTGTGAATGCTTTGCTTAAATTGCACATTTCTCATTTAGTGTACCTTGAAAATATGTACTGTCACTCATTCAATCTCTGAGAAGAGTTTGGCTGTGCTGTGGTTTGCATAAAGCAGCACTAGAGAGGATCATTCAAGCAGATAAGAGAAGGCATTGGAAAACATGCAGGTAGAGTTTGGGAGAATCAAAAAAAGCCTCTGCCTACAATTCTGTGTAGCAAATGAGGCATCCAAAAGTGTAAGTTCTAAATCAGCTCACCAAATCCATCTGATTTCTCTCAAAGGTTAAAGGCTAACTACTTGTGTTAAAAAAATAAATTATTGCATAGACTCAAGGAGCTTAAAAAGATAAAAGGTGTGTCTTAAAAAAAGCCCAATTTGGAAGTCTTAAACATAGTAATGAATTAATGCAAATCTTCAGAAAATTCCACCTTGCCAACCAATTCCTCTAAGTAACCTTTCTTATTGTCTCTGACTGCTCTGTTACATTGACAGGAAGAAACTAGGATGTCATTTACTTAACCTAGCTAAGATTTCTCATTTGTAATTCCAGTGGTGCCATTTCTCCTCCCCTCCACCCTAGGAGCCCTGTGATTTATGTGTGTTCTCACCACTGGCTGCTCAGGGGATTCCAGACCTCCTCATGTACCATGCTGACATTTTGCAATCATCCCTTAGTGGAGCCCAAGAACAAGTTACAAGACAGAACGTCTCTTGGATAAAACTAGGGCTTTTCAAAAATTCCCAACTAAGGGTTTGTTTGGGTCTTTTTTCCCCACTAGAAAATGCCTGTTTGCTGAAATTTCATCTTTATACAGTAGTACTGAATTTTGGAAAAATATGCAGATTCCACTACAAACATTTCTGTTTCCAAAACAGTTACTCAAAGTCAAATTTGAAGTTTCAATAACATTTTTGTTAAAATTAAACTAGCTTCTCCATAATGACACTGTTTTGGGAAGGCATTTCACAAACATTTTTTTCCCCAAAAATTCTTCATTTTTATTTTTGCTTTGAGACAAGACAGACTTTAAAACTTCCTACAAAGTGGAAAATCCAGTTTTTCCCTTTCAGAACAAAGCTAGTTATTAAAAAGATGGGTTATTTGCCTGTCCTTGTTCTTCTTTGATGTGTACTGTCTATATGTGTATTCACATTATGGATGCACCACAATGCAAGCCCTGGAAGCTGGAAACTTTCTTATCCTAGCAGTATCAATAGCTTATCTGAAACCACGGTTCATTAAGCATGGAGTCTGTGATCCTATAAAAGGGAGTAGCAGTTAAGTGAACATATAATTACACACATTGCCATAACAAAAAACTGCCAGTGCACATGTTTTTCCTTCATGTGTTTTTCTACATGTACATTTATACTGTGTCTGATTTCAAGCAGTACCCCAACATTTACCTATGGGATGGCAGAGTTCCTAGGAAGAATAAAGACTGAAGATCTGATGATCTGACCTCCCAGAACCAGCATCACTGCAAAGTTTCAGCAAGAGCACTGCATGTAATAAAGTGTGAGTAGAGCTCACGTGGTAGCTATGGGTACATTCTGCAAGGATGCCATCAGTGATGCTTCAGTTCTAGCTGAGTGAGCAGGTTGCTCCTTCCCAGCTATCTCATAATGCCTTTTCACACAATTAGTCATCCAGGAAGAAACCCTCCATGTTAGAACAGATGGTTCCTTAACCAGTTGGTAATAAACTCAAAAATACGAGTCTTCCTAAAGCATCTTGCACTACTGGTACAAACCAGACAGAGCAAACCTCATGTTTCAAGCATGCAAAGCAGTCATAGATGGGGATGTGCAGCTCAGAAAACAAATGAAAACACAGGCAGATTAGCAGTTTCCCTTAGGAGAAACTCTGACGCTACATTTAGTAAGAATTCAGAATTATTTCTGAGTCTGATTTTGTCCTTACAAAAAGTTTAAGAGACTGTGTGATTAGTGCCTCAATTATGTTCACTTTCCCAGCTAATAGCTATCCAGAAAGATGTTTTCATGGACAAACAAAAAAGCAAAATGTTTCCACAGATTCAGAGGTTCTTCCCACTAACAACATTAATGCCAAGTTCAATATCATTGCAGAAGCATATGGGATGAGGAAAAGAGGAAGACTAAAGCATTCAAAATCTTGTCAGTAGTAGGTAGGAATAAGTTTTTTAAAATGTATTTGGGGATGCTGGGCAGAAATAGTTGCCAGTTAGTCATGAAACTAATAGAGAAACCTTTTTTTTTGCAAATTAAATTAGTAAATCAGAACTACCATGGATTAACTTTACTGTTCTGTAAAGCTCGATTGCTTAGCCACATTGCTTAGCCTTTCTAGTGGATTGTTAACTGCTGCTAACAGTAGAGATGGTAGGACTTAAAACACTCGAAGTATTCTAACCTGGGAGTGAACAAACATCTATGCAGGGAAATAAAAAACCCAAGAGGTATAAATGATAAAAGTTAGACATTTTCTCTGTCCTCTCTGTATGGAAAGTTTCATTTATGTGTGTCAATACAAAGGACCTTAGGAAAAGGCAAAGTGCCTTTTGTTTTCTTAACTATCCTGGTTTCAGCTGGGATAGAGTTAACTGTCTTCCTAGTAGCTGGTACAGTGCTATGTTTTGAGTTCAGTATGTGAAGAATGTTGATAACACTGATGTTTTCAGCTGTTGCTCAGTAGTGTTTAGACTATAGTCAAGGATTTTTCAGCTTCTCATGCCCAGCCAGGGCACCTGACCCAAACTGGCCAACAGTGTATTCCATACCATGTGACATCCCATCTAGTTTAGGAACTGGGGAGGGGGGTGGGGGGTGTAGGGAATCGCCGCTCGGGGACTGGCGGGGTGTCGGTCGGCAGGTGGTGAGCAATTGCCCTGCGCATCATTTGTACATTTCAATCCTTTTATTACTACTGTTGTCATTTTATTAGTGTTACCATTATGATTATTAGTTTCTTCTTTTCTGTTCTATTAAACCGTTCTTATCTCAACCCAGGAGTTTTACTTCTTTTCCTGATTTTCTCCCCCATCCCACTGGATGAGGGGGGAGTGAGTGAGCGGCTGCGTGGTGCTTAGTTGCTGGCTGGGGTTAAACCATGACATTAACGAATGATGTTCGTTACTTTTGTGATGGCAGACTGGGGCTACAGCACCCTGTCATTTTTGGACAGTTCAGTGGCATTAATCTCACTAGGAGGAAGTCCTGGAAAGACTGCAATAATTGCACTTATTAGAAGAGGAAAAGCTTCCATTGCAACAAGTACAGTATTGGTAGTCAACTGGAAAAGCAGAAAGAAGATACTAACGCTTACCAAACTCATACTGGCAGGCTTTTTTCCAGCAAGGCTATGTATTACTAACATTGTGTTGCAGGACACAACAAAGGATTTATCTTCAATAAAAGCTATTTTAGTAACAGTAATTTGGTGTACAGGTGCCCAAGCAGCCCCAAGAATCAATTGAAAAATCAGATTCATCTTTTTAATGACCAAAATTAAAAACCCTGAAAAACTTATTTTTTCCATAATATTCTTCATTTGTATAGAATACAGAACTGCTGAATGAATAGATGTGTGGAGAGGGAAAGGGTCGGGGTTTTTAATTTTCAAAAACTCCTAGCTGAGAAGTATTAACATGGTGTTATGAAAGTATGTAAATATCTTTAAAAGACTGGACTGAACCACTCTTAAGAGAGATAAAATGTGGGTATGCGTCTGACGACAGACAAATTCTGGCAGCTGTCACAAACCTAGGTAAAGCTCTTGTAATACTTTCATAGCTGACATCACTACATACATCTTGTTGCATAAAACATGCCCAAATCATAAAGCAAAATGTATGCTGTCAACAAAGCCTGCCTTTCCTCTAAAATGACATGTCACCATTACGATCAATGCTGCTAGCTTTGAATGATGTGTTACCTACTGTTCTAGCTACTGAGCAGAGAGAAAAATGGGAGAGAGAAAAGGATCACTACAGTTCTGAATCAATCCTATAGTCTGCCCTGGCACACAGAAGGCAAATCTTTTCAGACATGAAAATTGATTCAGGTCCTTTAGTCTTTAGTTTCAACCTGAGCATCTGGAACTCCCCTAGGCTGATTTAAAGACTGAGGTGCTCATGTCGTCTGGAGATGGTTGCATTAGTAAGTGTCTCTTCAGAATTAAGAATGACTCCTTCCAGATCAGGCTGTGTCTTTCTAACTCTTCTGTCACACGCTGTTGGCACGACCAAAGGACTAATTCAAAACCTAGGTGCCCTTAATAAAATTACAGAACAAAACTAGCTTGAATACACACCCAAAATTCAAGGGGAAAAAACGAACCTGCTCTAGGCACTTAAATAGGCAATTCTTTCATGCTACAACACTAAGTTAGAGTGTCAAACATAACTAATTGTTACAGACATCTATTTCTCAAACACAGCACTACTTAGGAAAAGAGAAACAGTGAATCCAGGGTACATTAATAGTAAAGCCCATTTTCTTACAGTTCTTAGAACAACGGTCTTTTGATTTATTTTCTTCTTCTACCTTTCTACTAAATGACTTAGTGGAAAAACATCCTTTTCTCTTTCTCACTTCTTTCATTGCAGCACACCGAGTCATGGCTTGCAGTCACCAGTTAAAGATTTCCATTGGCCAGTGATGCCCATCAGTCACCAGTTAAAGATTTCCATTGGCCAGTGATGCCCATCAGCAGCTCTAGCTTGTAGGGGAAATACTACCCGTCTTCTATGACAGAGCCTCATTCTAGCTTCAGGCCATAAAATGACATGCCATTTCTGCACTCTTTCCTTCAACCATAACATTGCCGTTCATATCATCCAGCCATGTGGTTGCCCAGCACAGAAGTCCTTTCTGCAGCTCGTCTCCTACTGTTCATGAAAAGCCAGTTCTCTTTGCAATAAAAGATCTTATATTCAGCTGTGAAGGTATCCTGAGAGAGCTTATAATCTCTCACTAGCATCCTGGATTCAGGATGTCAACTCTCACTGAACCATGAAGGTAGCTTAATAGCAAACTAGATTCTGAAAAAAACCTGTTTGCATAAAAAACCCACCAGAAGTAATGGACTGCTTTTCCTCAACAATGTATTTCTCACTCAGGATACAGTAAGTACTGTTCTGTTCCTTTATACCCATATAAAAAATTTAATGTGATGTTCAGGCACAATAATTAGAAAAAGTGATGCAAACTAGTCTCTTTCTCCAATTACCTATGCAAATTACCCTCTCTCTTCAATTTCATTAGTGGTTATGGTAGAGAAAATCACTTCTGATTCTTAGGCCAAAGGACTACAATCATGTTGTGCAATGCAAGGGGGACTATGTAGGAAAAAGCATCTATTCCCAAGAGGCAATTTTTAAGCCCTGTTTATAACACAACGAGGATATAAATAAACTAGCAAGAAAAAAATACTAATTTAAATGTATCTGAATAAATATTTTGCTTCTTCTTTGGCAAAAGAACTCTCAAGAAAAAAAGAAAGGCCCCATAACAGTCAAACATTCATAGGCACAAAGCAGTAGCTTGTGCAGCAGGTCACATTCTGAGTTTCTTAGGGTTTGGGCCTCCAGAAAGATTGCTTTCTCTTTGCCAGCCAGTCCTTTGATATGCTTATCATGCCTTTAAAGCTATTTATGGGTGGGTATATAATCCTGTCTAAACAGATTTTAAAAAATTTTAGATCAATCCACCAGCATCTACTATATTAAATCATGTACTCATTAGGAAACACTTCTGGAACACCAAACCCACCCATTAACAATCTTAGTTGGGGGTAAAAAGGCTAGGGTAGAACTCCAGACAAGTTCTCCTTCTGTCTGTCTCTCATTTTTGTGAGTGAGAGAATTTAACAAGCAACCGTTTTCCAGCAGTTGACCATGAAATGGATCTTTTTTTATTTATTCTGTACAAATGGCAAATTACAGCAAAGTGTAGCCTTGGGATTAATCAGTGGGCTTTTATCACTGGGGCACCGGTTGGACTTTGGTTCCTCTCAGAGTGCCTACAAATCACTCTGATTAGATACCTGTCTGAGACATACATCATTTGACTTTGCTGGCCTCAGGCATAATAACTGGAAGACTGTATAAAGGGGATCAGCTTCCACAAAGTGGGTCACTAAGGCTTGATATAAAGGGTGAAAATTAGTGTGTCTGGGAGAAGGTTAGTGAATAACAGCCAGCTATGCTGTGAAAGTCTAATCTAGAAGAGAGAGAGTTACAAAGCTTTGGAACACTGAGCTGCCTTGATTCCTGGATAAAGATCTGGCACTTTTACAGCTAAGTGCTGGTGGTAGTGCTGGGGGTCATACAAGTTGCAGCTTTCCCACCCACCTCCATTCAGTAGAAGAAAAATAGCTACTAGGGTGAAGAATCAAAAGCCAACACAAACATAATAGGAAAATTGATATTGGTTAAGATTATTTGTAACTGATATGATGTCAGCTCTCTTCTAGATGTCAGGCAGGAGCACCTGGCCTAATGAATCTACCCTAGAGATGTTCAAGCCTACAACATCAGTCATATGTCAGTGACTTGGTCTTTCTGGAAATGTTGGCAGAGGAGGACCTTAACATTTAGCAATCCTGCAAAGAAGATGTGTATTTTCTGGTCCCATTAAAACATGCCCACATTTGGCCCAATTCAAACACATGGATCACCTGGTTTTAGATATGCTGAAGCTCTTACTAAGGAATTTAGTTTTTCCTACGTTCCATTTACGCTGCACAACTCCCCCTCCACTGATGCTAACATGGCAGGTTCAAATCCGAGTTGCTTTATTTTCTAGTTCCCAAATCTAAATGCTTCTTTACACTACCTGCAGAATAGATGTCCCTGCTGCATTGCTGTATGGCTCACCATTATGACTCACTGCACAGAATAACGGTTTACTGCTGGTGCTGTCAGGGAAAGCAATACTAGTTGCAGTCTGTTAGTAACTGCATCAACACAAAATAGCAAAGGCTGTAAATCTAGCACTGAAGCTTTGGATTCAAACCCTACCTAGCACATCGTGGTCATGTGTCATAATGGTCGCTAAAACAGTATGTATTTAACTATTTGGAAAGTGCTTCATTCAGTTGGTACGTGATACATAAATTTGCAGAGTCCATTTCTGGCATTTAGGATTCCTGTGTTCCTGACTGCTGTGTGTATGTCCCCTGCTTACACATACAGGTCCTATACTGTCTATGAATTAAAAAAGTATTTGGGGCTCAGTCTGGGTATGAGGTATATATAAATGTAAATAATTCTAATTTAGAAAAGTGTTACAGCAATATTATTTATTACCTACTGCATGAATATGATGGATGTGTTTTCTCTTGCCTTTACACATTATCCATTTGATTCCTTTAGCCTCTTGTCAATACCCATATTCACGGCTGCTCCTTCTGTTCAGTGAGCAGAAAGGAAAAGTATTTTTCTTTGAAGTTGATGTGAACACTGCTCAATGAATCATTCAGCAAGTACTACTGCAGCTCAGTCATCCTACAGGCCGTATTAGACCTAGGATCCTTGAATCTATAGCCAAAATGAGCCTTATTATAGAGTGTCTTCTGTAGTTAAGATAAGCACTAGTTTGCAAAGTATTAGAGGAAAATCCTATACTCTGATCTGAGGTATATTATAATAGGATCTACTTAATAAAGCACTTTCAACATGCTTTAATTTTAAATACAGTTAAATGTATTGCAATCTCATATTTATCTCTCTGGAGAGCCTGAGAATATTTTCTCCATTGTACTGCAAATGGAAAAGAATACTCCAGCGTCTTGACACATTCCTTTGGAGATTTTCAGTGCTTTAAATCAAAGCACCAAAACAAGAGTTTATTGTAGCAACCCAGAGGGAAGCATCATCTCCAATATCCTGATTCTTTGCAGCTGCTCATTCAGCATGGATGCAACCTGGTTATTAACAGCAACAAAGCTATCAAATGGGGACTTCCTTTGGAAGAAAGGCCATCTATATGTCTGCACTGCATATTCTTTACATGTAAGAGGTACCCATAAAAATTTTGGGCAATTTATATCCAGATGCATACCTACCTATATATTCTCATCCTTTATATGTACAAAGTTTTCATTACAGGAAATAAAATGTGTAAGGTGAAGAAGGCCATCAAGTTGAAGAGTCAAGATTTCAGAATAGGCAATAATAGAAGTCTTAATTCAGCTCCACCTCACAGAGAGGTTATGATATAGTTATTATTTATATGAATATAATTTTTCAGTTGGACTCCTGTCTCATTCAGCACTCAGAACAGACAGAGCTCAGAGAGTGAGTTATTATAACATCTTGGTTATGCTCACTCAAATTTTGGCCGTTGGCCTTATTAACTACATAACAGACTTTCCTATGCTGACTATAGAGTTGCTAATTTTCTCCTGGTTGTTTCTACAGTATTCTCTCCTGAACACCTCGGCTATTCCAGTCAATTTTGTTACTGTCCCCATTTTTCAAACAAGGGAACCAAGATACAGCAGAAGTGAAAAACACAAGAATTCATGGCCTAAATTGAAACACAAAATCTGATTTATCAGATTATACAGCCTTTTAAAGTACTTTGTATTTCAAAGCAAAGCTCCACTAGACTTCAGTTGTGGTTGTGAGAGCTCAGCACTTTCACAGCACTGAGTTAGGTTTGTAGAAAATAAGACCTACAATAAGTGACTACTTATCAAAATTTAAGAAACTTCTCCAGATTATTTTGTGGCAGTTGCAGGAACAGACTACAAGGGATAAGAATGGCATTTATTTGCTTTATCTGTGACACCATTCTTCCAACAAACCCCTCATCCTTTCACCACACACCTCATTTCTGCAACAATGAACTATATAACTTCCATTCCATGTACTTAATGAGGCTGGAGCCTTTTGGAGAAAAAAAGCATGTAATAAAATAGTGCGTTATAGTGTTTATGCACATGAATATCAATTTAAGATTGCAGAGAAAACCGACTGCAGTATTTCTTAACTTTTGACTGCCTAACTTTTGCAACACTAGCATTGTTTTAATGTATGAAATTACACTTAAAAGTGCCTGGGCTTTTACTATAGATTTCTTTAGGCAGAGCAATACATAATAGTGAGAGCTCTAGATATAGTTTAGTACAAGCTTCTGCCGCTTGAATTAATGAAGCTACAGAGGTAGCAGGCCATTATTTCTCAGGAGGAACAAGTAGTAAGAGTGTTTGGAACACAGATCTTCAAAGTAGTTTTCATAGCCATTTGCTAGTAGTGGAGGATGTTAGAATTAAGAATTCTTCAGCATTTTCCAAATGCCTCAAGTTTTAGGGGAAACATGCTCTCGAGTATTACTTCCTTCTGCACTTTTTAGTCTTTCTTTCACACGTGGTATGATTCCTGGTATGTGCAAGGAGCAATTGCAGGAGAAGTTCTGATCAATCATTGTAATCCTGGGACTGCACATATTCAGGGACATTAGAGGCAGACTGAATTTATGCTAATTTCAGCTTAAGTGGTGCCCGTTTCACAAAATTTAAAATGCTAGAAAACAGATCTTCCTACAGCAAACATAATCACAGATTTTTGCCAGCAGTACTAGCTATAACAGATTAAACATATTACCTAATCTACAAAAATTAAGAAATCAAATTTAGGAAAACAGAGAGGCATGTTTTGATGTACCCCAAACTTAGTTACTTTGGGACTTCATCAGAGGTGACACGAGGTACCTTGCTTTCCATCCAAGTGATTTTATTCTGTTTCTGAAGTAGCACTCAGAAATCTTAGAAGAAAACCTAGGTAGCAGTAATGAAGCACCTTGCATAAGAAATTTTTTTTAAAAAGAGAGGGAGAGAAAAAGCAAAAGAGAGCAAGGCTTGTCCATACTTGCAATAAAACATCCATATCAGAATCAATCCAAAACTTCTGCAGTTTATTCACTGCTGTTCATGGTAGATTTATCAAGGGTATACACATTCTTAACTCTTGTAAACAAATTACTCTTCAGGTACATATCTGAGCTGTATGAAAAATATGGATGGTGCCAATAACTCTGGTACTCAGAAAAACACCCTATTAGATTATCACAACTTAACTGAAATCAGAACAAACAGGATATATGATGGGTTGTTAGAATATAATTCAAATGCTTCCATACAGAAATGCATACAACTTCACATAATGAGACACATGTATGGTTTTATTAGAAAATGCATCTCACACAGAAAACAATGCACCTCTACTTCCACGTACATAAAACATCCATCTTAACAGCTGGAGAATGCTGCCAGGCAGTGATGTGGGCCATAAGGAGCTTAGCAGTTGCATTCCTTTCCTGCCTCTCCCCTGAAAATACTCTTGGACCCAGTTAAGCAAAAGAAAACAGAGGCAGATTGTAAGACAAGCCATGGGGCAGTAAGTTATTCCTGATGTAGAAGTATGTCTTTAACAAATGGAAAATAGTGGTATGATACTTGATACAATTTTATTTTCCTTTCTAAGTTATGGAAGCATCCAGAGGAGGATTAAAAAAAACCACAAGCATGTGATACTAGCCCTCATCCCCAACTGACAGCAACGGGGAAATAAATCATTCCGCTCCAAGGCACTAAGATACTCTGCCACGCATTAATATGTTCCTCGAAACCTGTATTCTGCAGATATGTGTATTTTGGATGGGGACACAATCCCAAACTCTGCAGCAGCAGCAGCGTCTCTTGTGGTGGCAAAATATAGCCCACCAGGCCTCCTACTGATGCAAAAGCTTCTTGCTGGCTTACTGTATCTTGCTCTTCTGTGCGGGGGCTGTTCCCACCCCACACCAGTTTGCTCCACAGCACCCCCAGGAACTGGCTGGAGCAGGAAGGGCTGCCCTGCTTGGAGCAGCTGATCAGGACAAGCTGCTCCTGCCCCACTACAAGCAAGTGGCTCCCATGGCTCCTGCAGGCACTTGGAAAGACGCCTCCTGCCAGGAAACAGTGGCAGAAGGAAGTTTTTCATGATAAAAGAGTGGTGGCCTGGTGTACACCCTCCAATGCCCCACTTCGAACACTACTTACAGCCAAGTTCAGCTGGCCCTGAATCTCATTCTCTCTCCAGATGGTGATTAGTGCCCACATATTGGTCTCAAGCCATAAGGCAGCATGTTCACAGGAAGGCCTGTAGTGAGATGTTAGCAGTTGAAAAGAAGCAGAGCCAATCATTGCAGAAGGAGCAGACAGCTGAGAGAACAGCATGAAGCTGCACTCCATGGTCTGAGCAGTGCTGCCTGTACAATTAAGCAGCTTCCAACAAACCTGACCTCTGTTCAACTGACTGCAGAAAGCAGACAAAAAGTATCCTCCCCAGGAATGACTGCTCTGTTCTGCTACAACAATGCAGAAACTGGCTCTACCTTAGGGGTTGTTCCACCACTGAAACCTGTTCACCTTTATAAAGCGCAGCAGAAGACTTCACAGTAGTTTTTACTCAATATCTAACCCAAGTGGCAATGTGATTATTAATAGAACTACCCTCCATGGATAAATATAATGTGTAAAAAGAACCGATCATGGTCAGGACACTGGACTGGCATGGACAAGGCTAAGGAATAAGTGAAGTATTATCACTGTTGCTAAATAGTCTGTGTTGGTATCACAGGAAAGGCAGACAGAGATGTAGGTTTAAACACAGAGGTTTATAAGTACTCTGATCACACCCCAAAAGGCTTCATCCATCTCCTGCAAACACTATTTTCACTTCACATTTATCAATTCAATTCTTCAGGTGGAATATAGTTGACATAATGATACTGTTCATGACATTCCTTATGAATCCAATTAATTTTAAATTAAGTGCAAGGCCAAAACCTTGAATTCAACCTATAACTCAATAGAAGTGGCATTAAGAGAGAAAATAATACAGCACAGGATTTTGGCAGTTTGCATCATGGAAAAGGTGGTGCACAGGAATTTGGACTTACTGTATCTTCTGCAAGCTTTGAAGTCCCTGGTCATGAATATGAAAATTACCATGACTGAACTTCAATTAAAAAAAGAAAAGGAAATGCAATTTGTAGAGAAGACCATTTCTCACAAAAAAGAAAAACAGAATCTAAAACCCAACAAATCCAGGTAAAGATAGTTTAACATACTATCTTCAGATTGAAAGCGGACGTGTTGGAAATGCTATATGCAAGTGCTGAGTGACTTCCTTTCTCCACCTCTATTGTCTTAGCTTTTCTGGAATTCCCTGTCAGTCTGGTTTTCTTCAGCCAAGTACTGATCTCAAGTGTTACGGGTGACTAGCAGTACCTGCTGTTTATTCTGGATATAAAAACAAGTTCTCTTTTGTCCATCATTGCCATTTTAGTCCATATTGCATCAAAACTGTCACTCATGGCATGACAAAGAATCAGGAGCGAAAAGAGAAGAGGCAGATGATGGTGGCTGCAAAGGCAGACAACAGGTGAAAACTGAGAGAAAATAATGGAGCTATGTTACCCTATCAAGACATTAAAAAGCCACAAGACATGAGGGTCCACCCAAATATAAAAACCAAAACAAAGCATGAAAACATAATGAAGGACAGAGAAAGAAGAAAAGTGTGACTAATCAAAAAGGCACAAAGAATGGCCCAAAAGAAATTCTAGCAAAACACAAGTGGTTTAATTTCATATTTAAATTCCTAAATCAGAGGCAATTTTGAGTGAGTAAATTAATACTGTATGCACTCCATGCGTTTGATTATCAGGACATTTTTAACTATACACATAATTTTAGACTATCATCTGTCTCTGTTTAAACAATCAGGACTGGACTCCCATCTGTGTTCAAAATTTGTTCAAGTCTGACAGTTACACAGGTAAAAAAATGAAACTTCCTAATGTCTATACTTCCTATACTATGCTTCCTATGCCCTTTCCCCAGAAAACAAGACAGGGCTGCTGATACGCCCTGCGTCCCAATGTCAGGTATATCTAAAGCTCTCTGGTGTTCTATTTAAGGACTCCGTCAGCAAACAGCCCCGTGCTACCTGCCATCAATCACTAGAAAGCCATTTACAGAGCAAGGATGGCTTAGAAATTTTAA
The DNA here is from genome assembly GCF_947461875.1 of Haliaeetus albicilla. Taxonomy (NCBI): domain Eukaryota; kingdom Metazoa; phylum Chordata; class Aves; order Accipitriformes; family Accipitridae; genus Haliaeetus; species Haliaeetus albicilla. Next base: position 35,559,890 of record NC_091483.1, on the reverse strand, counting down.
AAAGGACTAGAATATTTTACAAACTTTAAAGTACTTTATGCCACAATTTAATCTAATATTCTTGCTGTACTTTGTATATAAGAAAAGACAAGTGTCTCAAATAAGGATCACTTACTCTAGGAAGCCCCTGATGGGGCTATAAGCTGACTGGTAACCACTGAATATACACCTCCTTATATAATGGATTCTGTTCAGTATGTGATACATACAGCATGATTCAACAGAAGCTGTGCTCACCCCAGTATGCACTATCTGTTTCTATGGATTCAGATTCCAGTTTGTGCAGAGTTCATTTCAAAATACAGTTTGTGCTTTTCTGAATAAACAGGTTTAAATTAGGCCCCTAACTCAGCCTTTATAAATTCAACTATAGCACATAATAGGATTATTTACCACTTTTATAAAGTGACAAGTGTCTGCTACACAAGTATTTGGGGAATTATACAGTTTGAATGCCTTCAGTTAAAAGCCAGCCTCCAGCCTCCATATTTTTATAAGATCAAAGCTGGTATTCTCTGTTTAGCCCCCATTCAGAAAGAAGATGTCAAATCTCAGCTGGAGTCTTTCTGTATTCAGACTTTAACAGCCACTGATTATGCCCTATCAGAGTTAAACCTGCTGGAAGCTGTTTGGAAAAATCCTCCTGTAGCTTCCTTTCCCTGTGCCTTCCTCAAAGCACTGTGTAGGATACCAAGGTAGCCCCCAACCCAGAAGAGAGCTCAGGCCAAGGCTCCCCCATAACCCCTGATTCTTATGGCTGCGATAGAGACACCCCCAAAAATTAACACAGCATGACTTTGTATCGGATTCTTCCATAATTCTCTGCACATACAAATGAAGGAGGAGAAGCAGGTAAAGTGTGACCCTACGTTTCCCTCTAAATTACTACCCTTTTTTCCCCACAGATTCCAGAAACACAGTACTCCTGTTGGAGGCACTAACGGAAGATGGGGAGGAGGGCAGGCGGTAGAAGGAAATACCTTTTTATCTCCAAACTCCATGCAGAAGAGGCTCATCTTTCTTTCTTGTACAAGGGTAAGGAGAGGTGGTAGTGTTCAATGTCTATAGCATGTAAATTTTACTCAGAAAAATCTCTTGTAACACAGGTCGGGAATGATCCCTGAGGCCACTGAAGACTAGATTCCCACAATTGCAGGCAATAGTACTACAGATGTCTTAATCTGTTCCACACAGCACCATAAATCATATCTTTCGGTAAAACACACACACACAAATTTAATGTGCCATAGGAAGAGAGTAGAAGAGACTAAGGTCCCTGAAATGGCACTGGATTATTTAGATAACACTTTGAGCAGATCTGAAAAGGCTCATGACTCATATTACAGAGCACTGCAAAAATCAAACCAATCAGCCAAAAAAAACCAAACTAAAAAATCCACAAAAATCAAACAAAAAACCAGCTGTACCATTCTCAGAGCAAATTTCCTGCTGAGCCTGAATAAGATGATGACAATCTAAACAAAAGCACACTAACCAGGTACTTGACAATTCCGTGTCACGAGGAACACTCATATACCCTGATTTTAGCTCCTCTCTAGTTGCAACCAGTCCAGCTGATTCAGGGGACAACAAACAGAAGGGAAACAAAATAAGCCGCAAGACAGCCACCAACTCCAACAGCACTATCCATCACTGGGCAAGAAGGGAAAGGGTCAGGACAAATCCCTCCTGATTCACAGAAAAACATGAGGAAGCCCTGGTGCATAGGAGTAATGTGGTGTAAATCCTTAAAAAAAACAGTTATCCAGACTCCTTTCAAGGAAGATAACCTTTCTATCCAGGAAGATAACCTCTCTCTTTGCTAGATCCAAGGGAAAACAAACAAACAAAGTCGGATAACCAGGGATCCACAACACAAACTGAATTTCTTGTATCAGATATGTTCTCTTCTGGTTATACACCTAAATTTCCATAAGATCATCAAGACCCATTTAAAACACTTGCCTTCACTGTACTATTCAGAAGGCCATTCTCAGTCAGCTCCAAGTCATGCTTTTTCAATAGTTCGTAGGATTTTGCCCAGAATCATTATAATAATTGTAATCATTTTAGATGTTTGTTGTGCTAGTAAATATTTTATCAGTTTTAAATGCCTTGGAATTTGAAATCTGTCTCAAATCCATTTGCAAAAGTACAGGGAAACAATAAAATGGACTAGTACAAGTTAGACAAAATTAATTCCATCCTGGGGCTTTGGTGGCAAAATAAACTGAGGATTAACGAATCTTCTGATGAAGCTGTGTCCTTACAGCTCCCTACAGCTCATATATTATCTCTGTAAAAAAACAAGTTTCTAAAAATTCCTTATGTACTTGTAGACAGAACAAAAATTATTGATGTCACTTCATATAGTCATTTTAGTACTGAATATAGGGTATTGATTTTAATGTCTTGAAATATGTAAATTAAATGGATTTTTTCTAACCATACATCACAAATATGTAATACATACAACAGCTGTACAGATTAATGAAATGTCAGATAAGGTCTGGTCCATATGCAGTAAAGGTTGTGATAAATATCAAAATAATGGTACTCCTGCCTTCACATGTTGCATTAGGCAGATATGTAAAATATCTGGTTTGCTATCATTTAATGTACAGCATCAAAATGGGTTAAAATTAACCTACCTTAATGCTGCTGCTGAAAAGATGAACTTTTACTTCCCCTGCCTGTGTGATCCCACTGCCTCCCTACCTCTGGCAACACCATGGTTACTTGGGCATGCCATCACCCGGATTTGAACACTGAACTGGCTGAAAACCAGCTCAGAAGTGGTGGTGGGGGGTGTAAATCCAACCCCATCCAATAACAAATCAGTTAGCTTTTGGTGAAACGAGCTCCCTGATCCAGCTGAGAACACAGGTGCTACTACCTGTACAGACAGGGGAGCAGAAGATGACCATCTCTCAGTGGCAATGTGAACTTTGACTAGCTTAAACAGATCACAGAAACCAGGCTGTTACTCTGCTGCGTGGAAAGAAAATATTTACTGGTGTAAGCCAGGCATTTTATAACACTGTTATGGAACTCAAGTCCTCTACCAATTTATCCAGCTCAAGGGTATGTAACATGTTTCATGAAACTTATGCCAGGACAAAAAAGCTGTATTAAGGTCAGGCTTTAGTAATAACAACCCATTCTACTGTTAGCAGAAAGGACAAACTAGTATTTAGCACTTTATTTGCAAAACAGATACTGCTTTGCACCAAGAAAGGAGATCTGTGCATCTCAAAACTGCATTAAGGACAAGATATAAACATTCAGGGGATTGGTCTTTCTACCCTGACCTCCCATCCAACAATGCTTTCTCATTTCATCATTAAACACTGTCCTCATTTTTAAATGACGTGACTTTTATGTGTGAGATTACAGCCATATACTTACAAGGGTTGCTATGACCATATTCTTTGCTGAAATACAATGCTAGCTTGCTTGCTTTGAAGGTAATTCTGGGCATGACGGCAGCTGCAGCATCCACAAACAAATTGAAAAGATTTTAGAACATTATGGCCAAAGAAGCTCTTATTAACAATCTGCCTTTACATATTACTGGTAAACACTTCTCTAACTGTGATTACTGTTCAAATACCATGTAGTATTTCTCCTCAACAGCTTCTGTAACATGGACAGCATTCTCTTTTTAGCTAAACTGAACAGACTAAACAAACATATCCTCCTTGCTCTCTCAGTCCTGGCCCCTTTTAACCAATCACACCACACACTACATCCAGCCCTTTCCCTTACCTTTGTCCTCCAGGGACACCTGTGTCATCCATTCTCTAACAGTTTCCAAAGTTTCAATATAAAGTACATCCTAACAGGCTCACTGGACTTCCTCACTTCCATCAACCCCAGTGATCACCAAAGGTTCTTTGACGAAGTAAGGTAGGAAACTCAGGTAAGAAGCTGACTTTGGAGGTGGGAACTCATAAGCAGTAAAGGATTGTGCCAGCATGTGGCCCAGCGTATTGCATTCATAGTCTGTTTGTCTCTCTTGCTTATTTTTGTGCTCCTGTCCTCTCAGTACTGATGGTAAAACATCTGGCCAACAGGTGAAACTACAGCTACCAGGCAGTAAGAAGCTCCTTGCACCTTCTTGGAAGCAGCTGATTCCAGTTACTGTCAAGGTCAAAGATGCAAAACTAAAAGAATTCAAGACCTGAAGTAATATGACAGTTTCTATGTCCATAACATGAGTATCCTTCATTTACCACCAGATTCCCAGTCCCCGCAAGTCAGCTCATGAAAACACAGGGAGATCTTTCTTGCCCTACTTAAGTTCCTTTCTTCACTACTATCAGGGTCAGCATCTTGTTAAGAGAAAAGTGCTACTTTGACCACTTGGAATAGTAGAAGCTGCACTTACAGTCTTATTTTCAGATTATTGTAGTAAAGTATCATTTAAGAAAACAAAAAATGTCTTACTTCCTCTATGAAATCATGTCCATTAATCCAAGCTCTTGTAAAATTGTCTATATGTTTTGCACTTACATATCTCTTTCTTGCTAAAAGCATGGTAAGTGAGAATACACACTAGTCAGCATTAAACAACTAGGTATTTTAAAATGTTAACTGTACATGGTAGTGTAAAATTACAAATGGTCAAAAACCCCATGTTTTGGCCAGAAGGAAAGAAAATTATAAAAATGTTAATAGGAGTCAGATTTTGAAGGCCACACTTGTAAAATAATCCCAGTGCAAAGAAAAGGTACAGAATTAATATTCTTACCTAGTGTCCCATTCTTTCATCTCCCTGCTCCTTTAAGTGCATAAATCTTGGCCAATTTTTAAAAATAACTGTTTGTAGAGCTATTTGTGGGCTCTCTTCTCTCCTCTTACTACTTTTTAAAGGAAGCAAAATATAACTAAATTAACTTCTGTTGCAACTCCAGCTAAGTCAGTGAAATTACACCAGGGATTAATTTGCCTAAGTGTGTCTGACCATGTTCTGAACAGAGTTCTCTGGTCTGCTCAGATAAACTTTTGCAGGGTTGTTTTGGGGTTTGGTTTTTTTTTTAGGTAAACCAGCATGCACATTTAGATGTCATGATCCACAGGCTGCTGGAAATGTCTAAATGTAAGGTACAGGTAATTGGGTTGGGGATAGGACACTCAATATGGTCTTCAACTGCAGAACTCCCTTGGCTACAGAAATGAGAGCTCATTCACCAGGGGAAACACAAGGCCTTCCCTTTGCAAAAGCTTTTCTGCAGTGACATTATATAACAGGCTGGCATCAACTCCCCTAAGACAAACACTCAGAAATATTTCAGAACTTTAAATAATTAAACAAACAAGAAGCAAGCAATGATCCAGGTATGCCAACTGTGAAACACAAGGGACAGATGGAGAACAGAGCTTTTCAGGTGGAGATCTGCCTATGGAAGTATTAGGAATGCCTGCAACTCATAAACATGAAACCAGAACCTGGAAAGGAAGGATAAAGTATTAAGGAGTGAATATAATATGTGCAAGATTTTTTGTTTGTTTGTTTGAAATACAGATTTTAAATTGTATCGACATGCAGGAAGCAGCATTCCTATAAAAACCACCCAGGTGGATTATGTTAGTATTGCTGGCATATAGTGCAGTGACAAAATGAGCAGTGATTCCCACAACTGCTGGCATATAGAAGAACTCCTAGCCTCACGGCTGATGTGTTAAGTCCTTTCAATGTTGAGTGACAGTAATGTATAAGAGTTGCGTACTCATATCCATCAGGATACAAATACCAGAAATTAATTAACAGATTTGAAAACATTTTTTGATGGTAGGAAACCAGCACAGTTGGATCCTGCAACCAAGGTCTGAAATTGCACATAGGAAGCTGAATGGTGATGACTAAGCAAGAAGTCATAATACAAGAAGGTTAAAAAAAAAAAATTTTAAAAAATCCACTGCCTAGACAGTTAGGTAGCAACTTATGTGTCTCACAATGCTTCCCATAGTGCCACGTTCATAAAGTTTATTTTGCATTCTCACAACAGTCCCTTTCATTACATCTCATTTCAAAATTAATTTCTTTTAAAAGACTTATGCATGAACTGTTCTTGTTAAACTGTTTAACACTCCAATTCAAATAGTATGAATAAAAGAACATTTTGTAACTCAAGGTGATTGAAATCCCAAATGACTGTGTGATCTTAAGTTCTGGTTCTTGCCTTTTTCTTTTTTTTCTTTTTTAAATCATTCTTCTTTCTTTTCTGCAATCCCTTCTTGTTCTCATCTTAATTTAACACCCAGTCTGCCAACCTTCTGTGTAAGTTATTACTTGGTACAAATCAGAGTGTCAGATGAAACCCTTCAAGAAAGAAATGCCTCTCTGTTTTGAGAAGAGCTCTACATACATACGGCCATGTAAGTGATAAGCATGAAGTATTAAAAAGAGGCACCTAGGACTACTTTGTTGGAGCTTATCTGATTATCAGCTTTAAATCGAGGAATTCTCCCTTTCTGACAATATGGTGTAACAAATGCTATTCAGCACTCTCAATCCCATAATCCAGTGAACTGCATTACTTGCAGAATAACTTTAATGGAAAGGATATAAAATTCAATCATGAGATGAATAAATTAGGACCTTTCACAATAGAGTTTATGTGGAATAAATACACCAAGGATGTGTTGGGGCCAAAAGTACCCTCTCATTCTTTGAAAAGAAAGACATAATAAATGTTTACCTCAAGTAAACAGAGCATCTCATTATAGAAGACATCTGTAAAGACTGAAGGGAGTTTCATATATAACCAGTATGTCACCAGAATGCTCTTCCTAGAGTATTAATGAAATAAAATAATAAAATAAACACAGACCCATTAATACTGCTGCCACTACAAATATATTTTAATGCTTATAGCAGGAATCAATTGCAATATACTTTCCCTAATAAATTAATAATAGGAAGTCAGATTTCACATTTAACCTATTTCCATAGTTCAGCATGACACGCTACCCATACCTGATATTGTAATCTCTGTTTTCCTCCTCTTTATTGTGCAAATTATTTCTTCTTCCCTTTTCTGACTGATACTGCCATCCTATTACCACCCCCTTATTCTCCATAAATGCCTTCTTTCATCTGCCTTTAAAACTCTATGCTTCCTATACAGTCTCTAATCCTTGATTCCCATGCAGCATCTCTCAGCATCTCCACCTACAGAAAGTGCAATCTCTTCTTGTTCATCAGGTTCATCTTCTCTCTTCCTCTCCTTTTCAATACCAAACTCCACCCCCCATGCTAGGTAATTCTAGTTAGGCCATAACTCCTGGTCAGCTGTCACAACCCAGAGACCAGTTAAGCAGCTCAAGAAGCAACAACCTTCTAGAAAACAACCCAGAGTTGAGTCAGACAGCAGGGCTTAAAAAATACTGAAAATGTCTATTGAGGCTTCTCTTCAAATGACCAGGCTTGCCAGGCCCCAAGCCACTCTAGGAAAGACCCTAATTAATCTTCGACCTTTGTAATAGGTATGGAAGAGGAAATCTTGGCAATTACAGTCCCAATACTCCATTTGCAAGGCTAATTTAGGAAACAAAATGAAAAAGGGGGGGAAATGCATGTGGTTTTAAAAAAACTAGATTAAATCTTACTTTAATTGTTTGCAAAACCGCCTTCTTGGACTCCAAAGCCTGGCTCTGCACCAAACCATACAGTAACGAATACAAGAGGCTTAGAGTGAAAAAGTAAAACTGAGGAAGACAAAAGGATTCAAGCTCTGGGTAAGAATATCAACAGGTCTGAAAGTTAACATGTACACAGACACCAAAGAAAATCTACAAACAGAATAAGAAATTACTTGCTAACCTTACTCTATCTGGGTCTTATTTTTGTTCCTACCTTTCTGAAAGGTGGAGTCCATGCTAGGGTTCATGATGAGGTGAGAGTTCGTGTGGGAAGGGAGAGACAGGTTATTGTCATCAACAAGAAATGCCATTGCAATGCCAGAACAGGTACAGCTGAGTATTCATCATGCTAAAAGATACAGCTCTCTGCATCTAGACAGACCATTACTGAAAACAATGACTCAATCTTTAAAAGGCAAGAGCATTTAGAACATGTGGGCTCAATACTGGTAAGTTAAACTACCTTTGCTACCAAAAAGTGTGAGCAATGCAAGTGAAACACGTCTGCATGTGGAGTTTGTCATGCTAATGCTTGCCCGAGCCATAGTTCTTCTCATCTGGGACTATATACCCTCCACGTACAATGGAAACAAGTTAGGTCTGGCATCAGTCATACAGTGTGACTATAAATATAGTAGAAACTATGAGTCCATATAAACAGTAAGTACCTTAAGGTGAACTGTTTAATATCGGAAAGCTGGATTTTGTCATCTTGCTGCTTCATTTATTGCTCCTCAGTTAACAGAGAAGTTAGTTGTCATTTAAAGCTGCTGAAAGGAACATGAATAAATGCTGAAATGCTCTTGCCTTCTGCCTGTTGCTAGGATTAACAGCAAAAGGTAGCAGCCACCAACTGCCTAGTAATTCAGGAAGAATTGCTGAAGGGTCAGTAAGGTACCAGGAATTTCAATCAAAGGCTAAAAAAAACTTGTCTCCTATCCCCAAACTCCTTCAAAAGTAAACACACTACTGCACTCACAACTTTCCCTCTGGGAAGACAATCAGAAAGACAACAAACTGCATGTGTCATGTTATGCACATCACTTAGCATCCTTTGGAAAGCATCCAGAGAAACTATGGTGATGAGTACCTTTTAAAAAAATACTATGAAAGTATTCCCTCCTTGCATGGAGGGAGCTTTCTTGTGGTTTATTTCCTGAAAGGTTTAAATCAGAACAGAAACAATAAATGATAAAACCAAATCAGATTAAAATGAAACTAGCATTTCCTAGGAGGGAGAGCTGCTCTTTTTGAATCCCCTGGCATTAGCCAGGTCACTCTTTAGTAAAGAGCAATTTCTGATAGAATTGCCTGTATTAATCCCTAAGCTCCTGAAAGAGATATATTACTCTCAATCCTTTATATCTGTGTAGGAATGATGAGACAATGATTGTTTGCAGGAAATTAATTCCATATACAGCAAGAAACTGATCAGTACCAAGAAAGGTTTCCACAACAAGAATGTGTGCCTAGGTATGTTAGCTTGAGACAGCAAACCTAAAGTAACTTAGCACACAAAAAGCCTCATTTTTGGTTTGGTTTCTTTGAAAGCATCTTTAGACTTCCCTAGAGAAAGGCTCTGCCTACAAGTGATGACCATGCATGATATAGAACTACTGGAATTCATGGCATGTAGTTAAGTAAATTCAGAGGATGTTTAATAAATATGTAAATGAGGGGAAAACAGAGAACACCACAATGTTAGCAAAGCCACACCAGTATGAAAGGTTCCATTCCCAATAAAACATCAAATCTGACAGAAATAAGGAGCTTTATTAGTGACTCTAAAAACAGTGCAAGGGAAAGTGATACTACGGCCTAAAAAGATTTTAAATTATATCTTACCGAAGTTACAGTAAGCTATCTTGTCTCTTCAGATAACTGTGATGGTAAATTTCACAAAAGATCTGAAGCAACTTTTCAAATCACGAATAGATCTAGGAGTAACTATTCAACACATATACATAAACTCAAAAAAACCCCTCAAAACACCAGGACATTCAATAGAAATTAGTTTTACAGCTGTTTTGTAGGGATTCGAAGATAAACTGTAATTAAGAGATAGTGGGGTTTCTAGAAGATCCTAGTAGATGAGGCTTTGAAAATTTAACCGGGAGGGAATTAACTGATGAAAGAAAATTAAAAGATTATTAGCAAACAAATAATTAGTCATCAAGCAAGATTCTCCCTGCAGATTTTCTTTTTAAAACAGGTCAAACAAAAAAAACCCTCTGCAACAGTTCCAAAGATGAAACAATTTTCCTCAGCTGAAATGCTTTATACAAAAAGATGAATTCATCCAATGGATTGCACTGGGAGCTGTCATTGGGCAAACTCATCATTCAAAGCCTATCAAACTGCAAAATACCAACAGGAGTACTAGGGGCGGGGGACATCCCAGAATCTATACAGGAAAAGCAAAGGTCCCATTAAAGGTCCGTGGACACTGGCCCAGCCAGCTTCTCCCACACTAGAGAATGAGTAGGGTCAGAATGGAGTGAGGCATTAGCGCAAAGGCCTGAACACAGTGGCAGCTGCTCGTCAGAAACAACTGGATCCTGCTCAAGCAGGTTCTCATAAGATGAACTCCCACTCAGAGACCTGCACCAATTCATGACTGGACCTGAGGCCAGGAAACTGGTACAAGGCATTATACCTCACTCCTGCATGAGGGTTTAGCCAAGTGATGGGAAAGCAGTAAATTGATCCTGTTTACCTGTAGACAAGTAGTAACTGTATCTGGCCATGCCAAAAGGACTTATGTGTTTCCAAAACTTGGGAACATAACCTAGCAAAGAGGTAAAAACTGCTCCTCAATTACGATTAAGAACCAGTAAGTCCAAATGGCTGTCATAAATAGCTCTATGCTATAAAAGGATATTGGGGTGCTAAATGTGAGTCAAATCTAGGCATAATTTTCATTTGTTTTCTGTTTAGTCATCTCTCCTAGCTTTACAATTGTGCTATTTTGAGTTTCCTAAATAAACACTTTTATTTGCTTTTACCTACCATCAGATGTGCAAAAATGGGTTCGAAGTAAAGGACAACAATTGATCATAATCATCTTATTGGCAAGGTGAACCCATAAACAGGCTTCTGGTCTAGGTAGAGTCCAGTGCATCAAAAAGTTCCTCCCTGAATTCCCATTACCATAGTACTAAATCTAAAAGCTACAGAGAAAAAGGTGGTACCCGCTAAAGATCATAAAGGAAACAGGGACAGGAGTTCCACTGGCTGATGACAGCTAGGGAATTACCCAAGGTGGCTGAAAAGTTGTCTGGACCATTGGGCTCAAAGGCTATTGGCCAACGATTCAAAGTCCTACTGACTGGCAAATATAAGTGGTGTTCCTCATAAGTCACTTCTGGGGCTGGCACTACTGAATATCTGCAGCAACAACCTGATCAACAGGACAAACTGTACTCTCAGGAGGTTCTCAGGTGACACCAACTTGGAGGGGGCTGTTGACATGCTGGAAGGTCACAGTCCTTGGGAAGGACCCTGACACAGGTCCCTGCCTGTCATTCAGAAGGCCCCTGGCAAGCTGGAGGGATGGCCTGCCAGGAACCTGAGGAAGCTCGAGGCACAGCCTGGGGCTGGCAGGCCAGTGGCAGCCCTGCTGAGAAGGGGCTGAGTCCCGGTGGACAAGAAGGAAAGCACGAGTCAGGAGTGTACCCCTGCAGTGCTGAAGGCCGATCACATCCTGAGCAAGAGCGTAGCTGCCAAGTACAGGGAAGGGACTATTAGCCTCTGCTCAGCAGTTTGGGAGGCTTCATCTGGAATACCGCGTGTCCAGTTTGGGGACCCCCTGGAACAAGAGCAATATTGACAGCCTGGAGAAAGCCCAGAGCAGGGCCACAGAGGTGGTTCAGCATGGAAAAGAGCGGACTGAGGGAGAGGAACTGTTCTCTTCAAATACCCCTCAGAGGCCACAGAGAAGACAGAGGCAGACTCTTCTCAGAGGTGTATACAGCAAAAGGACAGGAGCCAACAAGTTGGAGCAAGGGCAGAGCTGGCTGAGTATTAGGAAAAAAAAGTTTCCCAAAGAGGGTGGTTAAGCCCTGGGTCAGGCTGTCCCAGCAGAGCCTGCAGAAAATCCATCCCTGGAGACACTCAAGACTTCACAGGAAGAGGTCCTGTGCCATTTGACTGAGCTTTCAAGGTAGCCCAGAGACTTTCAGAGGTCCCTACCAATCTGCATTCCTCTCTGAGCCTGTGCTTGGTTGGTTTGTTTGCTTTTAGCAGGGTGAGCAAACATGGGGATTTTTGATAGGGGAACCTCTGGACATTTGTACTCTCCAGCACACATTTATTCAGTGAAACATGTGCGTGACAGATGCAGGCATGAACAAATGGATACCCATGACAGAGTAGGTCTGTAAGTTCAGCCAGCAGTGTAAATATCTGTTGTGTCCAAGTATCTGGACATCTATCTTTCTCTCTTCACGTTTTCTAAAGGAACTTCCTTCCCCTTTTCAAGATGATCCTCCTCCTTCCAGGGCTTCAGAAGCCATTTGTAGAAGGGACTATTTATAGTCAGGGCTGTGCAAGCAGGAAAGATGTGGGTAAGGTAAGGGAAAATCTATTTGCTCATCAAAATTTCTCACCTTGGAGATGAGAAGTTTAGATGATTACACATGCAGATGTGTATGCATACATACAGGGGTTATTTTATTTTGGCTTTAACATTTGCTCCTGTTCTAAGTTGTACCCACATGTCCTCTTCAGGCTTATATATTTGATTAAATTATTTGCAGAGTGGTCCTGTGGCTAGAGACTTTCAGAGGACCCTCCCAATACAATTTTTTCCCCGATCCTGTGTGACATGAATCCCATGGATGCTTATAACACAAGGGAAAAGAAACCTCCTCAGTCATAATAGGTACAGAAGCCAGTGACGTAATTGCCAGGGACAAGATCCTAAACCTGTTCATAACAGAGACAAGGTCTCAGGTAGAATGAAGAAAAGGAAGCCCTAGCACAGAGCATTGATCCACTAGGACCTTCTAGTGGAAATTCCAGAACAGTAAAGATGAATAGGCAAGTAAAGATGAATTGGCTCTGACTACAACATTTACGCTGCCAAGGCCTGGAGATGAAACAAGCCCCATCTACTTCAACAGTATAGTGTTTTACAAGGATATACAGAGTTTCTCCCTGTACTGCCTCAACTGCCAATGGCTGGCTTTAGAAAAGTTCCCTGAATCCTTCTAATCCCACTTATCATTCTTATTCCCTTTGAGAAAATGAGCATAGATACAATTAGTCTGTTCAAGAAGAACTTAGCAGAATATCAGACTCTCTGTACAATAATAAACAGCGTCTCCCATTACACTGAGGCCCTATCCTTACATCTCATTAATGCCAAGGTAATAGCTGACAGAAACAATTTTTCCAGTTAGTAACATCCAAGAAGAAAGCCAAACAATTAAGGGGCTAGTTTCACAACAAAACCCAGGCATGAACTTTATAGTTTACATGGATCAAGTTGCTGAAAGCTCCAGTTTACCATTTCAAACACATGATCTGGTACAATGATTAAACCAGACTCGATAGCAGATGCTGAAGAAAACCATCAGCCATGACAAAAAAACCTAGACCGGCAGCTGCTGTCTCCCTTATTTAACTATGGGGATTGCTACCAATCTCCCCATGCTTCTCCCTGGTCACATTTCTCTGTAACCATCAAGACAGAGACATCTTAAACCTGATAAAGCCTGACTGTAGCGAGCCATCCTCGACACCACACAATGTCCCAGATTTAATATAAAAGATAAAAGACACAGTGAGGCTGGCCCAAGAGAGCCTGCTAGGAACCAGCCTGATTAGCAGAAACATTACAACATAGCAGCCTAACTGAGGGTTGAAGCATTGCTGTTATTTCATTCAGCAAAACTGTTTTCAAAATAATAGCTGAATAGCTGGGTTAAGTGCATTGCCTACGCTATGAACCTGACAAGAGGAGCTGCCTGGATCCTTGAACTGAAGCTCTTTATCATCACAAGTGAAAAAATCTGGACCCTATGGGACACAAACTGTCACAACAACAGAGGGATTAAGAAGTTCAGATAGTGAAAATCTTTCCAGGTGTCTTCCGGCTACCGTCCAGGAATATCCATCTAATTCAGCATGGAAACTAAACTAAATCCACAAACTTACCTGGGAATCTATGCAGTGGGTGCATTAGGAACTAAGGACTATCATTGAAGAAGAGGGAAAACAATGTTAGTAAGAAGATATAATTGGAAAACATTAAAGCCCCTTCATACTGACTAAGAGGACAGTGTGATTCTGCATTCATTTAAGGTATACGCACACCAGGTGACAGTTCGGCTCCTTTCCCATGCCACATGTTGAAAAGAGCCCAGGGAAGGTTCAATACATGAATAAACAGGATTTTATCGTGTGTATTGACAGACTGATTTAACTGATTCCTGGACTCAAGGAATTAAACCAATTTTACTGTTCTCAAGGCCTAAACAAGTTAAATAGGAAGTCATCTGAGCTACATGAAGCTTCAACCACTTTTAAGAGGATTAATATACCCTCATCCTCAGATTCTGTCTGTTGCTCTATACTTAAGACAATGTCAAAATTTACAGGGCAGTCTCGAAGGCTCACTTGGAACAGCTGTCCACCATCCTGCAGTCTCTCACAGCTCACCGTAAGAAAACTCAAGATACACAAAACTTAACTTGCGTTTTGGGGAAAAGCCAAGTACGACACCACATCAGTGAAGTTGCTTGCTTCTTTTATCAGCTCCCCTGCCCAATACAGTTTTCAGAAGGCATTAATATTACAGGTACTTTTAAAAGTAGGGTTTTGAAAGTATCATTCGAGGAGATGAATCAGAAAAGCCATTTCACAGTCTACTTAAACATAGTCTAAGAAGAAAACCTATTCTATTCTTAAGTTCCCCCTGACACTGACACACTCCACCGCAGAGCAGTAACTGGTTGTCCTGGTTTCGGCTGGGATAGAGTTAATTTTCTTCCTAGTAGCTGGTACAGTGCTATGTTTTGAATTTAGTATGAGAATAATATTAGTAACTCACTGATGTTTTCGTTGTTGCTAGGTAGTGCTTACCCTAAGTCAAGGACTTTTCAGTTTTCCACGCTCTGCCAGCAAGGAGGTACACAAGAAGCTGGGAGGGAGCATAGCCAGGACAGCTGACCCGAACTAGCCAAAGGGATATTCCATACCATAGGATGTCTGTCCAGTGTATAAAATGGGGGGAGTTGGCTGGGAGGGGCGGATTGCTGCTTGGGGACTGGCTGGGCATCAGTCAGCGGGTGGTGAGCAATTGCACTGTGCATCACCTGTCTGTCTTAGGTTTTATTTCTCTCTCTTTTTATTATCTCCCTTTTCATTACAATGGCTATTGATATTATATTGTATTTTATTTCAGTTATTAAACTGTTCTTATCTCAACCCACGAATTTTACTTTTTTTTCCTGATTCTCCTCCCCATCCCACCAGGGAGGGGGAAGAGTGAGGGAGCAGCTGTGTGGTGGTTAGTTGCCAGTTGGGGTTAAACCACAACACTGATAAAATGGACCATGAATCGTCATGTAAATATTTTCATTAAGACATTGAAGAGCGACCAACTCCTGCTGATATGGCTACTTAAGATGTAAAGGTCTGCATGGGTTTGCAGAAACAGAGGTGAGCACACTTTGGCGTGTTCATGTGTTGTGTCACAGCTCCAGACTCCGTAGCGGTGACGCAACAGCACCTCAAAACCCACTGTCATAGCGGCCCAGTGCTCCTGTGCTTGCTCCCACCTTAAGGTAGAGTCAAAAAGACCAATAAGGGCAGAACAGCAGTACACAAGCAATAGCTGGGTTCAATGCTTCAGAGAGGAAAAAGCTACTCTTCCGAATTTCTCTGGATGCTCTCCATAGTGTTGTCTCAGACCTGATGCTTGGATATGGATCAAAAACAACAGCAAGGGAAAACATGTAGGGAAAAAGAAGCTTCCAGCTCACTGAGCTTAAAGAAACACCTGGACATGGAGCAGATCTCTGCAGCCACTCAGTAGATGTGCACCACCTTTGGTTTTGAGTTCTGTGATATGATTATAAACAACTCGAATACTAACAAACCATAACTGGAGTGCAAATCCTTTTCTGACTTGCGTTTAAGCTTAGGACTTCTGTCAGCTGGAAAACAAAATCATACCTCAGAACAACAGATAGCAAAGCTAATGAAGATGCACTCTAGCCATTTCAAACAAAGCTGCTGTCATTAATGGATCTTATAATAACTTTACAGAGAGTTACATTGATTTTTTTTTTTTTTTTTTTAATAGTGCCTGGAAAGGAAGAAAGATGTTTTATTTATTTTTCTTACAGGAAACTGTATGCAGTCTGTATTATAGTTCCAGTTTCAAGTCAGCATTACAAAACAGACTGCTACATCTCCATATGAATCAGCAGTGAAACAAGTCATTGCTGCAAGAAATTGAAGTCTGAGAAACAGCATCAAAACCGAAGAGAGGCTCCAACATTTTCAGTGCATGCTGGCAACGTACACAGTAGTTGCCCACCTGTGTTCTTTACAGTTTGTGTACATAAAGACAAAACCAAAATTATACAAAGGCCTTCCTTAAGTTGATCAGCTCGCTCTATGAGAAGCAAACTCAGTAGAAAACAGCACAGATTACTGCTTACAGGAATAAGTTCAAGTGCCCAGAATTTGGATAAGGAACATGATGGGCAGGCCTATAAAAGGACAAAAAGTGATTTATATTTTGAAACAAGCCCCTAAGACATATTGAAGATTTAAAAAAAACCAAAACACCTTTTGCAGAAGTCCCTGCAACTAGAATATTCTCACACTGTTGCTGAAACATGTGAAAACAGAGATTGTTAAAAATTACACTGAGCAAGTACATGTAATCAGCACTGGAGACTTAACTCTTGGGGTATTTTCCAAGGACTTTACAAACCAGCACACTCCTTCTGCATGCCACTATTCTACAAACATCTTGTTGCTATGATGATCAGCAACTGAAGACTCTGTACTTCTACCAGCCCAAAAGCAGGTATTTCTTATATATTATTGACAATTTTTGTATTAATGACTTCCCACATATTATTGAATGTCTGAAGAAATTTAACTGCTGTTGATAGAAGGACTGAACCTTTCTTTGAAGTATCCAGTGGTTTTCAAGAGGCAGGGAGGAAGTCAATAAGCTCACTTTCTACTCCCTTTCCCCACAACAGACACGTAGGATCAGGTTGTAGAACCAAGGTGACTGCTCATTGTGGCAAGGGGAGTAAACCTTGGTAGGGCACAGAGGACACAGCAACTTCACTCCACTGAACAGGATGGAGAATGGCACTGTTGCAGTCTGATCTTGTCTTTGGTCACCCTCGTAATGTGTTTCTTTTTGTTGGGAGTAAGGGAAAGAGAAAAGGAATGGAAACTTGCTCTTCAGGTACAAAGCACAGTACCAATGATATTTGGTATGTTCGTAGTCCTATGTCACACTCTCAAACTCTTCTCCTTAATTTCTCTAAAGTTGAACACATTTGACATTTCAAACACAGATCATATTGCTATATTGTCAGTGTTAAATTTAAAATTACCATCTATCTATATGCTTCCCTGGTTTAAGTCAAAATAGTAAATAAAGTTAATTTCAGACAGTACCTGGAAAGATCACCATACAATTAATCGAGTCATGGGCAATTAACAAACAGTTACCTCAAGCAGGCCTAGACTAGATGAATACCACACTGTTACGTTGCTTGGTGCAGTACCTACCGTACACAAACCCTTCCCCATCTGATCTTTCAGAAGTTGTCTGTCTGTATTTACATTACAGAAATGTGACTGACATAGGAAGTGTGTGCTTTGGCATAATTTAACTTTAGGTTCCTCTGCTCAACAAAAACTCAGGCACAGGGGCATGATGTGGAAAGGTGAACAGAGAAAATATCATTTGTATCAATTGTTTATGAAGCTTATCTGCTTAGTTCAGTTATCTATAGCAAAGACCAACCTGCTAAAGAATAGAACACCAAGTACCTCCCCTTTAAAACCCATTTCTTGAAATCACACCATTCCATGATAGGAGAGTATGATCTATTGTTCTAGGAGTTACCAGTCTTACGTATCCCACTGTACCTCAGTCATTAAAATCTGGCAATTTTTTCTTTCATTGAGTTTATGCCATCCATTTGTTCACCTCAATTTAATACCATTAGTGGAAGCCTTGACAATGCTAAACTACTCAGAACTGTTTGTAAATTGAATATATACCTATTTACCAACTACCTTTGTTACATTTGCCATGCATCTTTCAATATTACAGGAGAATAACCTGCAGACTGAGTGCATGGGAAAAAAGACAAAGAAAAATCCACAAGTGACATCTATCATCTAGGTATGATTTCTCCCTGTGTAAAGCTAACAGAATCATAAGCTGCTATTGACACTGAGCCAGCTGAAAACGTGAACTGCAGCAAGGGACATAATGCAGATAAATGTCCCTTTTTTATGCTTTAAAGAGCTCCATAGACTCTTTCTCCTAAATCCTTTCATTGATTACACTGTCTAGTAGAATCCAGCATTTCTGCAGAGGCTAAATCTTTCTTGTCTCATACTGAGCTTGCTTTCCCCTTCCCCAGACCCATCAGCTTTCAGAGAGAGTGGTTATTCTGTTGCAGAATATGGAACCTACATCCAAATACATGCTCTGGACTATAAACAAAATTACTATTGGCTACAAGTTGTACCTACAATTACATGCACGGGAATTAGTTCAAACTTCTCATAACTCAAATATGCATCTTTATAAAGCAGTACATTGATTACAGTTACTCTTGCCATCTCCTTCTAGAGCTAGATTTGCTGCTACTGTAAGGCCTAGTTGTCCAATCATGTCTCCTGACACAGTGAAATCATCATCATCATTTAGTCTTCTTTTAGGCATACACATTACAGGAAGGTACAGTATTTGCTAGGCTTCATTTGTATAAAATTATTGAGGTTTTTTGGCACAGTAGTTTAGATACAGTTTCTAAGAGAGCAACAATATCATTGGGAGGAAATATTCCCCCACTCAAACTCATTTCTAAATGGAGACAAGTGCAATACCATGTACATATGCACGTCCATATGCAGAGCATTGCTCTGTATTGCTCTCTGTTGTGGGAAGAAGTGATGACAACTTTTACAAGCAGAGATGGCTAGTTAAGATTTGAGCTGTGGACACTATAATACTGTCAGTTATAAACAGACTTCACTGAAGTGAATGCCAGTATTTCAGCTATTTCTGTGGCACAGGACCGACTTTGTGTGCACTGGAGCAGCAACACTTCAGTGAAGAGAACAGTGATTTCTGGGGAACCGATTTTTTAAGTACTGCTGAAGGAATACAGTAGAGATGTGGGTGTGCAGTGCTCTGTTTTAACAGTCATTTGAAATGAGTATGAACAGACAGCATTACAAATCAGCTGGCTGTGCGTCAACTGAGGAATTATTCAGCATGTTGTGACTTCTGGAAAGTAGCATTTACTTCAATGGACAGATAACTGCCCCCAAACAAAAGAAGGACATAAGAAGCAGGGAAAGGAGAGCCTCTGTAGCCTAGCGTCTGTCTTGTCAACTGGGGGGGGAAATGTTATTTTTATTCTTTTAAAAGTATTTCATGCAATTAAATCCTGTTCACTTTGGTGCCAAGCAAGTTTCAAGGTCACACAGTATTAAACTTACAAATGCAATGGCACAAAGAAGGTAATAGATGTTGTCAACAATAGTGACACATCTACCTGAAATAATCCATCTTTTCATTTATTATATCATATTCATTAGCAAATTCAAATCCAAATGATTTTTCAATGCATCATGACATAAAACAGAGCTTAAAAACCTACACATTTCTCAGTTAGGGAAAAATTACTCTCATCAGTGAGTTGCTTAGAAATCTGGTAACAACTAAAATAAGTACTGTCATTTGACAGAAAAAGGAATCCAAGACGTACAAATGAAAATATCTTCAACCTTAAATAGAGACAAGGTGTGCTTGCACTGTACAGCATTCTGGGATCTGGACAGTACACCCTCCCCCCCCCCCCCTTTGTGTTAGAGGGTCCACTGCACAAAGTTCAGTATGGTGCATCTAAATACCCACTGGTGACAAAATAGTCCCTTTCTTGAGTAGCCATGGTTTAAATGCAGATTTATCTAATTTTTTAATGTATATCTTGTAATATACATTCAATACTTCCTTCTTCTGTACTTTACGTGCCCCTGGTGGTACAAGTAGATCTAACTAAACCCATCTTCAGTCTTTTGGCATTGTGAGGTCAGAGGCTGTATGAATTCAGATCAATGATAAGCAATTGTTCTTCAAGTGAAGTGAAGCAAATCAATTTCAATAATTACAGCTCACAGAAGCTGGTAAATTCAACCTGTCCCTTTTGAGCGCACTTGATAAAGTTTTACTTCTGTTTTCACTTTAAAATAGATTCTTTTTATTATATACATTTTCTTTTTGCCCTTTATTAAGTGAATTGTAGCTATCTAGAAATCATTACATCTTGAAACTAGAAAAAACACAAGACAGTGGATCCCTACCTCGGTATCCCATTGCTCTTCAGAACAATAAAAAAATTACTTCTGTTTTGATTTGGATTTTCAAGAAATTAAATCAGCACTTTGTTGCACAGGAGGAGAGGCCACTGGAGAGAGGAAGAATTTCTGCATATGCAGCTTGTTTGATTCCTAAAGCATTTCAAAAGATTTCCTTGCCTAGGAAGTCTGGGATGAAAACTAACTTTTTATAAAGATGTACATTTAACCTCAAAATACTGTGGACAAGAAGTGTATGCAACAGTAAAGGAAGGAAAAAGAGTTTCCCACTTTTAACCTGGACAAGACAAAATCCCACTCAGTCTCCCAAAGGTGAGGTTACCCATTTTTTACTTACGTTATGAGTTTTGGTGCAATGCTCGCAGGGACTTCCCCAGCAAATCCCAAAGGATGGAGGGAAAAAGGCAGCAAAATTGTGACTAAACAGAAAACACTGAACATCACAAGAAGCATCACAAATACGTACAATCAGGTTTCTGTTCTTAATAAATTATGGCTGGCCACTTGCCTGCTTTGCTCAGTTCCATTTCTGTCCTCTCTCACTGCCATGCAGCTTTGGCTCTGTTCCTACCTACTCCCCAAACTAATGCTAAATGCCAGTGATATCTGATAGCTGAATTGCAGTTCCCAAGGGCAGTCTGGATATAAAACCAGCTTCAAAATCCAACCCAAAATAGTAAAAATCTCGCAGAAGTCTCACAGAAATAACTCTGGTTATTTCAATCTCTCTTCTTTCTAACACCACTCTTCTCGTCTTGCAAATTTATGTTTACCATTACTCCACTATTAACAGCATTTGTTGTAGAAGTCCCACACAATCCAGGTTCCTCACAGAAGAGCGTCAGTCAGCATTTTCCATACAACCTTTGGGCTGTAAGTAGAACAAACATTTGTTTGAGATTTTAGAAACAGGAAGATCCTGAAGGTAAGGATATTCAGAAACACCATAGACAGGAGAAAAACAGGCCAAGATTTGTACTTATTATTCAGTTAGTAAAGTTGCAACGTAGACTTGTATTCCAAAAAACAGAGTCCTCGTAATCCTTAAGAATCCAACTACAAACACTGCCTGCTTCAAAATCCAATGGACACAAGGATAGTACAAGGGGCTGAGAAAGGGAAACAGAAAGACCCTTTTTAAGAAAGGCTCACCACAGGCAGGAAACCAGTAAGGATTTTCCTGCAGTAGCTTAGGGCATTTTTATTACATGTACATTTTCTTTGATTCATCTTTTCTAGATGGATGATACACTATACAAACAATGCCAATGTTTTGTTTGCCCAATATTGGATCAAACCAATGTGCCTGCATGGAGTTTTTACTGAAAGTGTCATGTAATTAAATGTTTGTACGTCAGCAGAAAGATACAAGGCTGACTACAGAGTCTCACAGACACTACAGTTTATTCTGTCTTTACTAACCAACCACAATGAGTAGATTAAGGTATGACTGTCATATAAGAATATGTTACTCTCTATTAATAATGTACCTGTCCAAAGCTACATTTCAAAATTATTAAACAAATAGTTTAGCAAGTGCTATGCTCTTACAGACTCAGAAAATTACCTAGTTTATCCTGACAGACCAGTTTACTTTTGAAATATCAATTAGAAAAAATAGGATAGAAAAGATCAATTGGATCAAATAAGTTGATTATTTAGTAATTGGTAAAGGACTGAAGAATAGTTTCTTTTATTTGCCATTTTGAGCCTGGGCTGGACAATTCAACTATTTCGGTTGGTATATTGTTTGTCCATCAAATAAATCTTTAAGGAATTTTTCCTGTCATTGCATTTCCAGCTCCTATTTCTCAACCATTTCCACTGTATCATTGCAATTTTTCCTATATGAAAGTAATAAAGTCCATAATAACAGAACAAAGCTTTGCAGACTCATTCTTTCTGACTGAATTTTAGGTCATCATTTGAAGGCTGTTTTCTACACATACCTTGAACTCCTGCGCATAGCATCTCCCCTGATTTTCATTCATTCAAATTACTGAATTTTAAATGAGGAATGTGATCTGAGGTGGTCTAGCTTTTAACTGACAAAACATCACTTCTTTTTGAATGCAGATGCTGCTTCCTGAACATAAAGAGTTACTTTGTTCTTTATATCTATTGCAAACAGAATCCAGTACAAATCCCATGACTGAGTACTGCACTGAACTAACAGGTAAGTTCCAGCCTAAAAATGGTATCACATTTTTCCTTAATGCTTTTCCAGAAGAAGAGGAGGATTAATTGTAAGCAGAATGTACTATAAACATGATGGCAAATCATAAAATCCTTCCTTAGTTTCTATTCAGGAAAAATATTCAACTTCAGTAAGATTTATGATCAAGTATGGACACAGTAAAACCCACATGAAATTCCAAATTGAACTACACACTGATTTTTATTTTGAAACATACTGAAAATATCAACTTTCCATCTCTCTAAGATGTCTGTCACTGTGTTGTCAACAACAGTGATGCTCTGCAGAACCTACAGTACAGTTAGTGGTATTAAACCTAGTCCACAATTTTTTCAGAGACCTCAGTTTAAAGAGAGAGATTGAGAATTGCAGAACATGGCAAGAAGCAGATTCCTATCCATGAATATTCCTGTAAAAGTTTTGATAGCCTTCCAGATATAAATGGGGAAAAAAAAATTCTGCTTTATATCTGATTCAGGTTATGTTAGTAAGTTAGTAATTTTGTATGGGACTCTTGAATGGTGTCTCCCTATTCTGTGAGGGGAGGGATTACTTTCATGCTGTACATATGGCACTTTCGAGGAATGCTTCATTCACTTGAAAAAGTAGTTCTAGAAACAATGTCTTGGCTAGTACTCTGCCCATTGTCATGTTACTTTAGAAGTAGAGGAGGAGAGCTGAAGCAGATAGGGATAGCTTCCTAGTACATTTACTTTTGATTAAAGACAATATTATTCATTCTATGTGGTAGGCAAAAAATTCTGCTTTATTAACAGTCTATGGCACCCTAATGAACTCTGCCAGAACACAGAAGAAAAAGTAGGTCCCTACTGAGTCATCTGGAGGAGCCAGAGGGAACCAAAGAAAAAAACACAGGCAAGATGTTAACAGGAGAGCTCAGGCAAAAACCTGACTACAAAGAAAAATTAAAAGCTTATTCTAAGGGGGAGAAGTTTTTTATTATTAATAATAATAGGACAGTTCAAGTGTAGGCTTATCAAGCATGTTTTTTCTGCACCATTTAAGAGTCAGATACCATTGTCTATTACTATAAACACAGTATCACCAGTTAGTTTTGCCTAAGTAACCCCCACTGGCTTGTTTAAACTGGAGCATTCCTTTTTAAAGACTCATTTCTTTTTTAGTTACTTTGCATGCAGTGCGAAACAGTGCACACTCTGCTAAAACACAGAGCTGCACAGGAGGAGGCCAACTGCATAATAATTCTTGAAGAGGCTGACAATAGCTGGAATTAAACTATGCTTTCGTTTTTCTTATGTGTTTCAATCTGATTTGTCTTAATTGCATGTTTGCAACATGTTAATTATCAGGGCTTGACACTGTACAGTTGGTATCTAGTAGAAGAGTGATTTGACTAGGAAAGTGAAATCTTCTAAATGACTTATATGCATAGAAATGTTTGGCAACAAATTAGATTTGCAAATATTTAAACTTTTCTGCATTACCCACAGACACAGAATTTCTAAAAATGACCACCATAAATCACAGTGTCTCAGATATCCCTTCATTTGTCTAGTGGTCCTACAATATCACTAAAGAAAACCTACACCACACAAAACCTACCCATGACATAAAAGCCAAATGAATAGCTGAACACACAAAATCCACACAGAAACCTCAGAGCCGAGCTGAGACCTGCTGTTACCATGCTGTGTTAAAGTCCTATCGTTGGCCTACAATGGGAGTGAGACCACACACTGAAAGCAGTGCCAGGATTTCTCTGAAGCCAGTGAAGCTGTACCACTTACAGCAGCTCTGAGTTTGGCTCACTAGGTTCCAGAATGCACCAAAGAGGTGACAGAAGCAAAGCTTAAGTCCTGAAAGTAACGCACTCATATATGCCTCAAGTATTTAGAAACTATACTATAATGTTATTTAAAAAAAAAAAAAAAGGTGAGGAAGAACTTGCTGACACCAATTTGTCTTTGAAAGACCTTTAGGTAATATAAAAGGCTTCCCCTGATATTCTATAAATTGTTGCTCTTACTCAGATATCAAGAGGCATTGACTAGCCTCAGCTTCAAATAAACTCCAGAGGAAACGCTCTGCGCCTCCTCCCTGGGTGAGTTCTTTTTGGGGTGGGTGTGCTAGGCAGTTTAGCAGAAAGTGTTTGCTGTAATTAGACAAACACTTCAGGAGCAGCAGCTGAATAGGTTTTCACTGAACTGCTGTACCCAGTTAGAGTTGTGCTTCTGCTAATAACAACCCCTACCAGTTTCAACCCTAAAGATCTGAGATGCAAAAGACAACATGAATAATTCAGTGAGCACTGGGTCCTGAACCCACCTTTCCTTTCATGAATAGAGAAGTAATGCACTTCAGTTATAAAGTTTTACTCCAGCAGGGCTTAATCTTTCTTTCTCTTTCAGTACTTTGTTACTAAGTGCTGTGTAGGTGTGAAAAGCCTTATTACCATGTAATTTTGTTGGGATCAGACTTCCAACTACCTGCTTTGCTTCATATTCATACACACAGAACAATCAAAATCTGTTTTATTTCCTAACAATAGCCAATTTTGCTATAATTATTTTAAAATAGCAAATTTAAGGAATAGTACCCCGGTTAATTCACATATGGCACCTATCCACACACGAATAAAATACCTCATTATTTATTACCTTTCTCATAATGAACTTTGTGATAAACAACTGAAAAACTAATTTGTTTTCTGACAATGCCAAACCTTTGAATAGAGAAAATCACAGAGTCGAACACAGAGTGCAGTCCTGTGTG
This sequence comes from Haliaeetus albicilla, assembly GCF_947461875.1. Lineage (NCBI taxonomy): Eukaryota > Metazoa > Chordata > Aves > Accipitriformes > Accipitridae > Haliaeetus > Haliaeetus albicilla. The sequence continues at coordinate 35,534,689 of NC_091483.1, read as the reverse complement.
GTAAGTGGTCTCCATAGCAACCAATAGATTTTTATGCTAAGTCTGGCCTTTAAAAACATTTCACGTTTACCACCGAGAAAAAGATGGCCTTGATTTAAAAATGATACAACAAGTATCTTGAACGTGCGTGCTTTCTCTTCTCTCTTGCAAATAAAATTAACAGACGTCCCTTTAACACTAAATCCTCTCAGAACTGTGTGTCATCATTGACGTATGTGCAGGCCTGCTTCAGGCTTGCTTTTTTTTCCTTGCATATCATTGCAAGACATGAAGCCCTTTCCCCCCATTTTCCCCTCCTTGTTTTTCTCTATCCTGAACAAAAATAGAACATCAAGCTCTTATCTCAGTCAGTGATCATAGTGACAGTGAAAATATTATTGCATGCTTATCTATAGCAGTTTCAATCATACAAGCTTATAATAACTTGCAATAATGGAAGAAGTAGTAACTACAGCTGCAACGCCTGCTACAGCCTAATTTACTTTCACTCCACATTCAAGTAAGTGAAGTCCCTAAAAGGGAATGTATTTTTAATAAAGATTCCAACTTAAGAATGTGTGTATGTAGTTATTGACAACAATACGCTATAAAGAGTTATATGATTATAATCATTAGCACTTAATGAGAATTTTGTTTGCAGCACTGGAATTTGAGTAACAGGACATAAGGGTACATAAACAGAATTATAACTAAATTAATCATTACATTTTCAATTCTTGTTACCTGATAATATAGAGTACATGCCTTTAACATTTAATTTAAACCAGAGCTAGCATGCTCAGGTTATTCCTCCTGGAATGGGTGTGGGATGCCTGCTTTTGGTTGATTAGGAATGCAGCCTTAAGAGCTTTAGATGAGTAGGAGGGAAAGATACAGAGACCATCTGTTGCTATTCCTGTAAAGGTAATTTCAACATGCATTCAGTCATCATCATGACAGTAATAGCACTTCATACATAGCCTTCGCATCATCAAATGTTTGGTCTTTGTGTTCCATTCCATCTCAACTGCAGTATAAGCATCACTCTCACCATGCTGAATGCCTCCTCTACAATTTCCTTTCTCTAAGGTATACTTTCTTTTCCCTGTAACTTAAGAAAGGTCCTCTGTTGAGCCTCAGTGAAGAAGGGGGCATTGAACAGTCGAGTTCTGTTTGCCATGAAATAAGACAATGTAATGGAATTTATTACCCTTTGTGTTCCTTTCTCCTATGTGCTATTGGACTTCAGTTTCTCTAAAGGTGATCGTCAATGCAGCAACAAAAATTAGGAGCCCCCACTGCAAAGGAAACAGGCAACAAAACAGAAGCTAAAAGGTTCTGTATGAAGAAGCATGATCCCCAGTGCATCTCTAGGGAAGACAAAAGTTTGCTCCCTGTAGAAAATAAATGTGCTATGAACAAATCTAGCAGAGATACAGACAGTACAGCCATAACGGGGCCAGAGAATTCTCAGGTACCATGGTAGGGAAAGGCAGGGTGAACACTGCCTGTCATTCATTTTATTTCTTGTGTCAGGATACCCTAACCACACTGTACCACTGAGGGGACTAACTAATCACAACAACAGTGTGCTATGGTATGTCAACTAAATCTTGCTTACGGTGAATGTTGTAGCTTTAGTGTTATCATCGTCACCACTGCCACCCCCTCCCGTCCTCTTTTCTTCCACACAGATGGAGGAACACTGTGCCAGAGTTATGATTAGCATAGGGTTGGAGTTATCAGAAACAACTGAGCAGTTCCTGACAGACCACTTTCCTTTTCTTATTTAGAAGGCAAATCAGAAAGACATGTACTGCAACTTCATTGCAAAAGGATGAAAGATGCAAGCAGAATGCTCCAAGAAAAGGTCCTATCTGTCAAATGTTTCCCTTCATCCCTGATCTGCAGACACATCTCCACAGAACTAATAACAACCATGGTGAGCTCTAAGCCACCTGTTCCAGCCCAAGCAGCTTCACTTTTTCCCTGGGAGCTGTGCTCTCACAGCCTGCCTTTGTGCTCTGCTTTGAAGGCAAACAGCAAGAATCAACCAGTATTAATCCCAAGGGATGCAGCAATATTTCCAAAAAGTTAACAGACAAACCTTGGGATACCACTGCAAAAAGACATCTTAACAGATGCAAAACAAAGGATAAAGATCACAGTACTGTATAGCATACTTCCCACACAGAATCTCTTTCCTTCATACACTCCTAGAAACTCATTTGTATATTTTTTTTAAAAAGCGCTTACTCTCTTATCATCGCATATACTTTTAGCAACTCTGTTTGAATTGTACAGACCTTTCTTTTTCCCCAGTTCTCCAAGAGGAAAAGTTTCACATGGCCAATTTTAAATGGAAGAGAACTGCTGTGTTCTGAATGAAATATTTACTCTTGTTCTGTATTATTTACAGTGCAAGACAAGACATACATACCAATCTGAAGTCTTCCTCTAAAGTAGGGGGTTCTAATACTGACTCATAGCTAATCTACTGAATAAGTCTGACGGTATGTGTTTGGGGAAAAAGTGAAATGGTTAAAACACCAGAGACTTTCGCAAGGCAGCCACAATGACCTTTTTTTCTTGTTCCTAAATGGACATGCAATGACATCTTTTCTCATGCTTGGCAGCATACTGATCATATATGAAAGTGGCAAATGTGTCATTTAATACCTGTCAAATATCCCAGCTTCCACAGTTAATTACAATATAATATTCACTACCTTCAGAGAAAAAAAAGTCAACATAAATTTGAATTGGGGGGTGAGAAGGAGCAAAACAGTAGTGCAGCCACTAAACATCAAAACCTACCCACTATGTAGGCAAGACTAAAGGTCCACCAGCTGTTGTCCAAAAACAGTCACTCAGAACTATTTTTGATAAGTATTATTAAAGCTTATCAATGGAGCCAACTTAGAAGTTCAATTTTTTTATGCCACTGCCTCTTCCAAGCAGAGAAAACATGGTTGTTCTAACAAAACCAGTTGATTGTTTTACATAACAAGATATTTTTCACTTCTAGACACTATTAACTTTTACATATAAACTGTTTTAATGTAGAAGTGTCAGGAATCTGAAAATAATGCCTAGTGAGCTCTAGGATTCAGCTCTTCTCAGTTAGTTAGAAAGGCTAACTTTGACTGTAAATTGCTTTTAAAGAGCAAAGCATACACTGTAAGCCCTCCTGTGCCTCCTATAAACTGACATCAACAAGGCATCTGGGACAAGTGTATGCTAGTAATTCAACTTTGCTTTGTCAGCAAAGCTGTCCTAATAGGATGTGTCTTTCATTTTGATTAAAATGACCCTCTGAAACGTGGTCCTTATGGAAAGTTGACAAGCAGGGGTAAATTTTGAACTGTCTGGCACTTCTAATTTTGTTCCTGGAAACTGAAAGTGCTGCTAAATACTCTTACATAACTCATCCTTCCATTTGCCTCTCTCTGCTTAGCTTCCACATCAAAAAGAACCTGTTCATACCTCTTTGGTGATCAATAATAAATAGTCATCTTTGGTCCATGTGACATTCTTTTTATTTTTTATTTTCTGCCTCCATAGCATGATTCCTACTATTACTTGAGTGTATCAGTAATTCAATACTGTAGTTAAATGAACTACTGTGGTTAAATAAACTACTGGGTTTTTTTTTAAACACATAGCCATGGATATGACAAACACTTCTCATGCCATCTGGAAGGTTTTAATCTTGCTATTTTTTTTTTTTTCTTTAAGGTATGAGCTGATGGGGTAGATCATGTTGTCCCAATATTCAGATACATTACACTCTTTAATATTAGATTTTGATCATACTGCCATGACATGATATTTCTTTAGGAGCCTCATTTTTTATATGTCCTAGGACCTATCATCCTGAATTGGTAATAAACAAAACTAACGTTTACTGTAAGGATTTAAGATCACAGATTTGATATTAAAGTTGTCAACACAGACTTTCAGAAGTCTTTTAACTGAAATTTTCTCATCCGACTATAATACATTTCACTTCATGATTCCACTTACACATGAAATGCAATTTCTGTATTACTACTCTAGATGAAGTTGTGTGTACAATTAGAAAACATTGACAGTACCTTTAGGGGCTAGTATTAGGTGTCAGATAGACAAACAGGTGCATCAAGGAAAGAGCCCTGGCTTGGAAGTGCAGCTGGGGAAAGGGAACATTGCCAGTAGGAAGACAATAACTGAGCAAATAGTAACACTAGTTGGAAAATCTGTAAAACAAACAAACAAACAAACTAAAAAAGTCTTGCTTTTCAGCTACCTCTCACAAATTGTTGTGGAGAAAAAATAGGTTGTTAACATTCCATCTAGCTGAAATGAAAAAAAAAAAAAAAAGGAATAAGATGCACAAGTATTTTTGAGGGAGTTATGCAAACTTCTCCCTCCACAGTTTTGGATGCATAGTTGGTAATTTCATTCATGCTCTACTTAAAACAATGGCAGAGTTTGGGGTTGCTCCAAGATAATGTGATATAGTGCATAACATATGTTTAGTCTGAACGTACACATGCTGTATTCCCTTTTTGCACCCTTCTAATCCCATACCTATACCCTATCAGTATCAGCCTTAAAAATAAAAATGATGAGACAAAACGTTATCCCACAGATTTTAATTTACTGTCTTGGCACATGGAGGCTAACGATTAATAAGGTTTTAAATACTTACTCAGTACTAGGAGTGTGGAAATACAGGAGAGAAAAAAAGATGAAATAAGAAAGCTCAGGTATCAGCTTTAGTAGGATTTGCCTTCCTGGGTAGGTCAGTTAAAGCCATCTTGATATATTTATTCCCCCCCTTCCTATTTCTGTGCTAAAAACTTGAGTTGTTCTAATGTACAAGCCAGTTCCTTGACCATCATTTCATCTTTGAGTCAATTAGAGAGAAACAGTCCATGTGTATCAAACACAAAGAGTCCCAGATTCTCCAACTCTGTATTAGGTAATGACATGTGGTTCCCAGAATCAGACTTTGTACACCTCAATCTTATACTACAATAGTAATATGTTACCACTCTTTCACAGTGCAGTGTTCCCTGGTATAGAACTGGCCTCTCAGGCTGCAGTTCTACATAGCTATGCAGCAAAAAATGGGATTACTCCCAGAAAAAAAAAAAAGGAAGAAATATTTCTTTCCCTCTCCTCCACCCTCACCTTCTTGTTCCAGCCTCCATTCTGCCCCTTCCCTTGTGGCCAACCTTTCAGGATCTGAGCTGAAATATGGAGGGGAGGAAGTGTTCTAAGGACAAACAAGGGTGTTCAGCACCTTTTAGTCAGAGACATACCAATGAAGGGAAAAAGCTGGGAACACACAGCCAAGGTAAAAGCAAAAGTGGGACCACAGCCTCCCATAGGAACACAGACAAAACTGCACCAAAGAGACAGTAAGCACACGAAGAATCAAGCAGAAAAGGGCATAAGACTTCCTTTTCTGTGGGTTTTTTTTGTTGTTTTTTTTTTTAATAAAGGCAGCAGTCCAATATTAGGCTGGATTTTCATATCTGTTTGTACTCTTCCAGTTCTGAATGAGTGCTAGGATCAGATTTTGGATGAATACGTAGAGTGCTCAATGAAATGTTCTACCCCTGCACAGGTTCCACTTATTTTGTCTGGCCTAGGATATCAAAACCCATCCTGAACAGGGTGGTATGTTCCTTGTCATAAATCACACCCAGACATTTAGAGCAGTAAATCAATACTGTTCCTATCTTCTGCAAAAGGAACGGGAGGTTTACATAACCCACAGAGCAAAAGGGGAAACCTGCCAGCCTGCTCTAAACAGGATTCCCAAACACGAGACTCACAATCCCTGCAAGTTTCTTCACTCTGTAGAAAAAAAAAAAAAAATTAAAAAAAAGCTACTGCTACTGACATTTCCCCTCTCCACAGAAACTGTCATAGCACTGGCATCAACATTCTTGTTCTTCAAAGAAAAAGACAGGTTGTAGAAAGAAGTAGACCACTGAAGGGACAAAACAGAAGCCAAGCATGTCCTGTTCCAAAAGGCAAAAAAGGAATGAAAAGAAGAGTCACTGATTCTTTCCACCTTCACAGATAAACTAAAAGCACTTGTTCTTGGTGTTACTATCACTCTGCAGTAGTAAAAAATCTACAATGAGGGAATAGACAAAGCAGCAGGATTGACATTCTCTGAAGTAACCCAGTCCTCCAGGAATCTTGTCAGTAAGTTAAATAGAATTGTGTGAATTTGGTTTTCATAAGCTTAAAATAAAAAAGGAAAAAAAAACCAAAAAACAAAAAAACCCACCAAAACCAAAAACCACCCCAGGTGATATTTAGGAACACTGAAGCATTTTTCAACTTAATTTCAATTTCATCAAATTGCTTAGGGGGGGAAAAAGCACCAATTGACTTATTTTGAATTTTTCTTCACTTTTATTAAAGACAAACTTCAAATATTAAAAATTGGTCAAAGGATAAGTAAAACATTTAGTAAAGGGCTCATTTAACCCCTTCAAATAAGTGAGATAGGTTGATTTCAAAATTGCCAG